>NW_020455550.1:234235-352827 GCF_003342845.1 Nothoprocta perdicaria | reverse complement strand
GGAAGGAAGGAAGGAAGGAAGGAAGGAAGGAAGGAAGGAAGGAAGGAAGGAAGGAAGGAAGGAAGGAAGGAAGGAAGGAAGGAAGGAAGGAAGGAGAGGCAGCGCGTTGATAACCCCTGCTCAAGTGACCCACTACTTGGGCTACTAGCAACCTATCCCCTAGGCTGCAGGAAATCTCACGCCAATGTGACAGGCAGGAATGTGAGAGAAGGCAGAAAAGCCTGTCTTAAAATAGAAAGCAGCCTTGAGCTGGAACTAGGGCAGCGGCGCTGGCAGGGCCTGCGTGCGCTCGGGGGCCCCGAGCAGCCCTGCCTGGGCTGACCTCGAACCAGAGCCCGGCCCCACGGCCGGCCCCGTGGCTGCTTGGATTCCCGGCCGTGTGTCATCCGGCCGAGCCGGAGCGCAGCGCCGCCCGCTCCGCTCCGCTCCGGGTGCTGCGGGACAGCGCGAGGGCACCGGCACCCCCTGCACCGGGTCCCGGGCTGCGAGGCTGCGAGGCTCTTCAGCTGCTCAAGCAGCCGCGCGTGTGTCCGTGGGCAGGGAATGCACAGCACCGTTTCTATGGAGTTTCCACTAGTCTTGCCTCACTGGCCAGCCCGTATCTTTAGCTTAGGGAGCCCACGGTGTGGTGTGGATTAGGCCCTGGCAGTTCCCAACTTATGCATGAACGGAAAAAGGGGAGCACATTAGGAAACAGGGAGTGATTTTCTAAGATCTCTCTGACCTAATTTCTTTGCTTGCTGGTGAGCATTAAGCTGCTCTTAACTCCATTTCAAGAAGGTGATGATTAAACTGGGTTAAATGGAAGTGATTAGGTTGGATTATCCCAGTCATGGAAAAACTCGCTGGAAGATCTAAGAGGGAGGAAATGGCTGCACAGATCCTAATAGGTTCTGCTAGAAGGGAGATGAATTTAATTTCCTCCCTGAAAAGTGTGTGGGGGGGGATGGAAGGGAGGTTCTGGATGCTTCTAGAGGCCACAGACTTGCTTTAAAACATGCAGCTTTCATCTTGGAGATTCCTCGAGGCTGGGCAGGAAAGCCCTGCTCCCATTTTTGTGGCCCACTCCAGGCCTCCATCGGATGGATTCTGGAAGCATCCCAGAGGAAGGTGAAGTAGTTAGCCACCTTTCCTCCAAGGGCTTTAATGGATAAACTTCTGCGTTGCTACCTAGTGCTAAAAAACGCCCAAGGAGCTTCCCAGGTGGAAAAGAAGAAGAATATCCTGTTTGCCAGGAAGGTGGAGCAGCGCAGCGCGACCTTGGCACACGCACACACACATGCCAGCAATCCCCTTGGTCAACACGGCCACAATTTCGGTCCCCCGTTCCCCACATGAAGCCGCCAGGGACAGGCAGGTATTTGGGGGCGGCCACGAGCCCCAAGGCAGAAAGCAGCAGTGTTTCCATGCAAGGACGGCCGTGCGAGGCTTCCTGCCGACTAGGGCGCATCCTGGTAACGCTCCTGCTTCGGTGCTCCAGAGCTTCCGAGCGGATTCCCTCCCTGGTGACGCCCTCGTCGCCCCAGGACCGGGCCGGAGGCTCGTGTGTACGTGAGCGCGTCTGTGCGTGCAGCTGGGCTCATTTCATGGGGTGCGCAGAGGAAGAAGATAACACTTTTGGTGTCCTCATCATTCCGGGCTCCTCAAGTGAGGTATTTTTTGCTCGGATTTATTGCGCTTTTTCGGCCTGCCCTCAGGCATTGTTCTGATGCTTTCAGGTGGTCATATTTGGAGTTAGAAATCTTAAAAATATATCTATTGGGGGGAAAAAAAAACAGAAGAAACAAAAACAACAACAACAACAAAACCCAGTTATTTGGAGGAAGGAGCAGTTTCATTTTTCCATTTTCCTTTTTTTTGTTTGCTTGCTTCCATCTTTTCTTTTCCCCTTTTCTTCTATTTAATCTCCGAAAACAGAAGAACAAACTCTACTTGGTAAAAAGAAAGGCACGTTTTTTCTTCTCCTTTCGGTTAAGAAATTAGAAAAATTCAACAGTTTTCACCCAGAAAATTCTTTCCCATGGAGAGTACCTGCCGTTTTCTGATGAGCAGTGTTGTGCTGCTGATCAAAAGCTTCCAGCCAGCAGATCTGAATGAAACAACAGAAAAAAAAAAAAAAAAGCATGCATGCATGTTAAATGGAGTCAGCATTTATTGGTGATTACATAACAAATGCTTTTTTTCCCCCTTCATACTGCTTTGCAAAGCATATGCAAGTGGTCTTAGAGCTTGTTTTTCTTTTTATCCCACAAATAACCAAAATGATAGTTCTGGCCCTCCTTCCCCCCAGCCTTCTTGCACCAGAGGAGGACCAAAGAAACTGAGTTTTGCAGATTGCATTGGGAAGATACAGGAAAATACTGACCCTTAACAAATGCAGATTTTTCTCCCATATTTTGACTCAAACAGGCTTTGAAGTGTTTTTTCCTAAGCAATCTGAATAGAAACTTCTTTCTTTTTAATCTCTTCCCTTCCACATTTTTTAAATTCCCCCCTCAATAGCTCAGGTTTCCTTTCTTTGTTATGAGGCGCTAACAGCCATCAGCTCTGTTGGCTACAGAGCTAAAACAAGGCAAGAGGTTCTGAAAACAAAAACAAGAAAATAAAGACAAATTCTTTCTTTTTTTCTCTTTTTTTCTTTTTTGCCTTTCCTTCCTTCCTTACTAGCTTCCTTTTTCCCTTTCTCAAGAGACACTATCCAGCATCATAAAATAAGAAAAACAACAATATCAAAACACGAACTTTTCCCTCCCCCTCTTACGGGCCACAAGCAAGAGCAAACTCAGTCCTACTGTATTTCGTTTCCAAGCAGGCTACAAAAGCCACCCTCGCTGTCGCCTCCAGGGACGTTGTCACCAAACAAATCCTGTCATTAACTTGTTGGCAGGAGGTCCATTAGGAGATGCAAAAGGCAAAAACAATGTGGGGGTGGGGGAAAAAGAGAAAGAAAAGCAAGGAGTAAATAAGTCTGGAAGTTTGAGCCCAGAGGCTCAAGGACAGGAATGCCAGACATAACAGCGAGATTGCAAGTTGTTCAAGAGGGTTTTTGTTTTGGGAGCTGTGGATTGCTGAAGATACCGTGCCCGCTTCTTCCAACTTTCCTCTCCTTTTCTTGTTGAGCTCCTCCAGGTCTGGGAGCCCTGTTGGAGAACTCCCCAGCGTCTCTCTGGACAGTGGCTCCGTGCTCTCGCTTCCCTCCTTCCCCTTTCAATCCCATAGTTTGGTTGCTCAGGAGGAAAGAAAATTACTTCAGCAGATTTCTGCCCTTCTTCAGCAGCAGCCCCTATTATCTGGCTGATTAAAACAAACACACGAACAAAAACCATTTCTCTCTCTATAAGACTGTTTGGCATTTGTTAAACATTTCTTACAACACTTTTCTGTAATTTAAGGTGGTTTTATGATGCTGGGAAAAAAAAGTGATTTTACCACACGTAGTGTGGCTTGGCCCCTGGTGAGTTGTAGGTTTTTTTTTCTCACTGTTGCCAGCTGAAAATGATTTTTCAGAAAAGTCAGATGATCAAATCAAAATCTAAGGGCACTGGCAGAGAGTTTTAACACTCCCTTGTAAGTAATGTCCACCACTGCTGTGGTACTGATTTAAACACATCCATCTCAATGCATGTAACTCATTGTATAGAATACATCTATATGCAACCAACCAGATTTAGTGCACCAGGCATTAGCAGAACAATGCTGTAAAGATAACAAGTCAGGCAGATCCTCCCCTGCTGAGACAAAGCACAAAACAAATGTGTTGCAAAATGAGAATTTCAATGCCAAAGGCAGATATCGTGCAGAGTCTGAGGTTACTGTACACAAGGAATTAGTATTACAGTGCTTAGTGAGGGAAAAACAAGTACTAAAAAATATTTCCCAGTCCCATGAGCACTAAAGTTAATCTTGGTTTGAAACTGAAATAATGCAAAACTGCATTATTTTATGGTCTTTGCCATTGTGCCTGGGCAGAAAACGGGATCCTTAGAAATCGCTTTTCTAAGGGTGCTTTTGGGTAAAGGCCTCTAGAGGTCACCAAAACCTAATGAATAAGTCAGGACTACGCTTGCATGGGAACTGTAAAACACTGTTTAGACTGTGAATTTACAGCCCTGCATCTCTGTGGGCCCCCTCTTGACCATTAGCTTGCAAATAAAATAAAACGCCTGCAAAACCCCAGACCTCAACACCTGTGAGCCAGAGCCCTTTTGTGCAAGCAAGTCACCAAAGTGGCATCTTTTCCTCCACTCCGCACTTTGCTTAGGAGCTTCTGGGGTCAAAAGCTGCCCTGGCTGCAGGCTGGGCTCCCTTGTGCCCCATGGGTGCCCCACGGGTACAAGTTCTGGCCAACCCTCGGGACCCAGCGAATGGCAGGAGTGTTGCCAACGTGTGAGGGAGACCAGTCCCACCCCACTGCTGATGCATGGAAGCAGGGACTGCAGGGAGAGTTGCCCGGGTAATTGGTAAGGAATTTTGTGTGTGCATTTTACCTTGTGAACAATGATTTGAAAACACACGATCTGAAAATAGTGAACCTCCCTCCCCGTTCAGCCAGTGCTGTCTCCAGAGGGAAGGTCTAGAGAGGGCTGCAATTTAGTTGTGATTAAGTGTGGTTGCCATCGCCATTCCTGCCAGACACCCCATCTGCTTCGTGCAAGAGCAGGAGGAGCAGCCAGCTCATTTTCCTGGAGCTCTCCGCAGGGCTTAGGAATGAGGCAGGCCGGGTGCAGAGGGAGCCGAGCGCAGCTTCGTGGGAGTCACTCTGAATCCTATGACTCTCCTTTATGTTCTTCCCTTTCCCTTGAGGAAGATGCACAGACGGAGTGAGGGACTTGCCCTCTTCTCGAAACCCCTCAAGGGGAGTCCTGCAGAAGCCCCTCTTCTTCTTCCCCCTCTTTAAACCACAGCCCCAGCAAGGTGCCTCCCTCGCTGTCATCAGTGCCGAACCGACCCCACCGCTTTGGGCTTTGGCTGTTTACGGAGCAATTAACCTTTAGCCAACTAGCCCGTGACTGTCGCAAAGGGATTAACAACGGGAGCTTGGCTTGCTCCAGCCACTGAACTGCTGCATTGGCAGCCAAGTGCCCCTGGTGCCCGCAAAACCCTTGCGGGCTCCGTGACTTGTTTTCCTGCTCTCTGCACTCCAGCTGCGTGAGGAGGCGCTTTCACGGACACGGCCCAGTGGAAGCAGCGTGAAGGTGGAAGCACATATGGAACGTGTGCGATAAATCATGACACAACTACCTACCTTCTTTTAAAATTACTAAATTCTTTACTAAAGTTGCTACAAAGAACCCAAAAGAAGAGCAATGAGGGCAATGTGCTGCTTACACATATGTATTATCTGGACATCCAGATAGTTCCTTAAGGATCTGATTCTTGACAGATTCAGCAGCAGGAACTATCAAGGCCACTGCCCCCACAACTAAAGCAAACAGAGGCCATAGGGCAAAGCCTCGTGTTATTCCCGATTTATTCATATAAGCCAAAATCCCTGCCAATTTATTTAGTATGTGGTATAGTTAGTAGTACATGTAAGTATAGTTCGTATTTTGTCACACAGGATCGCAGAACCGTTGGAGCTGGAAGGGGCCTCTAGGGATCATCTAGTCCAACCCCCTGCTCCAGCAGGGACACCCAGAGCACGGGGCACAGGGCGGCATCCAGGCGGGTTTGGAAGATCTCCAGAGAAGGAGACTCCACAGCCTCCCTGGGCAGCCTGTGCCAGGGCTCTGGCACCCTCACAGGAAAGAAGTTCCTCCTCACATGGAGATGGAGCTGCCTGTGTTGCAGCTTACACCCACTGCCCCTTGTCCCTTCAGCCCTCACAGCCAAATCTTCTAAGGACAACAGATTTTTTTTTTTTTTTTTTTTTTTTTAAATGTAATGAGAAGGCAATTTCAGTTTGATTTACACTGGCAAGATGCATGTGGGGAAGCTTTAACTACCAAGAAACTGCGGACACTTAGGTTCTTCTCAATTCAAAGGCAGGAGGGGGGAAAAAGATGTATACAGGCACAAACTGATGCTCTTTCCCTGAATTCCAGTAACCTGAAGTAAAATGCTGTCATGAAGCGATGGGGAAAAAAAGTAGTTAGAGAGGGGGTGATTTCGGCTTAAAAAAAAAGTCACGGGGAAGTACGGAATTTTAGCCCTTTCAGGGTCTAGCAGGAGCTGACCGGGAGCAACAAAACGATTCTCTCCGCATTCCACCATCTCTCAATGACACCCCGATTAACACCGATAACAGCACCCCGCGAAAGGCAGCCTAAAATGGCCTCGCGGTGCCCGCTCGCGGCCGTTAACGGCCGCCCGTGACGTCAGTGCGAGCGCGCCTCCCGCCGGAAGGGCCCTGGCGCCGCCGTGACGTCGCCGCTTCCTTCTTTCCGTCGAGCCGGGAGCCGAGGTAGGAGCGCGGCGGTTCCGCGGCCGCGCCATCCACCGCCATCCGCGGCGCCGCCGCCGCCCCCCGCCTCGCCGCGGGCGTTAACAGCCGCCAACGGCCGGCGGCGGGGGGAGGGGCCGGGCGGGGGTGCCCGCGCCGCCGCTAACGGCCGCCAACGGCCGCTGTGCCCGCAGAGCGCCATGGGCCGCGTGATCCGGGGCCAGAGGAAGGGCGCCGGCTCCGTGTTCCGCGCGCACGTGAAGCACAGGAAGGGCCCGGCCAAGCTGCGCGCCGTGGACTTCGCCGAGAGGCACGGCTACATCAAGGGCATCGTGAAGGTGGGCGCCGCCGCAGCCCCGCGCGGCTTGTGCGGCCCGTTAGGGGCTGGTCCCGTGTAGCAGCGTCCCCGTGGTGCCGTTAGGCCTTCCCTAGTTCATCCAGTGCGGGTGGGTGGAGGTATCCCGGTAGCACCTTGCCTCCTGATCTAAGAAAAAAAACCCCAAACGCTTCCCCAAACCTTTAGTAGCTTCTGTCATCTCAGTGCCTAGCTGCATAGGGTGGGTGGTGTCCTTGTTGTGTTTGCAGTAATGCTGTTCCTGCTCTGCTCTGGGTGTTCTTTGGGAAACGGGGGATCCCAGTCACTGACACTGGTGCCCAGTCACAGGCTTCAGGAAAACCTAGCGAGCTATTTGGCCTTTTAGAGCAGGGTGATGTTTTGGTTTGGGGAGGGAACTTCAATTACATTCTGCATAATTCAGTTTGAAACAAGTAGGTGGGTGATTGAGACTGAAACTTGCTCTAGGTGACCCTGCCTGTGCAGGGGGTTGGACTAGATGATCTCTAAAGGTCCCTGCCAACCTTAATGATTCCGTGATGACGATGAAACTTCAACGTTACTTACGGTGATTTTTCTCTTGTTAGCAGTACTGAAGACGTTAAAATGCCGGGCACCAGCAAAGCCTGAGTGTTCCCAGACAAGCCACACAGGCTAAAGAGCTGCAGTTATTTAGGCTGAGTTGCAGCACACTTAAACTGTAAATGTAGCTGAGGACATACTCATAGAGGGGAATGCTAGCGAGAGCCATGTGATTTTGGAAGAGCCTGTCACAAACGCTGCAGTCTGCTCTAAAGCTCATCCCGCTCCCACCAGGACATCATTCATGACCCGGGCCGCGGGGCTCCCCTTGCCAAGATCGCCTTCCGGGACCCGTACAGGTTCAAGAAGAGGACGGAGCTCTTCATCGCCGCCGAGGGCATCCACACGGGGCAGTTTGTTTACTGCGGCAAGAAAGGTGAGTCGTGGCCAGAGGGCTGCCCAGGTGAGTCCCGGCAGGCTGAAAGGCCCGTCCCCTGAGCACGCCACGTTCAGGGTGTTTAACTGCAGTCGCAGGCCACGACGCAGTGGCCTCCAGCAGCTTTAAGCAAGCCCACCCTGCTTTGAGCCTGTTCTAATTGACCAGCTTGTCCATAGTGTGGTCAGGTCTAGAGGTTCATTTTACCTGCAGTCCCCTTTTGCTCCTCCCTTACTCTGCCCAGAGTGAGAGGAGCCCCTGCCTGGTGCTGTGGGGCGCCGTGGTGGCACCCTGTGGGAGCCCGTGCGCTGCCCGGGAGCACGAAGGAAGCCGCGGGCGCCCCGTGTTTCCTCCGTGCAGCTCAGCTGAACATCGGCAACGTGCTGCCCGTGGGCACCATGCCGGAAGGCACCATCGTCTGCTGCCTCGAGGAGAAGCCCGGCGACCGCGGCAAGCTGGCCCGTGCCTCGGGCAACTATGCCACCGTCATCTCCCACAACCCCGAGACCAAGAAGACCAGGGTCAAGCTGCCCTCCGGCTCCAAGAAAGTGATTTCTTCTGCCAACAGGGCTGTTGTGGGTAAGCAGCGGCCCCCTTCCCAGTGCTGCCTGCTCGAGGCTGAGATGTACAGCGTAAGGGAGACCCCTGGTCTTCCCAGTGACCTGCATCGTTGGACCTGTACGAGCCACGTGTGCTCAGCTGGGCTCCGTGCCTGGGTGCCTCACATGTGTGATGCCCCAGCCCTGCAAGGGCTGAGGCTGCTTCTTAAACATGGGGAGGCTTAGCGTTAGAGAGGGCCTGGCAAGGGGATACTGGTAGCCCTCAACGTGCAGGGGGATTGTGCAGCGTGTAAAATCCCCCATCTTCTGGGGAAAAAAGTCATGCAGAAAATGGCACTCATGGCTTCCTGCTCCAGATGCTCCCACAGCCTGTTGGATTGGTGCTCAGGGTGTTTAGCTGCTCTAGAGGGCAGCAGTTGGATGAAGCACCCTGGAAAGCACCTTCTACCCTGACAAGTAGTAGAAGAAATCCTGCTGTTAAGAAATGGGTTGAATCAGGTGGGTAGCCCCTTGGCTCCCAGCAGAGGGACAGCTGCATTTCAGCAAATGACACTGGAAGGAGCCCAGGGCACGTGTTTAAAACAGCAGGCAGCTCTGCCGGCGAGAGCTGCTGCTGGGCTTAAGCAGCTAAAAGTGCAGTGCTAGGCACAGCAGCAGCCACCGTCCCTGCCTCTAGCCAGAAGACAGCAGCAGGAGTAATGACTAGTCAGTCCTACAACAGGAATAGACTGCAGAAGTCAGAGCCAGCTCTTAAGCCTCAAGGAACCAGTCTTTTTACGTCTTTGAGTTGATATTTTATTTAATTGAAATAATTGTGAATTAGCTCATGTAGTTTAAGAGAGCTTAGCAAGAAAATGGAAAACTCCCCAAGGAGGAGGGTCTTGCGGGAGGGGGAAAAACCCTCAATAGGAGGTACATAGGAGACGTAGTTGGGATTGCTAAAGACTAGTCTCGGAGCCCCAGTCTTAAAACAAGAGTATTACTTGGAACTAGTCTCTGCCAAGGATTTTTTCTCTTGCGTTGCCTGTTGCCCTTTCACGTTACCATCCCTGCCTTCAATTCCAGGTATCGTTGCTGGTGGAGGCCGTATCGACAAGCCGATCCTCAAGGCTGGCCGTGCCTACCATAAATACAAGGCAAAGAGGAACTGCTGGCCACGTGTCCGTGGTGTGGCTATGAACGTGAGTCAGTTTTCAGTTATCCTCTTCATTTGATTCTTTGTTGTTGAGGAAAGGATTTGAAGTAGACTGGACTTGGAAAAGATAATGGGAGGCTTCTGCCAACAAAGGTTCCCTGAATATTTTGTGATTTCACCTTCAGCAGCGCTTGATAGTTACTGTGTGGAAACGCAGTGAACAGCAGCAGGGATATAAGGGAACTAAAAGCTCAAATGTTCATCAGTCACTTCTGCTAATGGCATTCCTGACTTCTTTCTCCGCAGCCGGTAGAACATCCCTTCGGTGGTGGCAACCACCAGCACATCGGCAAGCCCTCGACCATCCGCAGAGACGCTCCTGCCGGGCGCAAAGTCGGTCTCATTGCTGCCCGTCGCACGGGCAGGCTGCGGGGAACAAAGACTGTGCAGGAGAAGGAGAATTAAGGACCCTGTGTGGAGTTCACAGAATAAATTTTTAAAGCTTAGTTTGTGTTGTCATGTATTGCTGAAATTCAGGTAGTGCTCGGCCGGGTTGGGGGTGTGATCTGCAAGCCCAGCTGAGAGGGATAGATAGTTGTTCACCTCTACAGAGACTCTTTGAGGGGAGTTGTTTTCCTCTTTTTGTCTGCTGCTTCTCTTTGGAGGAGAGGCTTCCAAGTGCAGTGGGGCTCCCTACCCAGGAAATACTTATCAAGCACTACTGTCAAGTTGGGGACCTAATACAAGGACCAAAAAGTTCAAGGAAGTGTTGTGCACCCAGCCAGACTATGCATTTGTCATGACAAGTACTAACTAAAGCCTTTACTGTAGCATTAATCACATCTAGTTTAACGCGGGGCATCCTCCCTGTAGCGCCAGAGGCCGAGGCTCCGCTCCTTTCTTCATTATTTGCCATGGAAGTAGAACCCCCCTATAGCACGATTGCAGGAGCTGCTGCTGGGAGCGTTTTGGCGAGGAAATCAAAGACCTTGGTAAGGCCCAAGGAGTAATGTGGTAGGGCAGAGGGGAAGTTATCTTACCCAGGAAAAGGGAGCTTTAGTCCAGGCCTGGTGAAACACTTCCTTGCTGAAAATCAGTAATTGCTGCTGTGTTAATACAGGTCTGTGGCAGCTGCAGTGCTTCCCTGGATCTAGCAGCAGTGAAGCAGTTACATGTAAATCTGTATCGAGAGCTTAAAAGGAGTAGTTTATATCCTTCAGGAGAAAAAACAAGGGGATATGCAGCATTGTGTGTGTGGAATTTCTTTAAGTGCTGCTGCTTAAAGAAATGCAGTTGTGAAAGACTCGGAAAAGAAGCCACCTTGTTACAAAGAGTTCATCCCATTAATCCTTTTAATTTTTTTAATAGTGAAGTGCCCTTTCACAAACTAGAAACTTCACCTGAATTCAAATACACACGCAGTGACTTAGCAGTGCTTACTAATACTCTTAAACTAGAACTGAGCAGCAAAGGGTAGGGAAAGGCAGCCACTATCATGTAAGGAAGCTCCTCTTATTCAATGGTTCCATCAGGACTGAAGTGGCCTGAGCCGCTGTGTGGCCGTAGAGGAGGCTTTGGAGGAGGGAGCGGTGTGGATGGGATAATTGCACAAATCAATAAATAAATAAACGCCATATTATAGTGCTCAAGGCAGCTGCAGATCCATTAATGTAAATGTACAGGGTGCAATGCTATTTCACTTTAAATTCACACATTTGTTTGCTGAGGATTTTAGAAGGCACGTGGCCCCTCCTTCTCCAACCTCAGGAACAAGTGCTCCTGACGCAGGTAACAGGGAACTGTAATAACAGCTGCCAGCCTCCAAGTTGCAGCAAACACCGTCTTTCAGCTTGTGTCTTTCTGGCCTGAACGTGTGCAGCGTATTCTAATTGCTCCTTTGGAAAAGACCGTGTGGGAATAAGCCAGGGAATCGATGGAAATCTTCCTCCCCTGGTGCTAATGGCTTTGGGCAAAGCCTTTCAGTGCACGATGGAGAAGTGTGAAAAACGTAGCTCACCAAAGCAGTAGCTTCCTACCTATACATTTCAAGGGTCTTCCCTCTTCCATAAACATCTGGGGCTGATCCAGGGATTTGCAGGTAATTTATTGTACTATGAAGGAAACAGCACAAATAAAAACCGGAGTAGGGTCCCCTCTCTCCAGGCAGAGCAGGAGGAAACGGAGCCGATCCTCCCCACTGCGTGCCCGTGAGGAGAAGCACCTTCCATCCCTTAAGCTGTCAGAGCCCAACGTGCAGCACGAGGAGCCTCAAGGGCTTGCGATGGAGAAGCTTCTGCTGCCTCTGCAGGGCAGAAGGGGAAGAAGGCGAGGAAGCCCCTTCGGTCTTTCTGTAGCCTTTCTGCAACAGCGTGATCCCAGCTCTATGGAGGTAACTTTACAACAAAACCCACTGTGACATGGAAGCCAGCAAAGCAAACACAAACCCCATCTAGCAGAAAACCTGGAGCATCCTCCCGTTGAGCCCTGCGCTCCTCCTACCCCTATTGCCCCCCCATACGTTGGCCTCTTCACTCCTAGTAATTGCATTTGTGCAAAATATACAATATATGCAGCATCCTCTTGCTCAGGCCAGCTGTTACTAATAGCACAGAAGATGACAAGGTTGGATTTGCTTATATAGTTTTTATCCTATTATTATTTTATCCTGAATATTTGTTTCATGGATGAGTGCTGCATATAGGAGATCAGTACTACATATAAATTCAAGCTTAAAAGTAATGGTTATAATTATTAAACGAAAAAGAAAATAGAAAAGCAAGACATCAGAAACCCTGAAGTCCAACAAACTAGGTTTTGGAAGAAAGATGTTAAATGATTATTTTTTGAAGGAGCTTCAGAGGTTTATTTCCAGCACAAAGCTTTTCTCTCTAAAAGAAAGAGAAAAGAGAAAAAAGACACATACCAGGGAAGCACAGAAGTCCTCGTCAGGAAGTGCTTCAGATTCCACTTCCTGAAAGACCAAGTGATATTTTCTTTGCACATTTTGAGGAGCATACTGTGAAATCCTACATCCTAAGCCCGGACACATACCGTGAGCTCGCAGCACAACCCGCTACCCTCATTGCCATCCTTTCCCAACCCAAGCAGGGCACTGGGATGACTCGCCCCTGGCCGCACACGGCGGCACCAAGACTCGCTCCGCGCGCGGGCAGGCGGCTGCTCCCACCGCCATCCCACCGGGAGGTTGCCACATGCACAGGATCCTCAGCCCGCCACCCGCTGGCGGGGGAAACACCAGGGCAAACGCAGGGAAAGCCGCAGAAGGTGGAAAAAGGGCTCAGCGCGAATCCGTCCAGAGCGCTTGGGAAAAGGAGAGAGGGGGGAAAAGCTTTCGCAACAAAACTGTGCCGATTTGGTTGCGCTGAAGTTACTAGGCAAGCAAATATCAACACTGAAAAAAAGGCTTTGGGCTGTATTTTCAACTAACGTAAAAGCAGCGGGAGCCCAAATGCTGAAGAGTTTCAAGGAGTCAGCTGATGGATAACTCATTTGATATTTTATGCTTGCTGTCCAAGCTCAATTAAAAATTGGTTTCCCCTCCCCCCCTCGGCACTAACAAATCCTCAAGGAGAAGCACGAGGATGGAAAACATGCGTGGGAGCTGCGAATTGCCTGGTTCAAAAGCTTTCCTCTCCCCCTTTGTAAGAAACTCTCACGGGGCAGCAATCTGCTGCAATACATGCAGTATTTATCATTAGCTCTTATTTTCACTAACACGCCCCTGTCCAGAGAGCTCGTGGTCACGCACGCGCAGGCAGGTTACCTCAAAGGGAACGCAGAGGTTACAGCAGCTCCGGTGTTCCCTTCTTCCTTGGTTTCCTTGCTTCATTTTATTTTTTATTTAACACAACTGATCGAGTCATTCTTCATCCACCAGCTTTTCATCAATCCCTGGAGTGGTTCCTCAGGCGGCTCTTGTGCAACGAGGACGCTGCCATCAGGAGTTGGTCTTCACAGAGCTATGAGATAGTCAAAGGCAACGGAGAGCCCAACCACGCTTCCAGGCTCAGCCCATCCCAGCTTTATTTCTCCGTTTTCATGGTAGCGCGTAGCCTTCATCAACGACTCCACCACATTACAAGGCAATACATTCAACACAAAACTCCTCCACTAGCCCGTTCTTCAGTTAAGTCCACATTTTATTTAAGGTTTGCTGATGGTACTTCAATCAGATTTATATACATAATCTAGAACCTACAGCAAAATCATTTTGACTGCTCTGAAGACCAAGAGAAACGGCACGGTTGACGTTTCCTTCCGTAGCTGTTGAGTAGTGTCTACATTCCCACAGCAGGTATTTTTGGTTTTGGTTCAGCTTGCAGGAGTGCTGGGGAAGCCCGTGCCGGGTTTGACACGGCCGGCTTACACAGTTCTCTGTCAGCATCCCAGTCTTACACACACGCCCTCGGTAACATTGCTCTCGAGACCAGCAGTCAGGCCCACTGGCTTTCCCCGCCACAACAACCCTCCCTAACAACTCAACACGTCCAAAGAGCTGGAGACAGAGAGCCCTCCCTGGAAACTGCTGCATTTAAACAACATTCAGCTGCAAAGGGGGTTTATGCTACTCCAGAAGGACAAGGAGGCAGCATGAGAGACCGAGTGTTCCTTAAACCACGTGGTGCCGCCAAGTCGAAGAACTTGGAGCCCCTGCGTTTTCCCGTGGTTTACAAACACGTGCTGGGACCGCGAGCCAAGGGGTTTCCGCCGCCGCCTCTCCCCGGAGGAGCCGCGGCGCCCGGCCCGACACGGGGGCGGCGGGCGCCATGTTGAGAGGCAGAGGGCAGCGGGCGGGGGCGCCGCTCACCTGGCACCACGTGCGCCTTCCCTCAGGGAACACAACGCCCCGAGCGGATCCCAGCCGGGGAGAGCAGGAGGAAACACCTTCCCCGTGGGCTTCCCGAGGGCGTCGCTGCGGAGCGGAGCCTGGAGCGGACCTCTTCCACGGCCCCCGTGGCAGCGTGGAGGCCGCTTCCCTTCAGCACGGCGGAGCGCGTGGCCAGCACCGCGTTAAAGCACGTTGGGAAGAGCGGTCTTTAGGGCTATAGGCTTTCGAATTTGCCTCTGAGGAATCCTAAGGCCTCAAGCACCTATACCTATTTAAGCATAGTCAAGTATATTAAGTTGTTGTGAATCAGCCGCCTTTCCCAAAACAGAGATTCCGGCTGGATCTAGGGAACATTTTATTTGCCTGTAGATGCTAACTGTGGAAAACAAAGGCAAACAACCCCTGCCAAACGCTACAAGCTATTTGAATTCACGACTACCGTGAGGAGCAGGAAAGCAGAGATTTACGGGACAACATCAAATCCCAGCCCGGCTTGTGCTGCCGCGCTGCACGAGGCTCCATCTCCGGGCGCCAGGGAGCCTGGAAAACCATTGCCCTGCTGCAGCAGCCCCTGGCGATACGTCCGGCGTGGTGGAAAAGGAGGGAAGAGAAACAAAAGCAGCAAGAAAAAGGGTTTGATTTTAAGACAATTAATACAAAAATAATAAATAGTGTATGATCCTGGCAGTCCAGGATGAGAAACTTGGTAGGAAAGAATGAGAAGGGAGATTAAGAAGTGATGGGTAGGAACCAAGCAGCATTGCAGTGAAATAAAGCTACGATGCTTTAGAAAGCTCCATCCCTCGAGGTATCACTGCAGAAAAGGAACATCATTCCTCTCTTAATGGCTCCGGTGAAACCACACGTGTAAAGCAGTCAGTCAGTCCTGCTCCTTCTATAAACAGGAGCAGCACATCATGACAGGAAAAACAATGGAAATGAAGAGTAGGAGCCAACGTACATGGGGAAACGGAACACTTCAATACTTTGCTCTGGTAAGGACTGAGGGAGACAGAACTGCAAATGCATCAGGGCGCTGTGAGCCACAGAGCCGACACTGCCTTGGGTAAGTTAACAGAAGCTACTGGACACCAGTTGTAAATTAAAAAAATAAATAACATTTAACATTTAAATAGTATACTGACAGAGAGAGGAAGGAAACGATTGGATTTTCCTCCAGACTGCTTTTCTGTGGCTGGGGTTTGGATTTTAAGATTTGTTTACTGTTCCCATCCCCATTTTCATCATTTAAGGTCAGCTCAGTGTTAAAACTTGGAGGACATTGCATGCTGTTTTTTGACCACTGCAGAATGACGCTATCATTTTATGATTGCGCTCATGTTTTTAAGGCTATACTTCATTTTTCCCTAAGGTAAAAATCAACCTAAAGATTTGTTTAAAAGAACAAGTGGCTTTACGGAATTCTAAGCCTAAAAAATGTAAGTGGGGTATTTTAAACCTGCTGAAAAGTTAGCCCTTATTCAGGAGTGTCCTTCTCCCTCAGAAATTCATACTTCTGTGCTTGCTTTACCTACTCGCAAGGAGGTGTAAACGAAGCCAACTACCTGGCTGCCTTCTGTCCCTCTGGTTTATACAGTTTATCCTGATCCACACAACACCCGAGCTTCAACCTATGTGCGCTAGGGCATTGACAGGACCCAGGCAAATCCCACCGAAATATGTGGATCCAGTGTCAAGGGAAGCCTTGGTTTGTGTCAAGTCAGACTGCAGGACCAGGAGCCCTGACGGCCTCCAGCACCTGGCAGTCTGCGCTTCTGCAATAGACCTGAGAAAGGGATTTGTTAGGGTCGAGACCAAAGAGCTTCTCTTGTAAAAAACAAAATCCCCAAGCAGCCAACCGAAGCATCAGTTTAAGACGGTTAGTTCCTACGGCTTGAAGACAGATTTCTGGAGCGAGCCTGAAGCAGTCAGGTAGCCCGCGCTCCCCCGGCACTGGAGCCCTCGGAGCGCAGCAGGTTCCGCTCGCGGGCAGCGAGGGGAGCGCCCCAGTGCAGCGCAGCCCTCGCGGGAGGCAGAGCCCGGAGGCCACCGCAGGGAATCCCCGGAGGCCACCGCAGGGAATCCCCGGAGGCCACCGCAGGGAAGGGGGCACCAACACCGGGCAGGTCCAAGGGCAAGCGCCGGGCGCCGCTCGGGCGGCTGCTGCTTCGTGCCCTGGCACCGCCTGGTCACCACGGCCGTAGCGGTCGCTAGAGCTGCACGTGAGGAGGAGCAGCCGGGGCCTCCCCGAGCTCCACTTGTGCCGCCTTCCCCATGAGGTTACGGGTGAGAGGAACAGAAGCTCCTCTTCTATAGAAAGATACGGCCGGCTTTCCTGCACCCATTTTTCCTTCTGTCTATTACCTTTGCACAGCACACACCACTTACAACATGTTGCTACTTTTCCCCCAGACAGACTCTCGCGTCTTGCTCTACAGGGAAGGCTTCAGATTTAGATTTGATTTCCGTCACCTCTGGGCTGCAGGAAGAACATCAGCATGGAAAGGGAGAGCGCAGGAGGTGACGTGGGAACGCACATCCCTGCCGTCCTGATGTCCTGGCACAGGGCCACAGGAGATGGGCAACTCCCAAGCCTAAGAAACATTTAGTCAAAACCAGTGGCTCTCCCTCACCAAAACGCATGCACAGGTCCTGCAGCACAGCAGCAGACTTGCTCTCCATGTGGACTTGCAAGTGCTAGCTAACAAAACCCAACCCAGACACTTTAACTCCTAACTCCACAAGTTTCCTAACACGACACTCTTCCTTTAGTCCACATATTTAGTCTTTAAATTCCTCTTCCTCGCCCCTTTGTCTTCAGTTAATACCAGACCTGAGAGCCTCCCTGTAGCTCAAACACAGGCCAACAAAAGCATCGAGTTACAAGCAAGACTCGGAGGTAGACACAATCTGCTGAAACCAAGAAGTGAAGCCAATTGCCACAGCAGCCACCCTTTTTTGCCCACTTAGCTTTGGCAGAAGGGCTAATCTCACTCTGGGAATTTGAGAAAAATAAAATTTGGGAACGGCAAGTGCCTTCCCACGGTATAGATGTTGAAACACACATGCTAGGCACACTGAAGCAACAGAGAAGGCCTAACACTAATCACTTCATTTCCCTCATGCTGTCTCAAAGCCTCACTCTAACAATTAGCATGAAACAGCACTAGGGGCTTTCATTTCTTTCTGGCTCAATTTCAGCAAGATACACTAGTTTTAAAAAAATAGTAATAATAAAAAGAGAGGTCTTAAGGGTTTTAAGTTCCACAGCTGGCGGTTAGGAGGCTCTAGTTGCTAAGCAGGGGCAATTCCAATGGATGGAGGGAGAAATCCAGCTTAGCTACGATTTCTCCCCACACCACTCAGCAACCATCACATAACATCACCTCCGAACGTCCCCTCTACGCATCTGATCGGCGCTGTCACGAACACAAGAAATTGCTTCGTTACTTATTGGCTTGCTTTATGGAAGACCACGGACGCCCTAGCAGCCACCTGAGCAGGAAACGGGGCTGGAATCGGTAACGGGGAGACGGGATCTTGAGGCACTTTACGGACTGCTCTTTCCGGGGGCGCCCTCGACATGGAGGCACCGCGCGCGGCCCGGACGCGGGCCCCAGCGGGCGCAGGGAGCTTCCTGCTTGCGCAGCGCCTGGTAAGCACGGACCCCAACTGCTCAGCGCAGAGCAAAAAGCACAACCAAACAGAAAAACTGCACCTTTTACCGGGGCTGCCTGCCGAGAAGCGGCAGCGGGAGCGAACACCACGGAGTGTCCCTCTGCGAAGCCACCGAGGGCCACAAGGCTCCACTGGCCACCCTGGAAGTGAAGGTCCAGGGGCAGGGAAGAGAGTCACAGCCTTCAAACGTCACGGCTTTTACACGTCCCTGCAGCCACTGCACTACGAAAAAGCAAACACATTTGGCAAGGCTGAACTAGCACGTTACATATTTTACCTATACAGTAAAAAACGCATAATCATCACCTCTGAGATGGCCAGTTTAACAATTTCCAGTCCAAATAAATAGGAAGTATTTCTCTCGAATACTCAGGAAGCTATTTTTGAGTTAAAACTTCCAACAAGCATCCCCAAAAATAAATGGGAAAACTTTACCCAAATTTAGTAAGCCCAGGTAAAATGCTATGGCTAAAAAAGTAGGAAAAGATCGGAATTAACTCGAATACTAGAGAAAACACGGAAGCATAAAAGTGATCACCGCTACACAGCATTTTCAAAGCTCTTCTCTGTCCCTTCCTTCTTTCACTCACTGCCTAAGACGTCACTTGCAATTGATCCTTCCTTTGTTCGCCTCAAAACTACAGACCTTCAATTTGATCAGCAGCTTTGTGTTTCTATCAGCTCATTTGTAAAAAACACCATCAAGCTTGTGCTCATTAAATATATATATGTATATATAAAAACATACAAAAAGTACAAGATAAATCACATTAAGAAACTTTTACAGCGTAATTGTCCTGATTATTTTATTCTTAAGGGCCAATTTTTTTTCTTTTTTTTTGCGCACAATCTCAATGTGACTGATGCTCCAGAATTCAGCATAGTGGCACTGCACAGAATTCACCTTTCTGTACAGTCCATTAAAAAAACAACAAAAAGAAACAAAAAAACCCCAAACAACACACACCACAGGACAAAACATTCTTCTTAAATCAAATTCTATTTGTGAATTCAGCAAAATAATTTCTATAAAATAAAACAGCAAAATATTTAAATAGTATAGGGTGGGCTGTATCTGTTTTGCAGGGGTATTTGGTTTTTAGACAGGTTCCAAAAAAAAAAAAAAAAAATTACACACATTCAAGTTACCAATTCTCATTTAAATACAGTATTTACTGATGCGTTTCTCAAAATCTTTAAACAAATGTTTATTCTGGAATAGAGATACCTCAGAATCGTATGACTAACCAGTAGTTTTTTATAATTCAACCCTGCTTCTAATGGTAAGATTTCCTGTATAATGGATAAAGAGCTAAGACAATTCTTGCTTTCAAGTAGAACTGTGAACGAGCAGAAACCCAGCAAGTTAACTTGGTGCAGTGGCACTCACAAGTACGGTGTGATTTTGTTGACTTCCGCTTCCCTGGGATGCAGTAGAAGGAAAGTGTTAGAAGTTTATCTAAGAAGCTCTACCAAAGAAACAAAACAAGCACACCAAATACAGTCTATTATGCTCCAGGCATCCTGGCATAGCAAATTTTTGCATATTTGTTTTTAATCTTTTAAATTCCTATTACTGAAAACTAAGTGTTCTTTATCCCACCCAGAGACAGAACTGTCAAACATCAGATGTGAGGAACATATGTGAAACTGAAAACCACTTGTTTGTCACATTCTCCCTCCCCGTTTTATAGTCTAGGTGTAAGAAGAAAAAGTTCTGCGCAAAACAGTTGTCACATTGGGACAACTGCTGTCACGTTCCCTCCCGCCCCCGTTGGCTACACTAACTTGGTGTGAAGCCATGCTAAATGTTACAGCATAACTATAGCTTCAAAGTGATTAACCTAATACCAGAATGAAAAAGGCAATGAAAAAAGATCTAGAAACAATGTTACATCACCAATTTTCCACATCAACCAAATAATTAAAAGGTTACCAGCCATTAACGTTGCTCATAGTAAAATCGACTCCAGTGGCAAAGAATTAACATGAAACTATTTTTGTGGTTGACATGGAGAGGCTTTTTCGTAAAGGAGTTGATCCAACTGCCACGAGGCAGGCAACACTGGTTGCAGAGCGCAGCAGATATATCAAGAAATTATTTTTTTGTTTTTTTTTTTGTAGGTCTGTGAGTCTCATCAAGACAAAAAAAAAGTTTCTTGCTTAAGAATTAACAGTCAAACATTAATATACTATATACACCTTTGCCATTTACACATTAGCATCAGGCCATTTATTACAAAACACTATACACTTTCCACTGCAGGCGGGTTATATATTGACAGCAATTTTCTGCAGATAAGACAGTGAATAGACTCTCCACTCCATGTTGATTAGGAATAGTTTTTCTAGTTTTAAATATTAGCCAGACACAGAGAAAGGTTGGACTGTAAGGCCTGGGTGCACAGTCTTGATGGAGCAAGTTAATCGATTAGGTGCCTCTCACTAATCCTTCGTCTGCGGCGGGGAAACTTCTTCACTGCCTTCGTAATTTTCTTGTGCTCGTTGGCCAGGTCGCTGAGGGTTGTTCATATGATGGGCTGCCGGGCCTGTGTAGGGCTGTCCATGCACGTGGTTATTCTGCAACAGAGCACAGAGAGCTTGAGGGAACACCAAACCTGCGGGCTGCTTCCCGACCAGCCACCCAACGGCGCCCTTGGCGGGGAGGCTCCTGCAAACAGCCCCGAGCGGCGCTGAGCCCGGCGCAGCAGCAACTGCATCGACACGCAGCAGAGCCGCTCCGGCCCCGAGAGCTACCCCCGCCACTCACTCACCTCTCTGGTTGCAAAAATAAGGGGAACACATTCAGAGATAAAGGCATTAGCTAAATAATTTAACCTGTCGAATACCAAACGTTTACATGCAAAGCAAAAGCGGTAAGAAAGAAAAAAGGCAGACGGAAAGAGAGGCTATGTGCTGCAAATATTGAACTGTGCACCTGTTTTCAACGTCAGATTGAACTAGTTCGTTTTTCTTCTTTAAAACCTTGGAGAAAACACACCTGCATTTACGTAGCTTATTTTAATTTTAAAGGCCCCAACGTTTAAAATTAGTTTTAAACTAAATAAAATCTAGACCAGTCCTTTTCTCTGGATGCTCTGTCCCAAAGGAGTACAATTTTAAACATATTCACACATTCATCTAGCAAACCACATTGTCTTATCCCTTCTGTTGTTCTGCAAGGCTTGGAGAACAATCGTGGAGAACCGAGGACCAGGAGGATTGTGCGTGTTAGTGAGAAAAGCACCTACTGCAAGGAAAGTGAACATACCACGAGGGCAACGGTGAGGTTATGGCATGTGCCTGAATTCCAGAGGAGCGGGAAGAGCTGCATCACTTACCAGCTGCTCTGCTGAGAACGTCAGGTAAGGAAAGCAAGATGAGGGGCAAATGGGTTTGGGCAGGAAAGGAAATGAAATTAGCAGATTCAGAATCGGAACAAAGGAAAGAAAAATGGCAACTGAATAGGGGATTTATAAATTTAGTCCACTCGTTCTCTCATTCATTCAAAAAAATTTGGTACGGTTTCTTTCAGATCTGGCTTTCCACTAAGAGATGTTAACAGAGGAGATATTTAACCTAAAGTAGATTTAAATTTTATTTGTATTTACGATTTGAAGAAGATCAGTGCTCAAACAACTTTTTTTTGATATATAAAAGCAAACACATCCTTATTTTTATGAAAATCTTCAAAAAGCTCAAAAATAAACCAGGACTTGAGATCTTATTCTATCAAACAAGAAAACAACTCGCAACATAAAACACTTTTCAATGCATTAAAAAATAAATAGATAAAATCAGTGTGTACTAGCCTGGGATGACGTCTGCCTCCACGGATGGTTAATCCCTGATCTGATAACATTTCAATTCTCATATTAAAATTATTTTGTGATTGCCTGGCAAAGTAAAACTGAAACTGCAATCCCATACCTTTCAGTGTGTTATTTCTTAATAACACGCTTCTGGCTAAATGTTTAGAATTTAAGTTAACCTGAATGCTTAAAAAAACCCCACCAAACAAAAATCTGGGACTAAACAGAAGTGCTCGGCTCCTTACCTGTTGATACTGGGAACCAGGTGAATGGGGATAGAGTGGGGCGTCTTCAGGTGGAGAAGACTCATGTTCATCTGGGGCATCAGGATCATCTGGTTCCTGAAGTTGGAAAAAAAAACATTAAATGTGTGCAGATAAAATGCCCACTGGTTGTTCTACCCTGAACCAGTTCTGCCTGTAGGCGATATTTGCAGGTATCGTCAGACAAAAATTATTTCCCCTATGTCATCTTAACCAACCACCACCTACAGCTTGTACTGGTATATGCAAGAATTTTCTTCTTGTTGAAATAGAACTGAACGAACAAGCAAACACAAACCCAGACCTCTTATCCATTCCTAGTCTTCTTAAACGGGTTAGTCTCAATTCTGTATCATTCTGTAAGGGACAGATGTCCACAGAAACAGTAGTAGAAGTGGGAAGAAAAAGGAAAGGCACTATAAAAATCAACGAAAATACTCTCACATAAATCCGTATTTATAAAATACTTATAAAATGGCTACCTCTGCAGTGAATGATTATTTGTAGAAGCATTTTATTTTAGTTTTTACCAGGTGACAAGTGAATCCCTTACCTCCTCTGGGCAGAGTTCACAAGCTTTTGCGAGCGTCATTCTAGCACTGTGTGACCTCTCTAGGAAGTAGCCATTTGATGTTTCATTACTTTGTACTGGTGGAGACCAATTATTATAGGTGTACTGGGGATTGCCAGTGTAGGGTCTACGCTCAAGCTCGTCCCCAAGCCATTCCACTGCCCAGGTCCATTTTCTCTTCAAATCGCCATTGCTCTGCAGAGGGAAAATTGACATGTCATAATTATTTTCTTTATTTTCAAAAATACAAAGATTTTCTGCTTTCTATACATCAGCGCTTCTCAAACAGACCACCACCTGTATATGCTGCTGTTTTAAAACTTACTGTTTAAAGCACTCTCTTACTTCCACTCAAATATCCTTTTTACTCGAGGAAAACTCGAGATCCAAAAGGAAGTCTGTGTGGATTTGCTCTAACAGCAGTTTGCAATCGTGTGTCACAATCACAAACGCTCTCAATGACACATAATAACCTTCTGAATAACCTTCTGCTATAGGAAGATCCTGTTGAGTTTCACTTGGAAGTGGCAACTCATCAAGTCAGCAAAAACGGGATTAGTATTTTCTGTGTGAAACTGGAAAAAAAAAGGGCAGAAAGCATCACCTGAAGGATCTGGTAGGCTACAGGACAGTTGCTGAAGAGAGCCACCATGCACTTTATACACTGGTAAGCTCTCTTCTGATAATGATTCTTCGAGCGCTGAATGGTGTCAAAGAGTCCATCCCTGTCATCCGGGATGCCCTTAAGTGCATTGTGAATCCTGCAAACAAGAATTTAAAGAGTTGGAATTTTAGTCTTTACATTAAGGCTTCAGTTACACTGTAATTAGGCAGAGGATGACCTCTATAGTCAATATTTTGATTTCAGGAACATACTCTTATCAGAAATTCTAACATGACAGAATGCAAGCGTCATTTATAACTTTAGCATAACACTTGGTAACGTTTAAGCAAGTCAGTTTTTCAAGCCTCCTGAACGAGATACAGTTAATCCTACTCACCAAAATCAAGTTCAACTGGTCATTTTTTCCTTTCTGATCAACTGCATTTACAGAGTTGACTTTTTAACACAGTAAATCCCTATACCATTACATTAGTTAAACCTTCAGCAGAATGGTTACCTACATTATTTCTATGGTTCAGAGATTGTAAACGCAGTTCCTCTGAAGATATACATATATGAACCAGGGTTAAGAGATTCGGGCATTCACTGGAACTGAACAGGCCTTCCAGGCCTTTTGCTCTTGAATGAGGGCTAGAGGAACTGATTACAACACTCAACTTGCGGCATCATTCCAGGAACGGCCATACTTTGGGCTCCGAGAAAAACATCTGAGAGGATGCCAAGGAATCTACGCTGACGGCATCCCAGTGAACTAGAGTTGCTGTAGGAAAAGTAAATACCCCTTTTCCCTCAAGTCTCTGCCAACAATCATCAAACAGTCTCCAGGTAGCTGAGAAGCCAGGCTCCGTCCAGAAGCGACGATAAGCTTTGCTGCAATGGATTTAATCTAATGACACCAGCAAGATGCTATTCCCCAACTTGCATTTGCTGAGAAAAAACAAAAATTATGAGAGGTGCTGGTGCCAAAGAAAAGCTGTAGTTGCGGGCAGCAGAGATAAGGGAGCACCGAAGGGGACACACAGTACTCAGGAGGACGCGGATCTGACGCCCTGCAAGCCAACACACTTGCAAGGGATCCCTGCTAAATACAGGCACTCACTGACACGTCTGAGACAGAGAAAGGCACACCAGAACTCACAGGAGAACAGCAGAACTCAGCACAGGTCAGAAACACTGCTCCAAGGTACTGCCAAAAGCAGCAGCGAGAGATTGGAGAACAAATGCAGTTGACTCCTTTATACCTCTCTGCCGAGGGCAACGCAGATCCAGCAGAAAAGTCACTCCAAAATGCTCAGCTCCCTCCCTTCCTTCAGCCCCTTTTCCCTGCTATTTTTTCCCTGTTTGAAAAGTAATATCCTAAAATACAGACACTTCTGTGGTCTCTAACCTGTATTTTCAACGCTAGCTAATGTTTCGTTTTACTTCAGACATCATCAGCTACGTGCATCCTCCAGTGCTGTGCAGACGTAAGGCCTCTCTGTGCATCGGGAAGAAGAGATTCACAAGCCAGATCACACACGCCAAGTGCTACCAAAACTTAAAAACCTGAAACAGGGGATTATCTTCCCTAAGCTAAGCTGGAATTCCCACAGAGAAAACAAAGTAGTCCCTTCAATTCAGTCCTCAAGTTCTGGAATGTGAGAAACACCATCTTTAAGACTGAAGTCTGGACAACTGAGGAAATTGTATGAGTCCAGGGTACTTCCACAGGGAGTATTCATGATTTCCCTCCTTATTGCTGTAGGCAGTTTCCACTTAGTAAGGTGAAACACAGGGGTTTTGAAATATTGCCAACTAGCAGCCCTACATTTATTTTGTGATACATCATCTACTTTTATACAGAACTTCTGAGGAAATGACTGTAATATTTCTCTCAAATACTCAATACTTGCAACAACTGATTGTTCTAAAAATGTCATCTTTCAAAATCCTTTTACTCCAGACATATGAAAATTAAGTTTGAAACTTGAGACTTATTTTACAGGTAAAATTATAAAGAAGTGTCCCACACTGAGAATATTTATGTCTCAAATATTCTCTTATTATGAGAATATTATGAAACATGCAATGTTATGCTCCCAACTTCATAATTCATCCTTCTCTCTTGGCATCACTCTTTTGACTGTTCATGCTACTAAGACCAGGCTACCACTAGATCCTCTTTAATGAGATGTTTATAGGATTCCAATGAGCAATTTGCAGTAAATTGCAGCAAGTTTAGCTTAACCAATACACGTGTGAAAATTTCTATTGTATGTAAAAAATCCTGATTTTACACCACTGAACAATAATTTCTCAATAGTAAAGAAGGCAGAACTGTGAAACTGTAGACCTAAGCCACCACAAAAGTTAAGATGAAACGTGGTAAAGTGTTTTACCTCTGTATTTTTGCTTAACAATAGATTTAAAGCAATACTCTTGAAAAAGATTAGCAACAGAATCACTGGGAAAACCAACTCTACGGATGGAGCAATCTTGATTTATAAAAAGTCAGGCAAATACTAACCTGTGAGTTTGCCAAGAGTCCTCAATGAGTAGGATTTGCAGAAGCAGATCCAAATAAGGTCGAAGCTCGTATGTATATGAATATGCAACCTTAAATAGCAAAAATGCAGAGAATTCAAGACTGTATTTCTTTCAGGCATACGGATTACACAGTGCAATACAAAAATATAGCTGATTGATGTGAAGCTTGCTGTTTCAGGACAGGGAATTTTAAGGGAAATTTCCAGATACCACAAATGTTTGTTACACTAAAAACACATAACTCTGTCACTGCCAACT
Source organism: Nothoprocta perdicaria (assembly GCF_003342845.1). NCBI lineage: Eukaryota > Metazoa > Chordata > Aves > Tinamiformes > Tinamidae > Nothoprocta > Nothoprocta perdicaria. The sequence continues at coordinate 326,876 of NW_020455550.1, read as the reverse complement.
TCTTTAAAACTAGGCTTTGTATCAGACAAAACATTTCCCCATGAGTTTCTATCAGAATTGGTTTGAAAAAGTTAACATGAGGTACTACAGAAGCAACCTTGAAAAGTACCTTCAGAAAAACGAAATTATCAAACAGCATCTCCCACTGACATTGCTACTTGTAGACATTATTTAGACCTAACTAAGTGAAATAGCAGTAAAGCAATTTTTATTTTGACTCTTTATATGCTACAAAACAAAACACCACCACCACCAGAGCCAACAACACAACACAGTGTGATGTTTATGTGGGGTGGGGGGAACCCCAAGCCCACAACAGACTTGCAATGAGCCACCCAGGCTTTAAAAACCCTTTTATTTCAAGTGGCAAAGTATGGCTAACCTTATGCAGAGTACAAAGGAAAAACAAGTGCAAAACAAGGTTGTTTCTTGAGCCTAAAGCCAGGTATGTGTTGTAAAAGAGGACCTTATAAATGTATATAAAATAAACACAAGGGAAATCTTAAGAAATGATTCTAATTTTCCGTGACAGAAATGTTGAAGGTAACGTCCCTGCAAGATACATAAAGGTCATCCTGGCCCACCTTGTTCCATCCCTAACATTGCCTTTTTAATAGGACTTCGATACACAAGTGTAGAATCTTGAACCATACACATTTAAACCCTGATCTTCTTAGTTCTTTGTTGTTACCTGCCACAGAAGCTCACTGAGGACAGTGGAGGAGAACTGTGGATTCTCCCAGCAGCAGAAACGAAGCAGCTTGATGGTCTCTTCTGAATTGCTGCAATCTTCAATGATCTTCTTCACGTAACTAGTTCGCACAAACAAGATGTCTGCTACGTTCTGCTGAAGTGCCATTATAGGTTGAGATAAATTAGGATCACCGTAAGGGTTGGCAAGTGGGGGATTACCTAGAACAAGCAATTATTACTGATGAAAAGGTACTTAAATACTTTCAGCGTAGAGACAAAATGTAAGCTGCTGTAACTCATCAATAAAATCAATCAGAAGAAAACTTGTAACAGACCATTTGCTTTGCAAAATGTTAGCGTATGAAATAACTGAACCTTCTAGCTGTGAAGCTTGATACTTTCCACCCAAGTGAGCTACTTCTCAGCTAAGAGAGCAAGTGCAGTGACAACCAAAGCAGAACAGCTGTAGATTTCTACATATTCAAGAGGAGTTACTGAGAGTTTCCTCAGTGACATCTTCCTACCTCGAAAATTTGTGTGCTTCCCTGTTTGTGTAATACAGTCAAAATCTACCGAATTTCAGGACACTAAGTCTATTCAACTTCACTAGGTCATGGGAAAGGATTAAAAGGAGTATCTCTGGCAGAACAATCCAGTCAATCTCCGGAGTACAGACAAAAAATTCTCTCGAAAGAATCAACACGGACAAGTATTATTTTGTAGGCTTCATTTGTGTAAGGAAAGACTGCTGCTTCGCTCCTGATGTTTCCTGATTGAGTGCTGTTGTGTTATTGCTCAAGGTTGCACAGAATTTCAAGAGAGAACTTTTTAGATTAGGATGCTGAAGCAAAAAGAAATGTCTGCACGCAGGAATCGTAGCTAATTGTCCAACAGCAATCATATAAAGCGTGCTTTCCTGCAAAGCACTATGAGCAGAGCCAACACGCAATTCATTTTCACAGGTAGCTTATCTTGTCAGCAGGAGTCCCAAATCACACACTGAAAGCAGAGCCAAAACTGCCATAAGGTTCTGAAGCTTACTACAGCAGTAGTAGTAGCAGGGATTTTCAGTTTATTAACCTTACTATAGTATATTCTAGCCCACTGGCTTCATAGCCGGAAATGCTGATGAGTTTGCTATTAAATACCATCTCTACAAAATTCCTCATGGGGTTTTCCAAAATATGCTTAATATAGAACATACACAGGGTACACTCCCTGTATACTCAGTGCATCTCAAAAATAACTGCATACTCTATTCAATTTAGCTTGTGATGATACAGATTTATACTGTAGCCTACTAATATCTTGCTGATTCTTTTACACACAGAGTTTCTGGTTTCTGTTGTCTTTCCCACTGCAGCTGAGCACTTTGTGTATGTTTTCAGGAGATATCCACAAAGCAAGACCTCCTTACTGGCAATTTATATTAGTTACTTCAGACCTTGCTATAGTTTCCTGATAAGAGGAAAATCACAGGTTATTTTATTGTGCATTCAGTATTAAAAATCTCTGTATAACTCTCTGCTATCAGCTTAAACTATCCAAAAAAATCACCTCAATATTTTGTGTCGATACTCAGTGTATTTTTTCCTACATCACTTAAGAACATGTCAAGGACCAGAACGTATAACCTACCCTCCCTTTTTTCAGAAAGTGAGCATACCAAACCAGATTTGCCAGTAACAAGGCAACCAAGAAATCTGTCTTTAAATATGAAGATTTTTCAACATAGAATGGCAGAGACCATTTTTACAACAAATACAGTTTACGCTTAGTAACAATGTAAGCACACAAACTAGTGATATACTCATTTAAGAGGAACTGAAAGTTCACTGTACCATTGATAGAAGACTGCATGCGTGAGGACACATTGCAACAACGGATCAGTTGGGACACGACAGTGTACAGCTTGCCCAGCTCAGCATACTGGTATTTGATCGGAGGGCCTGGGCCTTCGTCCAGAGCCACAAGCATAAACGTTGCAGGAACATTCAGCTTCAGCAGCTGCGTCTTCTCTGCTACACCTTTACGGAGGAAGGCAAAAATGAACAAGCAAACTTATTTCTAGTACCCACAACATTTCTTTTTTCTTTGAAAAACAACTAGTGTTTACATGATTGGTAACTTAGTAGTTACTTTTACTTAGTTACTAGTTACTTGGTAGTTACTACTTAGTAGTACTTAGTAGTTACTACTTAATTACTTAGTAGTAGTTTCTATTATAGACCTCATTTTTGTGGGAGGGTAGGGTAGGGAGGGAGGGAATAGTGTAATAAGGAAATGGCATTCAGATTAAAAAAATCACGTTCAAGAAGAGTTGTAAATGATTAGAATTTTTAATAGTATTTAATCACGTAACTGATTTTTGACTTAATATCAAAGCCGCAGAGAAGCTTTTTGGGCAAAGGATTCATATTTTTTAGATGCTTTTATTGGGAAGCCAAAGACAGCATGAACATCCCTCACGAGGCAAGAATCCAAGACATATTCAACTGTGCCAGGTTATACCACGCATTTGCATGTGGGACAAAAACAATTTCTAGATGAACCACCTCTGCTCCCAATCCCACTGCAGGACTACCTTACACCTACTGCACAAACGCATACCAGTACATCAGGTATGTACTCTTCTCACCTCCTATTTTCTTCCTGATTATTATTATTATTTTTATTTTTTTAAAAATTCTAACTTTCCATACATTTACCCAAAGATTTTTCTTATTCTGAAATACAACTAGACCTTGGAGTGGCACGGGAGAAGTACAGAAGTATTGTAGCTTTTCCTGAGTAAGCAGTCCACATCCATACTCCATCCACACACATCCACCAAGCCTTCAATTAACAGCAGTAAGACTAGTGCAATTTAGCTGCCTTAAATCGCTATTTCATATTTATCTTGAATAAATCTAAGACAGACTGTGAGATCAGCCTGAGAGGTGAAATTATTCTCTGCAGATGTGCTCTTCTGCCTGGATTCTGACCATTATGAAAAATTAGTAAAGAAGGAGAGAAACTAGAGCAGAAGAATTACACCCTTCTTCTATATAACAACATTAAATCCACTCTTGGGGTCATGGATGGAACAATGCCTGACAAAGAACAGTTTAACAGAGCAAGTATAAGAAAATCACAGTACAAAATAGGTGAAATTAAATTAACATGATTAGCTTAACTTTTTGGATCCTCTTTGGTGATGACAGACTCACTTTTTAGACACCCTTTCAGGATTTTTGTAAGATGACTCTGATTTTCACTGGTATTTGGTAGAATATGCCACTTAAAAAGACAGGCATATAGTGACAAAGTTTTTCTATCAAATCTTCTATCAAATGTATCAATTTTCCAAAAGCATTTTGTTACTTATTGCCCTTTCAGTAGAAGCCTGTATTCCAGCTTGTGCTGAAGCCAGATACAATACAATATAATTTCCTACAGGCTAACAAAGGAAGCCTACGTTTCAGTCCATGCACTGCTGCACTGTACTGCACACTATCTTTAAAACCATCTTGTTTTAAAGGAATGACGGGGGAAAATCATTTCTTCAAAGAAATTAAGTACTTGAGCGGTATTCAACAAAAACAAGGAGCACTTGTTTATCAACAAGTTTATCACTTGTTTATCAAAAATAAGATATAAAATCAAATTCCTTTAGTGTGCAAAGACAATTTGAAGGGCTGCCAGAACCGTAGGTGCAGTATCCCTCCCTCCAGTATCCCTATATCCTGAAGCCACTTACCTGGGATCGCTGCACTTGCTTAGTGCGTTGCTACTTGCTTAGGGGATTGCTACTTAGGTCCCAGAACAAGCTAATGGAAAGCCAAGGTGATGAGGAAGCCCAGGGCACTCCATGGAGCCTCCCAGGGAACTGACGCACCCAGTTTCATCTTACTTGATACAACGGGGTGAAAGTAACTCCTGAATCATTATAAAAGGGAGAGTTCACTGGACTGCCGCTATGGAAGTGTTTCGTCACTCAGGCTATCAGGCGGGAAAGAGAGATAGAGGGGGCTGAAAGGTTGAGGGCTGAAGACCCTTAACTGGTACAGATGGTGGTACAGAGCTCTGCACTGAACCTGTGGCTGCCCTCTGCAATCTGAGGGCGTGAAACTATCATTTATTCTTCTGATCCACAGCTTAGGGCTCGTAATTGCTTCTCCTGAGGGCAAGTATATAAAGCAGCAATCTACCCACCCACCTGAGAAGTGGTTCAGCAGCAGCTGACTTTCAGTGCATTGGTAGGAGAAAGCACAGTTCAGTGCTTAAACTGAATGGGCAGAAGGCTGATCTCAGAATAAACAGCAAAAACGATCTTTGGAACAACTCCTGAAGATGCTACTGTCCATTTATCTTATTAACTTCTTAGGATACAAATGTTCTAGGCAAGGAATCTACAATCCAGAATTGGAGATAAGCTCAGCTATCCTCTTCAATCTAAATTCATTACTGATTTCATAATACTGGCTACACTTAAGACACATACCAAAAACTGGTGATGCTGGAAAGACCACAGCCAATATTTCATCTCATCACTACAAAAGCAATAATCATCTCATCTCACTTATGAAGTAACCTTGCCTTCCAAGATGCTCAGAACAAACCAAAATATTTATGTGCAACCATTCTCAATCTCTAATGCAATCTTTCATCACAAAACTTAGAATTCCAGACTTCAGGAAAATTTTTGTTGTTTTAAGCCTGGGAGAACCTTGCCTAAGCCTTCCCCTATTGCAAAAACATTGGCTTTTCTTGCTTGCTTGGAGGAACTACAACCAGAGAACTCCACTATCAGGTTATTAGGAATTCTTGCATTCTTTTACTTCCTCAGAAGTCTCCAATTAAAGCACTCTGGTGAGCAGCACTGTCTAACAGCATAAACAGATTGAGTTTAGGCTTCCAAGCGGCCTTTTTTTCTCGGCTTCCCTGTGAGGCTTTGCACGAAAGAGAGTCAAGTGTTTTGCGTTCATAGCTGCAAACTGAAGGAACCACCAAAGCGTTGGCTGTTTCTACTGACGGAGGAAATGGAGAGAATGGGGCACCTTTCTCTTTTTGAGCTACTGCCTTCCCTCAACTCTCTTCAAGAAGACCTAAAAGTTCTGGATGAAACAGTTTCCCCTGCTATTTCTTTCCACCCCCACAAACTCTCAGAAAGAGAGTTTCTCACTGCTCCAGACTTAATCTTCCAAGATATCCTGATCACAAAAGGCCAAAGTGTGAATAGAGACTCTCTAGAGAGCATTCACACTGCAGATGAGGAGGAGCACCAGATAAAGCAGCTTCTCCGGCCACGTTGTGGCTGAGGGCAGGGCTAGGGGAGCGCGGCGTGCTCACCCAGGTTGGCGTACATCACGAACAGGTTGAAGTACTGCTGCAGATGGCGCCCGTGCTCCGACACCTCCCTCCTCAGGAGGTTCAGTACCGCCCTCAGCAAGTGATCGCTTAAACTCAAGTTATCGTATGCCTTCAAAAAAAAAAAAATTAACAGGATTAACAAGACATCCCATAAAACATTTATTTAACTTGCACTTTCTATCACGGCAGAAAACAGAATAGTTAAAAGCTATGGGCTGCCCCATAGCTTTGGGAGGATCTCACACAGGCTCCAAAACTGCAGCAGCTGGTGAGACCTCTGTATCTTACACAAAACAAAGCTCTGACTAGATAATTAGCATTAATAGATAATAATTAATAGACTAGATAATTAGCATTAAGCTAATATCTCAGTAAGAAGTACGAGTTAATACACTCTTAAAAGACAACCAAACCCTACCTACCTACGTATCTTAAAATACCTCACAAAACACTGCTGAAGCATGTGTAGCTTTAATAGATCACAAATTTCTCTGCTGGATGCAGTTATTAAATTATTCTGAGGAAATAAGCGGAAGAACACAAATGAAAGAGGACAAGCGTCTCTCAGTAGATGTTAAAAAACCTTAAAAAATATGACTCAGCAAAGGGTCATAAGGCTTTATCTTTTAAATTTTAGTTCAGTGCAGAAAAAATTAGCATTATTTTGACAACTGCTGCATTAGGAATCTGTTTTTTTGCTCTGGCATTTCTAGATGTATCGAAGTAGTCAGTGCGTCTCCCTTTCCTATGCAAAGTTCTGATTTTTTAAGATTACAGTGTTGTAGGATTCCTGAAGGGAAAAATTAAGTAATTTGTTTTCCAATAAATAAAAATATATTAAAGAAAAACTTAATTTCCTTAAATAAACAAGTTAGAGTTGTAACTCACTGCTTTATTTTGTCTGTGTTTCGCACTGGTGACTAAACTGTACTAAATTCAAAGTTCATCCTACTAATTCTTGACAGAGATTTACCCCGAGGTGGAATAATTACAGGGCCAATACATCTCACACAAATCGGTACGTTTTCTCAGTCTGCAACGCAAAATAGACTGTACAGTTCCCTTGTTAACACCATGTTGCAACCACTCCACAACTAAACTTACATAGAGCACTTGAGTAAGAAATTTCAAACACTTCTTTTTTCAGCAAGAAAATGAAATACCTGACTGGAAGGTCCAGGAGAGGCAAAAGGTGAAGGACATGGTCCGTCTTGCAAGGAGAAATGTGCAATAAATACTATAAGCTTTGCAAACGCGCCCCTCACTTCAGCACTGGGGCATTCCAGGAGATACTCGGAGAAGCGGTTGGAAACGTTGAAGAGGACGTTGTGCGCGAACCAGAAGCGGACGTTCTTGCTGTGGCGGAGGAGGATGCAGAGCGCATCATACCTGCAACGAGCGGCCACAACTGAGACCGCAGCCACGCGGGCACGAGTGCCTGGCTAAGGTACTCCGCAAAATTCCCAGCAAACGCATCCACAAACTTTGATGGCGATCCACAAACATTGTTGCTTACAAAATGCTTACAATCACATCAATCAATTCCTACACTAGTAGGCTCTTAAAATCACTTATGAAAACGTACATCAACTGAAAACCAAATACTTACTATACTGCTTTATTTCTATCACCCCTTGGAACAATGAATGAATTACATCCTCTAAGCTCCAAACTAGAGAATCCCCAAGGGACTGACATATTTCACAAAGAAAACATTTATAATTGACCTGAAATTTGTTTTTTAACTCAGCAAACCACAAACATTCTGAATTTAATTCCAAATAGATAACCTCTAAGTTTTGCTCTGTCACTAGGTTCTCTTTCTTTATTCTTTTTTTGAAGAAAGACAAAGATATAGATTTAAGCTCCTTCTAAAACCGTATTTTGAAGATACTCAGATTTGAGAATGTTGGTAAGACTGGAAGAAGCTGAGCTCAACAGCTCATTTTAATGCTCAGTATTTTTTTTTTTTTTTTTTTTTGTTCAGGACTCTTCCCTCTTCCACGCACATTTTGACAATATACGGGGAGTGGCAACACACCAAAATGTCTTTTATTGCCTTATCTATAGAACTGGAAATTTAAAACAGAAACCAAACTTTAGAAACTCTTGTTAAAAGACACTATACCAATCACTTGCAGGCCCACGGACTATTTTCTTTGTATGAAATCCTGTGGTGAAGAGAAATCTAGCAGCAAGCTGAATGCTAATCATAGTTATTTCTTCTGCTTCAGGCAACAGATGATCTTGTCCTAAAGAAAAACCAAAATACTCAAATGTAGACAAAGCAAAACCATTTACTTTTAATAGTTCAACTAATTCTGGATTAGCATTTTGGTCTGACAGATTGTGTTCAAAGTTTAATACAAAATTTGGTCAAGGCAGCCTTCAGCTTAACTTGTCACTGTACTAAAGCTTGCATTTTCAGGTGATAAAATACAAGTAAAATATGTTTAATGCAGACCTGATTTTAAGACACCTTTCGGCATCTCAATTCTGAAAACTCCTCTAGTAGAAGAGTCCACCACTTAAATAAGATTAACATGATTTAGCGCATAAGCTGACTAAAACTTGAAATGATAGTTTATCAAAATGTTTTCTGCCAAGTATTCTGGCACGTATCATTAATGCACAGCCCAACAACAGATGTCCAGCTGCAGGAATCCAGAAAGACTAGAGCATTCACAGCAGAATGTACAACATTTTTTTCTGGCTAGGACACAAACTCTGGACAATACAATTAAAACTTTTGTTGGAAGAGATCAGAGGAAAATTACTGCAAGCGTGTACTAACCTGGAGGAGGGTTTAAGTAGACACTATTACAAGTAAGCAACTTCTTTATGAACTGGAAATATTCTAGACTGTACTGCATACGATTGTGCATGAACTGCACGTTCTGCTTCCGCACGCTTCGCTCGATGGCCGACGGCATTTTGATCTGATAGGGTTTAGTGGTGATAGCAAGTTCTGAAATATATTTTATTAGTTCATTGTCTTTGTCTATTGTGTCCATACGCTCATAGAAAAGAATATAAGCATTCCACCACCTCTTCTGACGCCTGTAGGACATACGCTTCATCATATGATCAAACACTTCTCCCATGTATTCTCCACCAAAACACTGATTTTTCATTTCTTCATCATCATCCATTTTACACTCTGTTACATCTCCATCATCAAATTTATACCACCGGTTTTTCTCACCATCTCCACCATTCCTCTGTATAATATAAGAGTAATAATGTCCACCACTGGCCTGACCACTGTGCACAAGGACACCAACAAGACGGTATTTTGTGCTCCCACAGTGTTCATTTTCTGACTGTTCATTTTGTATTATCTGGTTCTCGGGATTTACATCATCTCCTTCCAATTTAGCTACCCCCGCCACTGTATAAGGCTCCATGTCCAGCTCTCGTGGAAATTCGAAGTAATCATTGAACTTGATTGCACATTCCCGTTCCCAGTCATAGTCGAATCGTTTCAACTGGATTGCAAGAACTGGAGGCAACTTCTTAATCAACAAGCGTTTCACTGTATCAACCTAAAATAAACCAAGATGACATTTTAACAGTTATCACTTCTTAAATTTCCACACCAACCCCAACACCAAATTCAACATTTAAAGGATAATTGAACATGAATTAAAATCAACTTATTAGTAGAGCTGTAACAATACAATTGCATATAAGTTTAATACACAAGGAAACACTACCTTTTTGTTGCATTTTTCACAATGATATGCATTTGCACCTTCCAACAAGTCTCCTTTGACATACTGTTCCAAAGAATCAAGAAGGTTTTGGTGATTCCTTATATCTACGTTCAGAGTTGTGAAGGATTCCTCGCATTCGTACCTACAAATGCACAGATAGAAGAAAAAGATGTGTGCTCAACTGATGATTTTATGGGTGATACATAGCATCCTAGTGTCTAATTTTTGTTCAGGATTTGAAGTCAGCTTCTGTCAAAGAGACATAAGCAATAAAAAGGGAAGTATGCAATAAACACGAATACTTCAATTATTCTTTTGCCTACCTGATCTGATTAAAAAAATTATGTTCCCAAGAAAAAGAGCAGGAAATTGCTCTTGCACCTGCCAGAGATGGAATCTCACCTCCGAGGCACCACGAATGAAGCTCAAAGGGGCTGCATTAACAGCAAAGGCAAAGCAAACACCAACAAAGCAACCCCACAAAGCATTTATGTAACAAGGATCATATTACTTAATCCATTCAGACTTAGGATTGTTCTTTCAAATTTCAGCAAAAATCTAAATTTGCTTGAGTTCCACAGATATAAAAAGTGTTGATATACTTCAGTCTTTCAAATACAAGAGTATACACACAATAAGGAAGCTGTCATTAACCATACAGCTCGCACATCCACTTGGCAACATTCACAAGCTTTGAGAACCAAAGATCATTAACACACAAACAGGTTTTCCCTCATATGACATTGACCTCACAACAAATACCAAAATTGAAAGCCAAGGCTTCCAGACAAGTAGAAAATATATACACGTATTTCTTTAAGAAATCTCCTCCTAACTGAATGACACAGCTAGTAGACTATACATTATTCTTCAAGTGCAGATGAACTGTTCTCAAATAACTTCTCCATGATTTTGTCAAACAAGGAAACCTCCTTAATTGTTTTCATGAAAAAGGGAGAGATTAAACCAAACTATCCATGTCAAAGCAGCCTTTTACACTTCAGAAAAACTACATGTAGATTAAGCTCAAGTAATGAGAACATTCAGCATGATTCCTACCATGCTCCAGAAGTATGAGTTATGAGAGAACTGAATTCTCTGAATATTTAATTCCGAGAGAATTAAATTCTAAATTAGATGCAACATTCACAATATCACTTAAAAAAATCCAGTACTGAGGGCCTTCAGAAGAGCTACATACTTTATTTCCTTTCTGAAGGGGGTCACTAAACTATGCTTTAATCTTAACATTGGCTATTACAGTTCAGTAATAAACTCTAACCAAAAATGTTTAAAGCAATAACTATAGAGCCAGCTACACAGCTATATTACTCTAAATTGATATGTGGTCAGAAAAAGTTGTCTTTTCTCTATTATTTTTTTAATAAGGATTGCTCAATTCTTATTCTATTACCTCTGATATTGCCGATTTAGGGACAATAAACCTAAGATGTGATTTATGAGAAACTCAGTTCCAATACCTACATTTTAAGCTTGTAGAACTTTAAAACTCATACGGCCTTCTAATGACTGTGTGTTCTAGAAACAATTTCCCAATTTCCTTTTTTCTTGCGGTCTTCATCCGATTAGATTACACTGTCTGCACTCTGTATTTTCCAACCTGCACTAATGGTGGATTTCTTCACTAACATCATAGAAATTACATATAAAAGTGCCTTCGGTTCTCTAAAAAGATGGAAAATCCTTTCTGAATCTTTTTGCCCATTTTGTTTTCAACTATGCTTCATATTCAGTCTGTTAAGCAGAGGTAGTAACTGTAAAATATTTCAATGCACTTCAGTATAATACAGTGAGCATGAAGTCTGTAGCAAACAAAACTAACCGAACTAATTAATTAAAAAAACACCACATACATGCTCCTGATTCTTTACTCACTTTTATGAGGCTGCTTGACAGTATCTGCATTATATTCTTCCTATACAAACACAGATTGGTTTAAGAACAGAGAATCTTAACCTACTTACCGATGTGGGCATCCCTGACAAATCTTCTGATCAGCAAAGGAGCCTCCTAAAACTTTACTTAACATGGCCGGATGACCCAAAGCTTTTAAAGCTTCATCTAAACTGTCCACCAAGGAATTAAAAAATTCTAAAGCATCATGTTGTTCACGCAGATTTACAGGCTCACCCCAAAGTCTGAAAAGAAAAAAATACATTTTTGTCAGATATTTTAAATGTAAAATTTTAATTATCTCTTCTCTTTACTAGGTAAGACTAATGTTTTGTGATGGAGTACACCAAGTGGCCTTCTCTCCTTGCCACTTACCAACCAGTAACTAGTTCAAGAACGGCTGGAATTGGGATTTGCTGTGTTGCTTCAAATTTTGCTCTGCTAACAGACTTCCAGAGAATGGTGGCAAGGTTAAGACAGCAGATATAAAGCTGTACAAGTCCTGCTAATTAACATTTCTTCATATAATTATCATTTCCTCTACTACAGATAATTTTGCGGTATTACACTATTTCAGTGAACTGACAGCAATACTAAAAATAATTTTTAGTTATTTACCTAAATTGTTTCCAAAACCCTCTTGGCACATAGTATTGTAGTCTGGAAGCTGCTAAATGACCAAAAATAACTTGAAGATGCCTCAGAACTCCAATGTTGTACTCTTTTCTATCTTCTGTTTTACTGAGCGCTGGCTTGTCTTCATACTGGTGTGGATAACCAAATACATCATCTCGTGGGTCAACGTTGCTCTGAAAAGATTTTTTTTAAATACAATTATTTCATAAAAAGTGTTGCATACACCTGCCTAAAGTTTCCTGTATGTGTTGTTAATTGAGACATAGCAAAAGGAAGAGTGTATAACAAATCCAAGAGGCGGCATCTGCAAAGTCTATTACTTGTATCTCCTTCTCTGACAACAAGCCTACTCAAATAAGAAATATATACCCTCTTGTCTCCACTGCTAGCAGTACAAAAAGCAATTAGTAACTTAAATTTATAACCTTTCCATGACACAGCATTATGTTCCAAAGGTAACAGACAAATCGTACATAACAAAATTTACCTCATTGTCCTGCTTCTCGTCCCCAGACATGTCATCATCTACATCACTGCCTGTGCCTTCAATCGCAAGGATCCCATTTCTGATGGCTGGAATCATGTATAGCTGCTGAATGACAGAATTCATGTAACAAGTGGCACCAGCATTTTTTAATCCTACAAATCCCTTTGGTGGTCGAGGCCCAACAGGTGGTAGATACTCCCATTCAGTAAGCGCTTCACAAGCTACGAAAAAACAGCAGAAGACCATTAGAAAGCTACTTTATTATCAAAGAATTAGAGTATTACTTACGGTGCTGAAGACAATTCCACAAAAATCAAAATCAGTCTTAGCTTGTATCATACTGAAGTTTAATAAAACAAATATTCCCCTAGAAAGTTTAATTGCCAAAATCAACACAGTTTTACTAGTCATTATTCTGTTCTTAACAATGCATTACACCATTCTGTTTTATTGCTTAGCAAAGCTGGTAGGGAAAAACTCAGTATAATTATGTACTAAACAGAAGTTTTCCCTCAATGTCAGGAAATCATTTAGTTGGGAAAAAAAATAATGATAAAAAAATCAAAATCAGTTAGTAGTATGAAGCGAATTTAAATTACACGGCTAATTTCTAGCCACTCTACCACCTTATAATCTTTTTCGCATTGCAACATTTGACTTTTACCTCATTTTTCTTAGCAGGATACCAGGAGCAGTTTTAGATAATGCTACTTGTTTCACCTACGGTAGAGATTTTTCCTCCCCAGCCTCCTCCCTCAGACCTCTCACATCATTTCCAGGTACATTTACAGTCACAGGTCTGTCACACGAGCATGTTTCTCAGCTTCCCTACGCAAACAACCCTCATGTGGATGCAAAGTGTGCATGTGCATATAGGATATAGGTGTATAGGATAGCTTTCCTTAGGGCATGAAGCACAAGGAACACAGAAGTTTCCTCAACACATGTGTGCTCTCTCCTGTCTGACACCCTGGGAGGATATGGCTTTCTGGTAGGCTTTTAATAAAAGGAAATGGTATAAAATCTTTTTAATTGTGAGGTAATTAACAGAGTACTCTCCAATATGAAAAAGTGAAGAAAAAAAGTCTCACAGATAATGCACAAAAACTCACAGCACTGCCTCATACCAACAACCGGACAAGTGGCAGCAGGTATCATGACAGCGACTGGGCCTTTCTTACTCCCAATACCATTTCTACCTGCTCACAATTTTGCTAAACCACACAAATTGCAATATTCTGTGAGATCTCCCAAATCAGACTATTTCTCCTGATAATATTTTAACTAAAATTGTTAACTATCCTATTTACGGTTGGACAAAATATGTTCCGTTAGTTTGTTCAAAAAAATAAAATAAAAGAGGTCTTGTGTGCTTTGGTAACATGATCTTTGCATCACGGATGTGCCTTTTGCCATCCCTGTGAAAATCAGCCCAAATTTCATTTGCCCACAAGCGTCCGAAACACTGATATCATACTTGTGCACATACCACTGCAATTGCTATAATCCTCCTCCAGGGAGGAGGAGAAAGTTCATGACAAACGAGAAAGAATAAATACAATATTCAGATCAGCTAATAACTTAAGCACAACTTATACGTAACATAGACATTGAGTAAATATTGAAAAGAGATGGTTAAAAAATATTACATACTAGTGATTGCTGTACCTATGTAATACATTTCAGTCAAGGTGTCTACTATCTGTTTGAGATTTCGGACACATCCCACTGCTAGTGCGACCAGTAGCTCAAAGCCAGCGTTAATGGTGGCTGGTGAACTACAGACTGGTATGGCCTGCTCAGCAGGCAGTTCTCCATTCCTCATGTATTGTAAATAAACATTGGATGCAGGAAAGATGAAATCATCTATCAACTCCTGAAAGAGACAAAAGAAAATAAATTACCCGTTACCATAAAAATGCTTGCTATTTTATAACGGATTGGAAATTATTACATGAATAAATGTCCAAAAAATGAAGTCGTTCTTAGAAATATCAAGTGTTAGAACTGGGACTAGTCTGAGCTTTAGAATTTCAAATGCAGTAATTCCAAAGTGCTGCTTCCCCCGCCCCGCCATCTCTCTTATAGCATATAAATCTATACTATACTTAAGCATTAAAAAAATGCCAAACCAGTCTTAACTACAAAACCCTTTATCAATTCATTTTGAGGAAATGCAAAGGAAATGCTACTGATATTAAAACATCATGTATTTGCTTAAATATATCATAAACATTAATAGCACTAGGGAGTAAAGTGTGTGGTGGGCAGGCTGGAATATGGGATAAGGAGAGCAAGACTGCAGGATTATAACATATTCAGTGAATGCTAGAGACACCCATGAATCAAGGTTTTTTTTTTTTTTTAAACAGATAATTTTAAACTCTACTTAGAAGTCCTTGTCCAACAGTGCGATTTGTGGTCTGAAAACCACAGAAGGTACCAAATTTGAAGCTGACTTTCACGGATTCATAGCAAAGACCAAAAAAGGTAACAGCTCAGAAAATCTGCACTTACTTTAATGAGATTAGCACCTCCTTTTTCACAGCCAATATGGTATTTCTTTTCAGGTGTCTGGAATGCTAACAACTCTTTTGTTACTCCAAGGTGACCTTCTAAGATAGTTTCTTCAACACCTGTTTCCCCTGTTCTTTTTACTTCATCCTGTCATTTAAAAGAAAGGTAGGACACTCAAAACAACATACACCTTTAGAAAGCCTAAAGCTGTACTTTACAACAGGACAGCAAAAAACTTGTTTTTACCAAAACAGACTGATTCTGAAACTTACCCTAATCCTTTTAAGCCAGTCAATTTCATTATTGAGAAGAACTTCAGCATTGGGTACATTAATATTACTGTTGTAGGCATAGTTGAGAAGATGTCTTAAGAGAGTGAAGTAGTCTCCAGAATGCTTGGCTCTCTCTCTTGCAGTACTCTGTGCAAATCAAAAAAACAATAATTGTCATGTTTCTGATTTTAATGCAATATGAACATTTTTCCTAAACTGACAGTAAATATGAAGGGGGAACCAAAAGGAACAAGACTCTTTCTAGCCTTTTGAAAGCTAAACAACTTAGCTGCTAGTAAATAACACACTTGTTTCTGGACTATTTTTACCAGGGCTTTCTACATCTGAAGTGAGAAGTAACAGTACAATAATCCAGTATTCAAGAACTGCTAGCATGCAGAATTAAAAGCCCTGGCAGACCTATTCAAATGGGGCAACTTCTCTGCACTTCTCAAACTGTAGGTATCTCTGTGTGGGTTATTTTTTTTCCCCCTTTTTTAAAAAACTTCAAGGATACCATTCTCTGAAAATCAAGCTCTCTCATTATTCACGCTCTTACCAGAACATTTATTTATTCACGCTCTTATCAGGACATGCACAGAAGTTCCTTGTCATACTCAAATCGATACTGACTGTGCTGCCACAACATAGGTCAGAAGAAACTCTTTATTTTATTGATGTCGTTATTTAATGACAATTTGCCTGTTCTTGTAGATACTGTGTCTTACTACTTTCACAGCTGTACTGAAAACCTTTACCTCTAGGCACTTACCCCTAGAACAGTAAACAGCAGGGTTATGAAGAAAAGGAGAGGTCTCTGTCCCATACAACACCTGGTAGCCATTAAAAAGAATTGCTCCTGTGCCATCTGACGAACAGTTCTGAAAAACATCATTTAATAAAAAATATTACATGCAATCTCCCCAGCTAAAAGCATACTCAAAAAACCTTGAAAGCTGTGCTTATCTGTTGCTATTGTGCTATTTTAGAATATGGTGGTAAACAGTACATAAGAAACGGCGATATTTTCATTCTTCAAGGTTATTCATTTGCTTCTCTTTGTAGATTTACTTTCAAGAATATTTTAAAAATGGAATTATTTGCATAATCTGTCCCCAAACTAAACAGGAACTTATTAGCACCTAGCCACAAACCCACAAAACTACCTGTCAACATTGCACAACCAACATGCAATACTAAACCCTAAATAAATGTATACGTATTTTTCTTTCTAATCACTGATGAGTTGTGTCTGAAAAATAAAATAAAATAATCCCAATAAAAACACTTTTCCATATTCCTGAAGCAGTTTGCTAAGTATCTCTAAAGTGATCAAAATCAATCACTAGGAAGAAATGAGAAACAAGGAGTCCCCTGAATATTCAAGTGGTGGGAATTAAAACTGGGAGAAAGTTTCCATTTAAGAACTTCAACCATCCAGTTATCTTGCACTGAGAATGGAAATCTTAAGGGAAAAAGAACTAAGGTCTAAGGCAAAACCTATTCTGTAAGTCATACCCTAACTGCCTTCATATACTGTACCTTGTGAAAAGGGCTTGAAATAGCTCTGCTTAGGAGGAGAAAAAAATGAATGTCCTGACATACAAGAAACTGGAGTCTTTTTGGTGTGGCTGTCACTCCATCCTGCCCTTGGGGTTGCCGTGAAAGGCGCGTCTAAGCATCTCGTTTCCTTGAGAGTATCTCCAAGTACGGCTGGTTGCGCTCCACAGACAGGCAAGAACGTCCTTCTGGGGCAAGAGCGAAGCCGCAGCTTTGCAAAGCTGGCCTAGCATCCTGTCTCTGGGATCCATCTGGATGGGTATCTACACGGATAGGGTATCCATATCCTATCCGTGCCCTCACAAGGAGGGGGAAGCGCGTAGCCCTACTTCTCCCAAACGCTCCCTCCGCTTCTCACAATGTGCGGCCCAACGCGACCACCAAAAGCCGCATTTAACAGTCCTCGACGGACAAATTCATGAAAGACTATCTCCAAACTGAAGGTTTACATTGCTTAAATACTATGCCCAGCAAGTCCTTACACTATGAAAGGGAATAAAAAAACCTGTTCTCTATTTCGTCTCCCCTCGCTACTTTGGATTTTGAAGGTCTCTGTAGCATTCCCCTCCTACCGTTTCTCCCTCCTCCGACACAAAGCGCCCCAAGCTATTCAGCTGTGCCTCGGAAGGAAACTGTTTCAGAGCTTTCATCTCCCTTGTTGCCCTTCTCTGATCTTTGCAAGTTCTACATTGCACTGAATTGCAGAAGACTGTGGGATGAAGGGCACCTGCTTTTTTTTTTTTTTTTTTTTTTTTCCTTCCCCTTTGTTAATAATACATTACATTCTATGGGATATGACTGCTGAGCTGCTGATTTCCTAAAGCTTCTTCCAGGAAACTCTTTCAAGCTGCAAGCCCTTTAACTGCTTGGAATATACCACACGGATACTTGTGTGGTACTCCATACGGAATGGAAAAAAAAAAAAAAAGAAAAAAATTCTTAAAGCGAGAAATGCAACTCAGGAAACACATACTTCTTGCTTTCACATCTGAGGTGAACATATGCTCTAAGGTGTACATGTTATTTGAACAAAAGCATCGTATTTGTGAGGCTGTAACAATCTGCTACTTAACAGGATGGGCCTAACTCCTGTAAGGGAATGGTAGGAGGGATTCAGATGCCTCTACACAGGGATCCAGCACCACTTTAGACATCGGGAGAGCTAAATAAAGTTGGCAGGCAGGATGAACTCATGCACCTGTAGAGGCAGCTGGTGGCCAAATGCTTCCATTAAGGGATCCCGAATCTCACCTCATTGGTATCTCCAGGATTTCTATTCTGCAAACTATACAGAAGTATCAATGTATTTGAGTGTCACAACTTTTCATAGGCAGTAACAGTTCTTACGCCACTTCTTTTTTTTCAGACATGTAACAGCCATGTTGGACATGTCTGACATTGCAAGCCAACACTTCTGGCTTCCAGGACTACTTGGAGCTACATTCAATTATCTACTATTTACTAATCCTCTACTATTTACTAAGCCAATCTTGCATTCACAGCTTGTATGGAGAGGTGTGAGCCATTCTTTCATTCAATGAATTCAGCTCATTTCCCATTCTGGGGGAGAAAGGAATCAAAGATAAGGGGCTTAGCAGCAGTCTACTTGAGAGAATCCCTTGAAAAAAGATATTTCCTCCAAGAACAACAAATAAACACCATTCATTAATGCTGCTACATTACTTTTGAAGGACAAAAGACTAAAAAAAGTGCTATTACCAGATTGGCTATCATGACAAGAAAACATGTGAAAAGAGAAGCCCCAGCTTGGAAGCAAATTTAGTTTCTTCCAATACATCAGGAAGGGAAGTGAGTCAACTATTCACCAGGCATCATGATATGAAACAACTGTAGTCATATTTCAACCCTCAAGTTTCAAGCCACCAAGAAGATTCGCCACTGGAAGGGACTGGCAAAGTCATGACATTTTTTCCGCATCTGCACATGCAGATTGTAGGCCTGGCTAGAAAGGCTTTCAAGCTCAGTCACAAACTGTTGGAGGCAACGGACTGGCGATTCATCTCAAACAGGATAAGGGAATTCAGAGCTAACGTGTTTAGCATTTATAGATGTAAGAGCTCCCATTCTGAACCAACAATTCATTCCTTTGTGAAAATATGACCAAAAATGGGGAAATCAGCACAAAAAGCAAAGAAGTTTTCAAAGACGGAAGGAGCAAGAGTATCCGTTGTTGACTTAGATCATCACTGGCACTCTCAGATTTGTCCCTGCCGCACGTCTGTAGGACCAACCGCCTCACGCAGGCGTTGCAGAAACGGCTAAGCCCAGAGAGAGCGCTGGGCAGAGCGCCGACCTGCCGCCCCAGGCCTGCTCGCCAGGCCGTCCTGGGCCCCTTCCCCACATCCAACGTGGCCGTGGGGGCACAGGGCGCCAGCCTGGGAGCCCCAGGGGCCAGCTCCTCACAACATGCTGCAGGGCAGATGAGGATCCCAACCTGGTCACTCTGATTCAGGAAAATCAGAGGATTAAAACAGACCTTCCCGTCTCCTCATATTGCCAGCACTGTGTCTTGCCTTTACTTATCCCCGAAGGAGAAAGAACACGTTTTGTAGAACTTTACCGTAAGTCATCTAAATATCCTAATTTATCAAGTACTGCATGATTTATGGGAAATATAGAGCACCTAGTGTTTTATTCTATATAAATTAATCTGAAGACACAAACAGCACCTTATAAGGTATCCATGTGCTTTGATCATGTGCTGCTTACAGCATACAGAAGGCTAGACTAAGAAAGCTACCACTTTAGAATAGATTGCACATTTGTATTGCTAAGGTATAAATTAAAACAACTGCTAGTGACAACTTATTATAAAAATCTAACACATATGCAAAATAACAGAATTGCACAAAGTTCAGCAAAAGTTTAACACGGTGTCAATTTTGAACAGGGTCACCCTAAAAGAAAAACATTAAAATAAATCAGTGAATTATGTTTAGGCTTTGTAGTCATTTCAAATTGTAAAATTATTCCATAAAACAATCGTAAATTCATTCTGTGATAATACATGTGACACAAAAACAAAAACTTACTTGCTGTGACAGTGCAATAACAAATCAATGATAAATGTCTGCCATGCCTTTTCTTTACTGAGAGCATCCAGTGCCGTTGGAATCAGAGCAAAGCACAGGGTCATCACCTCCAGTGCCTCACAGCAAACTTGCTCATCCTCCATGTCTGGCTCATTCCCTGCATTTGTCTGTGAAAATAAGAGAGCATGAACTGTGCGTGGGGACGAAAACAGAGAACCCCGATGGGCTTCCAGGTGACTTCTACATACAAACACAAACTAGGAAGTTACATACTAAGTGTTATTATTAATGTCACTTCTTTTTACACACTCTACTCAAACAGGATTCAAAGCACTATGGGGGACGACCTAAATTTCTAGTACTTTTGTTTGTTTTTCAAAGCAAATTTCAGGGCACCAACTTAAGATGCTGTAATTAAATGGGAAGGTTGTAAGCAAAAGTTACATGTCTTAGTCTTGTTAAATTTTTAAACAAGAGGATGATTTCTATTCTGCTCAGAATCTAGAGTTTAAAGCTTTGAAAAGTGCTCCTCTTCCAGCCTAGCTAGGCTGTAGCGCTGTACAACTCAAGAAATATCATTTTACAATTCTGATATTCAGACTTGACTTAGCCAACATCATTTTGACACTGGCAGAATTTATTCAGCACTTCACTATGTTTCAAAAATAAAATGTGAAAGAGCTGAACCAGATTTAGAGCGGAGCTGCGCTGGTGACTTTTGAAAGGTAACATTTCCAGTTTGGATATAAATTATTCTTTCCATCAAAAACTCAAATTAAATGAGTTGATTCGGGTACATTTTCCCCAACCAATCACTTGGAGAACAAAAGCCCCAAGCAGGCGAGGAGAGCTTCAGAACGCAGCAGAGACCTGGCTGGAAGGCACCTGCAGAAGACACGAGTGTCTCTCAGGCTGGTGACAGGCTCTGTTTCGTCTCGGCGTGACTAAGATGGGAGAAGGTCACTAGCTACAACGGGCAGACCTGGCTTCTCTGACAGGCCTAAAGATACGCAAGCAAAAGCCGAGTGTTTCCAGCAGTTCAAGAAGGCACCTGCTGTGCACTGCAGAAGAAGAATTATTTCTGCAGTGGCGCATGCATCTAGAGGAAAGGCAAAGAAAGCCTTGTATTACTCTGCACTTAGCACAATTTGACCGGTCTTTTAAAAGAAACTGGTCGTCTTAGAAGAAATTAAGCATCTTTGAGGAATGACCAGTAACAATGTTCATACAAACCACTGATACACTTTTCTCCAAGTGAGGCCAGCGCTTTGCAAAACTTAAATTCTACCTTAAGACTTGAAAATATTTTTTATAAAATTTAACTGTGCCATTTCTAACCAGAAAGACACAAAAGACAAAACGAAGCAAGACAGTGACATCAGAGTGGAAAAGCCTCATTACCTCTAAGAAAAGAGACCTGGTAAGTTAGGCATGTCTAACAGGAGACTAATGTTTTAAACATTACATATCAACAGCAGTAACCGCTGTAGCAAAACCAGGGTCTCAGTGCAGTCCAAAGAGAAGCAATCATAGCTAAACAGAGTATTTTTAAGTCACACAAAGGGAAAACACCCTCCTGTATCGCCCTCAAACAACTAGATCATTGAGCCGAGAAGGAAATAAACTTGGTCAGGTTTAAACCTAGGCATACGCAAGGTACACTGCCAAGTGTACCAAGAACAATATTAGTCACTATGTAGGGAGATGAGAATCACACAAAGAATTTTATTTGGTTGTGGTCCTCTCCCTTTAGTACGGGGAACTTCATTACCTGCATTTTCTCTGCTACACTATTGCACCTTACATACACATCAAAATCTGTAGATGTGCAAATTATATTCCTCAAGAAAAAAAAAAAATACATCTCATGAAAAAGTCATTCTAGTAGCAATGAGAGCAGAACACTTAAGACAAGCAGCTGTTTGTCTTAAGCTGGCTAAATTAACAGATGCTGATTTTTTCTCAAGTATTTTTTACTAATTTATTAAGCACCACAACTTACACACCAAGAATACAACATCTCAGCATCCTTTCTCTTCTACTATCAGGCACATGTTTATCAGTATTACTCTTATTGGTCTTATAAAATCAGGGTGGGGTATTCAGAGAACACAAATTTTTCTTTGTTATTTTTAATCACAGTCAAAATACTAGTTAACAGTAAGCAACTCATTTGTTATGCGCAAGGTTTGCAATGACTTATTGAAATATACCCCAAACTATGTGTGTAAACTGCATGTTAAATTATTAAGATTCAGAGTTTTGATTTTATATATGTGTATATTATATAATATGATATTTTATATATATATGTATTATTTTATATATACATACACACACACAGATATAAAGAAAATAAAGCCCTACAGTAACAACAATGATCTAGTTTTACCAGTGCTTCACTGCTGGTTTCAGACAAATAATTGCTCATGTTTTTCATTCCAGATTGCACATCTGTAGAATAGACCTTTTAAGTTCAAAGACTACAAATATTAGTACTGCAAGAAGTGCTTAAGTTTCATATCTGAATATAAATACGCTAGAAACACCTTGTAACAATCAACAGTATGGTTGCATTTTAAACTGACACCAGATCAAAGCTAGAATTAAACAGTGATTAAGAACAGCTAATTGCACCAGAATATTCAACTACAGTGTGACAGTCGAGACATCACGCTAGACTCCACAACATGTTCCCACCAAGACAACTACTTAAAAGTTCGTTCCACTCAGTCTGAACTAGAAAAGCTTTTGTTTAGGAATCCTTACCTTTTCATAGATTTTACTGATTTCTTCATTTGAGCTGAACACCAGCTGAACTGACCCACATCCCGATGCCCAGACGATTTTTTGCACTGCTCTGATAACACAGATATCCGGGATGTACTTTGATGCCTGAGAACAAAGACATAAGCAAGTAATGTTAGCATGAAATCTAAATCCTTAAACTATTAAATTTCATTACACATATAAAGCTTAACAACAAGAATTTCTCCTAAAAAAAAGGAAAAAAAAAAAAGGAAGTTGTTTAGAAGTTACTATATAGATTTTAAAACAAGTGAGACTATCCACAGACCTTGCATTTTATGAACCACAGAATCATTCTTCACTATTTCAGGCAATGTCCGAGTTAGCATCTAATGGTTTGTATAATGCACTGCATGTACTCATTACAGAAAAAATCCTATAAAAAAGCTTTCTGGGAAACCAAACCAAATTGTGTATGATGCATCAAAGCAGTCTAAAAAACTTTAGGAATTCTTGTTCACTTAGGTATTTCAGTCCTTGGCTTCTAATCCCACCTGAACAGAGTAACAAATCCTTAAAATTCTTCTTTAAGGCAGAAAATTCAATCAATTAACTTACTGAATAGTGCCTTGGCTTGAAGATGATTGTATTTTCTTTGTACTTTGGCCATATTATACAGATTATAAAATCACTCAAGTCTACTAAGTGACAACTGCATGCAAAAGTAAAGAAATTTTGGAACACCTAAGTAGGGGATGGCAAGCATATTCACAACAGCTAATGCAAGCCAGCACCAAAAAAGTGTCCATTTCCTAATTTAGGCTCATAGAAGTCACACTTAGATCAGCTAAATTAAAGGATATCGTTCAAAAATATTATATTCCAAAACTATCTTGAACTCTTGAGAAAAGTACTTAGAATTTAATTCCCTTTTTATTATACAAAATGTATTGTAGTAGCAAGACATGTATATATATATAGCTAAGTACAGTAAACATTAAAATAAGCATTCTGCTTTTCCATGTTTTCATTTTATATGAAAACAACCATTAAGTATTTGTCCAGAATTTATCCAGTAAGTCCAGAATTTGATGACTTCTTTCTTAATGCACGTCTCAATATAAAACCCAGTTAGAATCTAGGCAAAAGTAAGCATCAGTTATAATACATAACTGTGTATTATTATAAAACAGCTGTGTTTTTCTTCTCCATGCAATATAAATTTAGCAAACACAAAGTCACTGTAATATTCCTTAGCAACCAGTATTTTCTAAAAATGAAGTGGCGAGAGAGCAGGGCTAGTGCTAGATACCAAATGTTATGTATTTGTTTGACACTAAGTACATTACTCCTCTTTGGAAGAATTAAAATTTCAGATTAGAAGATAAAAGAGAATCTATCAAGCTGCTTTTCAAGATGCAGCAACTCACAGAGAATCTCTTTAAAATTAATTACACAAGGAGAACATTTATTAAATAAAGCCCATAAAAAACGTTGGTAGCTGTTAAGTGAAGAGCTTCAATTATGTAAGTATATCTCCTAGTGAATTCACAACAAAGCATTTACATACTACACCTACCATTGTTTATATTATATTCAATTTTATATTATTAATTTATATCCATCCTAGGTACAGAGTTCTCAGAATCTTCCAATTTCTTTTTTCTAATGCTCGGACTGTATCAACAATAACACTCTAAGATTCTTAGCTCATACACTGGCTTCACGAGGTGGCCTGAAAAACGTGCACCCCCGCTACTGGCCCAAACACCAGGGCTAGAAACCAAGCAAACAAAAAAGGCCACCTTTGCCACGAGCAAGGCAGCCTTACATCAGCAACATCACAAGGAAAATTCCCCCTTCCTCCCCTAAGGATCAATGCTTTAATTTTTTTCAGCTTCCCTTCGTTTTAAAATCTCCAAGTATCTAAGCATAAAAAGGTGGAAGACTTCTCTCTACCCTGCAGCCTTCTGGCAGGTCGACAGAACACGTCAGAGCTTCTCTGGGGAAAATGTGTGAGGGGATGGGGAAAAGGCTTTGACATTATTTTTTGGGAGGTGGGAAGAATCACTTTCAATAGCAAACTAGAACACATATTGAATTTAAATCTACAGGAGTTTTATTACTTTGGGAAAATTAAGAGATTGAACTTTATAAATAAGACTGTATTATTCAGGAACCAAGATGTGAGAGTAAGAACAATAAAAAGAAGAAATGGAAGTATTTTCTGAAGAAAAAAAATTCAAATCTATGACATCAGGTTTCTGAAATACTGATCTAAAGGTAATAATAACCGCAATCCATTAAAAACCTTGTTCATCTACGTGTCTTTATGATACTGGACACTGAATTTCACAATTAATTAAATTCTTTTAATGAGAACTAACTCACTAAATTATTTTAATAAACAGCTGACTAAATTAGTGTATGAATGGTATTTCAGGTGCTTTATGCCACTTCGGGAGGATAATCCATTTCTTACATAACAGTAAGCTGAAGAAGGAAAAAGAAATGATACTATTAAAAAAGAAAAAAGAAAGTGACACAGAAGGGAATTCACCAACCTCATCAGATATTTGCTGTGCAAGACGAATTGCTACATTTCTTAGCATGCATTCTGAAGTTGGATTGGGAATGTTCTGTAGGGCATTTTGTAGCACCACTGCCTGGTCATGCGTAGCCTGGTTTATCTGGAAGAAAGGTTTTTGGTTTTTTTTTTTTTTTTTTAATATAGTAATTATTTCACATGGGATGGGGAAAAAAAAGAAGATATGAAAACATTAAATTACTTGGGAAGGGTTTTATGTGGACAGATACAAGGAAAGGAAAGGAAGGAAAATTACATTTAGTAATCATGTACAGAATCACAGAACGGTTAAGGCTGGAAGTGACCTCTAGAGATCATCTAGTCCAACCTTCCTGCTCCAGCAGGGACACCTAGAGCATGTCAGAAGCTCCTCACTCTCAAACAGTCAGACACCATCTACATACCATATCATACATCTATTTATGTAAGGTCACAGAGTAGATGAGAGGCATTTGCCTGAAACTACTTATGGCAGCAGGTTTGTCTAGTTACTTCAAGTTAAGAGTTATTTTCAAGTTGGCTGTTGCAAGTCAGTCAAACCTTTTGAATCACAACTCCTCCTTACCTTTCTGTTGATGTACCAAAGAAACAGTTTTCTAAGGCAATTTCTAAGGTAAGTCTCCCTTTGAATAGCTACCAGCAATCAAAAAATATATGGTTTCAGAGCTCCCCATATGTAACTACACATAAAGCATTTGCATTTGAATGGAAAGTATTAACATTACTTCTCTTGTCCTTACTATCGTTTCACAAAAGAAACTGAACCCAAGACAAGTTTCTGTCGTCTCTCTGGGTTTGAGTCTGGAGTTCCTTCTGCTGAGGCTGATCTAACCCTGTAAGTTCTGGCAATTCCACTAAAATGCAATTTCCTTCTCTTGAAGAATGAGAAGTTGGGCAGAAATAGTCAGTACGGATTCACCAAGGGGAAATCATGCTTAACCTACCTGATAGCCTTGTGCTGGCTGCCTGGGTAGGTAAGGAGAGAGCAGTGGATGCTGCCTATCTTGATTTCAGTAAGGCTTTGTCCCTGTCTCCCATAACATCCCCACAGGTAAGCTGAAGAAGTGGGAGCTGCTGGGTGGGTTGCATGAGGAAGATGGAGCTGATCCTTTCCTTCTACTCCGTCTGGTGAGGACACATCTCGAGTACTGCATCTACTTCTGGGTTTCCCAGTATAAGAAATACGGAGCTACTGGAGTGAAGTGCTATCATAGCAAGGAATAGAGCATCTCCCATATGAGGAAATGTAGAGAGAAATGGTACTGCTTAGCCTGGAAAAGGCTGAGGAGGGGATCTTATTAATGCATTTAAGTATCTGAGAACCAGACACAAAGAGGTCAGGGTCAGATTCCTCTCAGCAGTGCCCAGCACTTACATGACTGATGAACTATCAGACATTGGCCATAAAAGGACCAACATAACACTGGAGCTAACCAGGATACTTGCAGCACAGAAGAACACTCAATAACCAGATCAGTTTAGGTTTCTCTGAAAGCAAAGAAGAAAATACTGGGTTTGTTTTTGTTTTTTTTTTTTTTTAAAAGGCCATAGGGACAGGTAGCAGGCTGGCAGTTGGAAGACAGCAGATACAGTCCTGCTTACCTCAGTCTCTTAAGAGACTGCCAGTATAGAAAGTCAGGCTATGCTGCTTGCACTTGGCATGTAGCAGATAGGAAACACTTACAAATGCCACCTCCAACTCAAAAAGGAAGTTCTCTCGTGCTGCAGGAGAATCAAGCATCAAGACCAAAGTCCTTCAAACAGAAGGACCAAGACACCAAGAATAACTGCTTTCTGTGATAGATCATATTTTTGTAGCACTATATAACAAATGCCTGCAGTCGTGGACAAACGTTACTACCATCTAAATGGTCAGCAGAAATCAGTTCCAAACAACTGTGTATTTATATAAGACATTCAGCCGATACCTATCTGTCTGCTCCAAGCAATCTTCTGGATAATCAGAATGAGACCAGACAGCAGTAGTTTATCCATTTTAAGAGACAATGGATACAACACACTTGCCTAAAGATAGCAAACATTTACTTAAAGATAGTTCTCATATTCCGACAAGAGACAAGAAAAGGTCTTTACCTCTTCATGAAAGTATTCTGTCAAGAGTTTTCATCTCCTTGAAAAACAAAGGCTAGGATCTTCTAGAAGATGCAGATAATCAGAAGAAATGCTGATTTTTCAGATTTAATGGGACTGCACATCTCTGCTTTAAAGAAGGATCTTAGATTTCTCGTGGAATATTTGCTATCTGAAGTGGGCTTTCATTCCTGAGTATAATTTGACAGATCAAGCAACTTTTTAGGATGAAACTTGACAAAGGCAAGAAAATAGCTGGAATATCAGGAAGCAATTGTCCAAGATGAGCAGCAGCAAATTCTGGGATTCTATGCACTAGCTCTAGTATAAGGAGGCAGATGCAAAAACTTGACCTGCAACATACTCGTCCACGTGTAGAATTACTAGCAATATTAAATATGCACAAAATCTGCTCCTGGTGTTCTGTCCTTCCATCCTTTCCAACTTCAAGAAACCTAAGAGTAGCACATCTCTCAAACATTCAACTTTTCAGTTTACCTGGCTTTTCTCCGTAATAATTTTTCTACAAGCAATGGACTGAACTGCTTATTCTGTCTGGCAAGCTTATTTTTGTGAAGAAAAAGAAGTGACATGACCCAACTGCAATTCTCTGCTATTTATGCTCTAACAGTATCTATGAGACACAGAAACATCCAGAGGAAGCCATATATTCTTCAAAAAACTCCTACGAGAAGAATCTTAGTTTACATTTAAGGGATAAACAAAGGTGAAGACTGGAAATTACTTCTTACAGTCATGCAAACCAGTGAAAAACACGTGTGACCAACAACCAAAATCTATGGTATCTGAGTTCACATCATTAATATTTGCACTCATTCCCGCCTTTTCACAGTCAGAAAGGTAAAGAAATTGATCAAGAATGCTTATATGTGTATGTGTATGGTTTTTAAATATATATATATATATATATATATATAAAAAAGTGTGAGACAAGCTTATTTCAAAGGACTATGAGCTGCTGACCTGCATTTCGCACAGAGCAACTAAATCCATTAAAAGCACCATCGCTGTAAGCCGACAGATGTTGCTGCAGACAAACTAAATCTAAATGTGCTATACATTGCTATCTACATCAAGGAAGATTTACGTTACCGGTGAGATGGGACTTGTGCCTTCCACAACTGGCTGACAGGCTTCTGCCACAGCTCGGACATGGCCATAGCCAACTGCTGTTAGCAATAATTTGGCTATTTTTAGAGCATTAAGGTAGGCACCCCTTCGAGTTTCCATATCTGCATTGGGCAGGAAGTTATTTCTTGTCAGCATGCTCAACACGAGAGGCAAACCACCACTTTTTAAGAAGTTGTATTGGAAGTCACTGGCATCTTCTCCCAGAGGTGCACTGGCAGGCATTAGCAAGGCATATACTACCTGTAGAAAACAAATACACCAAGTTAGCTAATAAAATTGTACTAGTTTGATGACTGAACATGAGACTATACTGGAATACTTCTATCCTATAGTTTGGTAGCATAGTCCCTCCCCTCCAATACTCCTATACTCTCCAAAACTCCTCTAGTTTGGTAGCATACAGCACTCCAATAAACTAACACCCAAGTATTTTGAATTGTTAATTTCATCTTAGGTTTTTACAAAGTAACAGAGAGCACTGCCAAAAAAAAGTTTAGAGTTTTTTTCTAATAAAAACTGAAAGAAATTAAAGGCAAAGTATCACAAACCTCAGTGAGATAGAGCACTTGTGAGGCAGAAGGACCAAAGAAGAGAGAGTCTAAAGATGGACTAAGGCTGCTTTCACCAAGTTTCGCATGATCTAAACATATAGCTCTTAGTTTCTCAACCGTAGTGTTATCTGCAAGAAAAATATAATTTTTAAACATTTTGTAACATAGCTACTCCAGAACAAGCCGTGGTATTTTCAGTTATCAACCTTAAAAATTTAACCATGTCAAAAAAGTTACAGAAAATAATTAACACACAATTACAGACTATGAAGTGTTTTGTAGTGTTGCTTACTGTCAGTAAAAAGACTGTTAGAATAATGCCATAAAACCACTACAAAATATAATGTTATCTCCATCATTCCTGTGCACTAAACTAGGGCACTAAACACAAAGGTTTGCTCTTTGTTCTGGTAACTTTATAGGACAGAGAAGACATCACCATTTTGGAAATGCATTTATGACTCTAGCCAGGATAACAGAGACATGAATTACAGTAGCAATAAACTGGCAGAAAGCGGAAAATATTTCCCTAACTTCATTTTCACAGAAATAGTGAGCTATATTCATCAA
Source organism: Nothoprocta perdicaria (assembly GCF_003342845.1). Taxonomy (NCBI): domain Eukaryota; kingdom Metazoa; phylum Chordata; class Aves; order Tinamiformes; family Tinamidae; genus Nothoprocta; species Nothoprocta perdicaria. Next base: position 296,977 of record NW_020455550.1, on the reverse strand, counting down.
GATAAAGCAGGATGAAATTAAGCATATACCTGGTGGCATGAGCTTCATAAGGACACGTGCTCCATCTCTAAGTGGTGGCATATTTAGGCTACTGCCCAAGTCTGCAACTTGCCAAAGGAAAGAGATGTATCTAGGATGCAGCGACATGATCTTAAAGCAAGCAAGCAAACAAACAAAAAAACAGTTAAAGATGCAATACAGGGCAGAAAATACTTTAAAAACCGTTCATTACAACCCAAATATTTGCTTACCACTCCAGGCAAACAGCTTTCAACTTCAGGGTTTGGACCATCGCTGTAGTGATTGCCATGGTTGCCCGGAGAACCAGTTGAAGAGTCAGAAGAACTATCAGGACTCGAGGGCATGTTAGAATTTATTTGTGTAAGCTTAGCTGTAATTAGCTGAAAAACACAAGCACAGCTGATCAGTACTATGCACAAATGAGGATTCTTTACTACATAAGCAACTAATAAGAGTGCTATTGTAATATTATAAGAAGTGGGATGAATGGTACCGTTTCACAAAGTAAGTGATCCAATGCAGGGCTTTTTTTAAAGCATTTATAGAAAGGAAGCAACATATAAAACTGAAAAATATAAGATCACAGAATGGTTAAGGTTGGAAGGGACCTCTAGAGATCATCTAGTCCAACCTTCCTGCTCCAGCAGGGACACCCAGAGCACGGGGCACAGGGTGAGATATAAGCTATATAAAAAAATATGTAAAAACAAAATAATTAACTGCCTTGCAACACGTACCGTTTTATCTTTGAGATTCAGCTGTCCAATTAATTTCCTATCATCCGCAGGATCCACAAGCTCCCCGCCGATGAAGAGCTCCACTTTCGTGTGCGCGCTGTTGGCTTTAATGCGGTTGAGAATGCAGCGCCGCACCTGCCCGATTGTGTCATTCGTGTGAGACCAAATATCGAGATCTTCCACCTGCCGGCCTTGGTTTGGGAAACGAACTACCAGCGTGATGTGCTTGCCGCGGAAAGCTCTGAAAATGGACAATTCAGACAAAGCACTTCATGAGGGCAAAAAAAGTCATCTCAAACTTCTGGCATTAACCCCTGATGTTTTAAATCAAAGATATTTCAATGTGAAATCTTAATGTACGGTGATGTACTCTAGCAGCTGATTATGAAGGCACCAAACAGAACTTATAGAGAAGCATTCAAGAAGCTGTGCTTGGTATGCACCAAACATACATTAAAAGATAGTTTTATACATGTCAAAATTGACCAATTTGCCACTAGGTTTTGAACACTGATGGAATTTTTTAAGTCTTTTTTATAGTGATGGAAGTGTAAGGTCTTTTAGATCTTTCCTCCTGATTGTAATTTCCTGATCAAAATGTGATAAAGTCCATTAGGTTGGCAACTATGTTTTGCTCTTTTTGTGAAACAACTGTTCCACACACAGAAACATGAGAAAAAAAGTCATCAGGTCACCAAGTCTGAATGCCTTTTCTCAAAAATTAAGCTTAATATTAGAACTCCACATCTAAAAAAAAAGAAAAAATCAAACTGTTTTTGAAGATTAAAATAGCAATCAAAAAGAAGAAAACACATTTTCATTCCACCAGTGACCAAACTTGTACAGTGACAGGGACTTGTTAGGAAAGATGCACTCAGATAATCTCTACAAATTGATCCCAGACTAAAAGGCAGGCAAAAAATCCTCGTAACAGCTCCCTGCTAACAAGACCTGCGAAAACTTAAGTCTGAGAATATAAACAGGCCATATAACCAAGATGTAGCACCAATGGACACATAGCATCATAAAGAAAAGAAACAGCAGTTTTCACTTTGCTTTACAAAAACAGCACTTAAAAATAAGAAAGGAGATGGATTTTTTTTTTTTTTTTTCTTTCTGGGTAATGGCAGGTAGGTTAACTGCATTATAACCCCAGAGCCATCTAAACGTTTCCTACATACAGCAGTTACTAACACTGGAGTATTTAAACAATCTCTTTCTTTTATCTTCACAGAAATAAAATACTTCATTTGTGAAAACTGCCTACACCGTTTAAGTATTTTTCTTTTCTCTGATACAAAGGTTGACTTAAAGCAAGGACTGAAAGTGTTTATTCAAGGATAAACATACAAGGAGAGAAGGAAGATAGAAAAATGAATACACTTCAACACACCTTTTCTTCCCCCTTCTACGAGAGGCATGTGAACTGCTGCTAAACTTATGCCAAAAACATAATACTGCACTTAAAGATAACTCTAAATTTAAGCTTGCTAAGTAAGACTAGCATCTTTGTAAAGAACTCTGAAGAGTCAAAATATGCATTTGTAATATGCTCTTGTACAACAGCGCTATTTGAAAAGTTTGTCCTTGCTAATTTTTAAGTGATTTAAAAAATGATATTGTTTCTAAACAGTTATCTGGAGACAGAAAGGAAAAAAAAATCAAACTAAACCAAAAGAAAAAAATGGTCCCAGTTACACAAGAAAACACTAAATATACAAGTTTAATCTTGGACTTCCAATCCCTTCTTATATAGCTGAATGCTTGTATTTGCAGGGATTCTTCATCTTTTTTAAAAAAAATAATCATTTATACTCATTTTTGAAAGATCTTCATTCCGATTGTGTCTTGCACTCATTTGAAGTTCTTCAGGAAAAAAAATCATTTTTGGGGAGTTTGTTAAGAGTCAATCCACAGGACTACAGATCAGACTTCAACTTTAGGGGGTTTAACTTCACAAGGTTAAATTATCAAGATGTTACCAATATCTCACTCAACTGGTATCACAGCAGTGCATTTTAATACATACCTTGACATAGGTAGGATAGTTCTCTCTTCATGGTAATCGCTGTCACATTCATTTATATACTCCCTTAGAACAGTCAGCACTCTCACCATTCGTATTGCTTCTTGTCTTGCGCAATTAATACTGTCCTTATCTCCATCCAACACACAGAGCGTGTCGTAGGAGGCTTTGAGACGATCAAAACAGGACTGAATGAAGTCTTCATGAATCACTACCTAATTATATTAAAAAATGGGGCAGTCAAAATACTAAAAATGGCCTTTTAATTGGCTAATATATAGGTACAAGTGAAAAAAAACAGGTAAGCAGTTCTTTAAAGCTGATTTATTTCACATTAAAACACTCATTGATACTTAGCTCTAATTTAGCACGCTTCCTAACAATTTTGCTCAAAAGTCATCAGTAGTCTGTACAGGGCAAACTTGCTCTGAGAAGAACAAATCGCACCTTTTCTTATTTAGTTCCTCAAACTCCATTACAGGATCTCTACCTGGCAATCTAGTATGGGTCAGCTTGCTCAACACTAGGGTGGATCATGGGACATTTGCAGACCACCAGAATGCATCTTATTCATAATTCCAGATATCCTTGATTTCCAGTAGGAAAACAGACGGTGGGCTAAATACAACACAACAGCAGTTGCAATAAATCTCAACTTTCTTCCTGATTTCTGTCATCTCCTTGCTCCTGGCCTCAACTGGCGTATCACAGAAAGAGTCTTTACTGTAGAGACACCACTGGTATCCCGGTGCAAGAAAACACTTCCACCACAAAGTGACTACGTTAGCACTCGCAGTCACTTTTCTCATAGGTAGATTAGAAACTGAGAATGAGTATGCAACACAATGCAGCAACACACTTGGGTGAGTGTTCAGAAAATCTGACACTTCCCAAAGTGTCCATTTAACCGCTTCCAGGTGGACTGATCTGGGTACATTTGCTACAACCAGACATGCAGCAAGGAAGAAGCGTAGAGCCATCTGCCACTGCAGCAAGACACAGCTCTCAGGGCTGTCAAGGTACCACCGAGAGCAGCTGTGCTAGCCAAGTGGTAGCTCTGGAAACCCTTGCAAGTCTTTTTGGAGATCCAGTTAAGAAAGGAGACGTTTTCAGAATTACAACTGCCAAGCTACCAACTGAAGGTTGTCTGGAGGACAGTACTCTTTCCTCTATCCCTTGAAATCTGTAATCCTTGTGGTACAAATAAGTAAGTACCAACCCTGGAAATTCAACAGAAGGCTAACTTAAGTGTATGGCACGACCTGCTCTGTACGTAGAAAGAACAAATACAAAAGGCAAGTTTAAAACAAAAAAACTTGTCCAAGTCCAGGACCTAGATATTCCAACAGATTCTTAATTCAGCACTTGATTAGAAACTGATGGTTGAACTCAGGAGCATACCCTTCAAACCAGAAAAACTATTCTCCATTTTCACAACTTTCATTTCTAAAAATATAATTGAATAATATTTTCCCATTGCTTTCCCATTTTTCATATCTTTTCCATATTTTTTTTTTACCTGATTAACTTGTAACCTTGGACCAAGATTAGTATAGATCTCTTTAAGAAGATCTATTGCTCTGTTAGCGATGTCGTCATTTCCCTGAATCACAACCTGGTGTAATAAAAATATGTGTTAGGACATATTAAAACTTCCTGGAATCAAATTTGAAAACAAAATGACCACACATAAGCATCATCACACATATAATTAATTAGGTAAAAGTGATTAAAATGCTTTGATAATGCAACCTCTAGAAGTTACACCAGTATAGTACTAGTTAAGATGAAGTAGAAACTATCTTAAAGGAGCTCACCAAATTGGCAAAAAAAGGCCTAGGCTTTATAAATATTTTGAATTTCCAGGCAATTAACCTAGGAGACTAAGAACTACATTATAAAACAAGTACCCTTTTAAAATGCTGAAGTAATCTATATCACAAAAAAAAAAATGTAGAACAGCTTTTTAAGGCATTTTAGGTGAAGTGGGCAGGAGCAGGAAGCAAGACACTTTCCAACCTGGTAATCTGCTTTGTCTCTCCAAGCCGCCAGGTCCTACGGACACTGCCGGCAGCCCTGGAGAGCTGCTACCCCTGCAGGATCCTGGCCTGGAGAGCCACCAGTGCCGCCCTCCCGCGCAGCAGCAGGGCAGATCCGAGGCAGCTGCTTCCCTCGACCAGCCCATTGTGGCACTGTGGGGGCCCTCTGTACACCACCCCTGCGGGAACACTCACTTGTACAAAACTCCACGCCTGTGTTTTGGTTTTAGCTATTAAGTTATGACTATTTCAATGGGCCACAACTAAAAGTACAAGAGTCTGTTGCTTTATATGTGGCTCGCGTTTTTAAAAAACATAGGCAGTTTTATCATGTCACATTGCAGCTACTATGTGACCTACTGCGGTTGCTGAAAATTAGAACAAACTTAAAATTAAATATCAAACCAGACTGATGTTTTTCACTACTGGATTTGGAAAGAAACAAAGCTTTTACCAGAAAGCTATATTTTTTTAGATTTAACAGATGTAGCCATGTTCAGAAAAGAGTGGTAAAAAAGTAAATAGGAATCATGTCAGTTCGCTTATCATTCTTGAATGAATAACAAGCAAGTTTATAATATGCTTATGCTATGAATAACATGAACACATGCTCAAAATAAAGTTGGTTTAACAAGAGAGAAAAATGTCTCTTATCTCCCATGGTCGAACAACTATTAAGCAGAAGTCTGGCAGGAAAACAAACAGAAACCAACAGTCTTACAGGCTTTTTTGGCCAAGTGAGCAACTGAATCACACATTGTGATGTCCTACAGATGATTCCACTGCAGTGATCCTTAGGATCACTGATAGATCTGAGGGGCACATTTTTAATCTCCTGTACATACACAACTGCTAGCACACCCTGTGTTTTCAAATAACTTTCCTTCTTAAACTCCAGGTCAGGATTAGTGTACAAAGTTACTACACTTCCCAATCTTTATTGGGAAAACAGGGGAATCGATGCCCATATGTTTAGTTTGAAAAAGTAGCTCGTTGTAAGTTGAGTCTATAATTAACAATGGGCACATTGCTAAAAATACAGAGAGGTTGGGAGATACTTAGGAATCGACTTTTCCGATGTTTCCTCAAATTAACTTACCCTCCAAAGGTAATCTAATCCTATTAATTCCAGATCATCCATCATATAGGCTCGTCTCTTTGCTACTAGTTTCCCTTCTCGACAGTTCACAGCTTTGAAGAAACGTTCAAAACATTTCATTCCATTTTCTGTTAATAGGGAAGGATCCAGCTGAAGCACATTATTTTCAAAGAAGTCCTTATTAATGTCAGGGTCTAAGTCTGGTTCATCCCCCATTAGTTTGGAATACCATTTAAAACAGGCTTCTCGATCACAAAGATAAACGGCGTTTTCAGCTAAACACTTCCATATTTGCTTCGCCTGAGGGGCACAGAGCCACAGCTGACCATCCTTCAATAAAAATCTTGAGCAAAAAGAGAGACAATTAACAATATTTTCTAGTTGACATCTAGAGTCACAGTTCAGTAAAAAGTACATGAAATAATTCGCATATGCATTTTACACATGTATACACCATAAACATGAATCTGAAAACTTTATATATCATCAGTCTACTCATGTGAGCAGTCTTGTGTTCTTAGTAAGAGTTTGCAGATTAAGAACTTGAATATTTAATTTATATTTAATTAGTACACATTAATAAGAAAGGAAACAAGTTGTGAAAATGGTTTTCTTCGAAGAATACTTAACATTTACATATACATACATTTACATACAAATATAAATCTCTTAAGGTAAACTATGTGGTTTAAAATTCATGTCAACATATGAAAAAATCAATTCTTTCCTCTTTTGCAATTACTTTTAGCACTCATTTTATTGGATTGTTTGAAATGCCTTCTAGTGATTCAGAACGACAAAGCTCACATACAAAAAAAAGAAAAAAAAAAAGAAGAAAAAAAGGACTATTTCAGTGGAATACAGCCTGAAACAAAACTCAAGGAACTGGAAACCTCTGAATTTGAGATTTCAATTAAGCTATTATTAGAGAACTTAAAGTCCTTTAGAGGACTAAAGTCCTCAGTCCTTTTTTAGAGAAGCAGAAGTCTTAAATCGTGAAGGTTAGCACTAAGAAGTTTCAGGGAAAAAACAATACGGGATAATCAAGATGATTTAGAAATTTTTTTGTTTCCTGATTGAAATTTTTTTTTGTGTGTGTGTGTGTGTGCAAGAAATGAGGGGCCAGGACATGGCATTGTTTTCCAGGAATTGTCGTCTACATACTCTGTGCCTGAAGTGCTTCAGGAGATCATTAATTCCTTTTTATTAATAAACAAAGAATTCAGATTTCAAGAATGTCACCTTTCTTAAAACGTTAAAACGCAGGAGCAGTAAGTCTGCTTTTTTATTTCACTCAGCATTTAGTCAAAAGTCATACAAATAATTTTTCTTTTATGCTAACCCTTCTAAGGTTCACCTACTGACAACCCAGTTGAGTGCTTGTCATAACTGTGTCAGTTTACCCTCATGGATTCATAACTGACATAGTAAAACAAATGAGGACATGTGGGTATACCCATACTTGAAATAAATATTAATGTAATGCTGATGAAAATTCAAAGTATGTAACTATATATACACATGCCCTATATTCCAGTCTGTAGGGTTCTGCACGGAGAAAGAAAAAAAAGCCTGTGCAAATTCTAGTGCAGAATTAGAGTCTTCAAATGTAAAGCAGAAAAAAATACATATGCCTCCTATATAGACCCTAGAAACACTTATTTGGTTGCTCCAATATTTACATGCAAGCCCAACAGATGAAACCCCAAAGAATTTGCTGCATTTTTGCATCTGAATCTGAAAGAAGTTCATACAGCAACTTAAAACTAGACAGGAAAAACAATTACCATGGCTGTTTATTTTAGATATTAATTACAGCTAGAGTTAAGCAAATTTAACAAATGATCACGTTAAAACTAACCGTAAAAAATTAAGTCGTTCCTGTACTTCTTGTACGTGACTGTATCTACTCCCTGGTCTTACAGTTTGAGGATCATATTCACCATGCTCTGTAAATAAGAAAACTTCCATTAGACAAAACAAGACAGGTTGACTTGGAAGGGTAGCTCGTGCTTGACAACTTGCTGTTCTGAACATAATAAAGACCACTCAAAGGACAATAAATTTCAAGTAAGATGTATGAAAATAGCTGTTAGCAGCCTCGTAACAGCTAATCCTGCATCCCAAATCTCAATGAGCAAATCTAAGATTCCTCAAGTCCATAATCAAATAAGCAAATTCTTCCTTGTAGATACATGTTCAACATTCAGTATAACGCAAGTATTACAGGACAAGTAAGAATCTGCATTCTAATTAGTTAAATCAATTTTCCCAAACTTCAACCATTTCCTTTGGGAAGCAAGTCTGGCAAACTATACCAAACATATCACTCAGATCTTTCAGTATTTCCTTTTCCAAGGCTGATTCAGTTTCACTACAGAATATCTGTTCGAGAATATCAGTTTTAAGTTTTTAGGTTTCAACCTCTCCAGAAACACCTGCAACAACTCCAGTTCTTTAGCACTATTGTGTGTACGTGTGTGCATGCCACATCAGGAGGAAAGCAGATGACAACTTTATCTACTGCAATTTTACAACTGTAAATGAATGAAAACTACATGCCAGTAACACCAACAGCGTGGAACAGAACAATAGTTTTGCAATTTGGAAATAAACCAAGAAATCACCACTTAAACGTTACTTTTCTTTTTTTCAAATCTTCGCACAATACTCTCCAACAGTTTTGCAGAAAAAAAATAAAAAATCAGGAGATACAATCTAGACATTTCTCAGAAAACAGCTGAAGAAACTGCAGAGTAGAAGAAAATAGTTAAGAACTAGGGGTACTCCCAAGAACTGGAGGAAACCTGACGGTGCTACCTTACTATGTGCACACGTAGTCTTCAGAGTTAGAAATTTCATATCCATTAACTTAACTCAAATTCAGAAAAAATGCTCCTTTCCTTTAACAGGCCATGCCAATAAAAATAGTTGTAAATCAGGATTACTGAACTTTTGTGGGTATGGGAATTCTTAAGAAAATGAAGCATCATTTTACCACATGCTTCTTCCTCCACAGCACAGCTCTAGTCTTTGATCTATACCTGTCAGTCAATATCTCATACCACATACACTCCATAAGACCCTCCACAATAATTACTGCTATATACTTTATAATAAAGTTGCTCAGATAATATTTAACTAAATGACTAATGATTGAGCTGTGGGAGACCATGACAAAATGCAGAGTCATTGTAAAATTTCTTCTGAAAATTGAATAAATAGATAAGCAAGTCAGTGCTTCCTATTACACCATGGGAGGAAAAAAGGCTAGTCTAACTGTTGAAGTGCGCCAGGAGGGTTTCATAGCAAGAGAAAGTAATTAGCACAGATACTGATGTCTACATACAATGTGCACATAGCACACTAACTTGAAAAATATATAAGGGAAGTCAGAAGAATAATAGTAAACTTGTATGTCCAGAAGACCCACCATTCTGCCCACTAGATGTCTTTCAAAAATTTAAATTTTAACTTGAATCGAACCAGCAATAAAGGGTAATTTTCAAATGAAGGAACAAGCTAAAAACAATTCTAAAGGTAAAACTAGCAAAAAAATCTGCAACTATTTGAACTAGGGGAAAAAAAAAAAGTGCTGAACTTGCTGAGAGCCCAGTAAAGGAAGCTAGTAAGGGACACAAGGACATTGCAGAAAACCAAAAATTAGTTAATTTTACATGTTCAACAGATGTTACTAGGAGCTGTGGGTAGGGTGATTGTGTCCCTTTTTCTTTTTTCTTTTTTGCTGCTGCTATGAATAGAGATTAATTCAAAAACTAAAGTGCCAGGAGTGGCTGTAATGGAAGAATGAGACCAAAGTCATCCAAGGCCAATGAATTAACAATTTAAAAATTCTTGAAACTGCTGAACTAAAACAAAACAAAACCACCCCCAGCCTCCCCTAATATTCTTCATCTCAGCATCATTAAACAACTGTCCAATTTAATTTTAGACTATTTCCTGCAGGAGGTCTAAATGTGATCTCATTAAAAATGTTTCCTGCACAGAAGAGTGCAAGGGGAGGGGAACAAACGTTGCAAATCATCACTGAGCAAAGAATTTGAATCCTGGAAATGGTCCTTGGATCCTTCTGTGAACTTGGTATCTGAACGGCAGTGTTAACTTGCCCATGAGGACCTCATCTGGAAGTGTAAAAAAAGCAGCAGTGGAAAAAGTTCAAACTGAAAGGAAAAGGAATAAGAACAGGTATAACGTAATTACTTAGCCAGCAAGCTTTCATAGAGTCACAGAATCCTTAAGGTTGGAAGGGACCTCAGAGGTCATCTAGTCCAACCTCCCTACACACGCAGGGTCACCTAGACCTCATGGCACAGGGCTGCGTCCAAGCGGGTTTTAAAGATCTCCAGAAAAGGAGACTCCACAGCCTCTCTGGGCAGCCTGTTCCAGTTCCAGCCCTGCGCTGGACTCTCTCCAGCAGCTCCACATCCCTCTTGTACTGGGGAGCCCAGAACTGGACACAGTACTCCAGATGTGGCCTCCCCAGGGCTGAGTAGAGGGGGATGATCACTTCCCTCGACCTGCTGGAGACGCTCTTCTTAATGCACCCCAGGATCCCGTTGGCCTTCTTGGCCATCAGGGCACACTGCTGCCTCATGGTCAACTTGTCGTCCACCATGACACCCAGGTCCCTCTCTGTGGGGCTGCTCTCCAGCAGGTCCACCCCTAATCTGTACTGGTGTCCAGGGTTATTCCTCCCCAAGTGCAGGACCCTGCACTTGCCCCTGTTGAACCTCATGAGGTTTCTCGCCGCCCAGTCCTCCAGTCTGTCCAGGTCCCACCAGATAGCAGCACAGCCCTCAGCACAGCCCTCCTCCCAGTTTGGTATCGTCGGCAAACTCGTTGAGGGAGCACTCCAGCCCTTCATCCAGGTAGTTAATGAATAAGTTGAACAGGACCGCACCGAGAACTGACCCCTGGGGGACACCGCTAACTACGGGTTTCCAACTGGACTCCACACCACTGCCACGTTCTGCACCTTGCCACTGAGCCCATTCCTAATCCACCTCCCCATCCACTCATCTATCCCACACCTTTGGAGCTTGCCCAGGAGGATGCTGTGAGGGACAGTGTCAAAAACCTTGCTCAAGTCCAGACAGATGACATCCACTGCTCTGCCCTCATCTATCCAGCCAGTCACTCCTTCGTAGAAGGTGATCAGGTTAGTCAAGCATGATTTCCCCTTGGTGAATCCATGCTGGCTACTCCTGAGCACCTTCTCCTACACGTGTCTGGAGACAGCAGCCAGGATGAGCTGTTCCATCACTTTTCCTGGGATGGAGGTGAGACTGATCAGCCTGTAGTTGCCTGGTTCCTCTTTCTTGCCCTTTTTGAAGACCAGAGTGACACTGGCTTTCTTCTAGTCCTTCCCCGTTCTCCAGGACCTTCCGAAAATGATGGCGAGCGGCTTAGCTATGACATCCACCAGCTCATGCAGCACTCTGGGGAGCCTCCCCTCAGGGCCCATGGATTTGTGGGTGTTGAGTTTCCTTAGGTGCTCTCTGACCCACTCTTCCTCTACTCCGGGCACGTCTTCCTCTCTCCAGGCTTCTTCTCCTGTCCCTAGTGTCTGGGATTCCAGAAGGCTGCCCTTGGTAAACACTGAAGCAAAGAAGGGATTCAGCAACCCTGCTTTCTCTGTGCCTTCTGTAACCAGGCCACCCACCCCGTTCACCAACGGATCCATGTTCTCCCTGATCTTCCTTTTGTCATTGATATATTTGAAGTTCTTCTTGTTATTTTTAATATCCCTTGCCATAACTAATTACAAATGCACCTTAGCCTTGCCGCATCCTTGCATTCCCTAACATTCCTATATTCCTCCCAAGGGGCTTTTTTCCCCACATTCTGTACACTGCCTTCTTCTGTTTGAGTTTTGACAGTAGTTTTGATAGCTCCCTACTCATCCATGCAGGTCTCCTGCCCTGCTGCACTGTTGCTGAGTGTGGAGGATGTGCTGCTTGAAAACTAACTAGCTCTCCTAGTCCCCTCCTCCTTCTAGAGTCCTAGACCATCGGATCTTTCCAAGCAGCTCTCTGAAGAGGCTAAAGTTGGCCCTCCTGAAGTCCAGGGTCCAGCAGTAAGGCTACTTACTGCCCTGCCTCCTCCTCGTTGGATCCTGAACTACACCAACTCGTGGTCACTGCAGCCAAGGTTRCCCCCCACCTTCACATCTCCAACAAGGCCCTCTCTGTTAGTATGGGATCCAGTAGTCCATCTCTCCTCGTTGGCTCCTCCACAACCTGTGTCAGAAAGCTCTTGTCAACGCACTGCAGAAACCTCCAGGACTGTTTGTGTCTCACTGTGTTGTCTTTCCAGCTGATGTCGGGGTAGTTCAAGTCCCCCATGAGAACCAGGGCCTGCGACTGTGAGGCAACCTCCAGCTGCCTGTAGAAGGCCTCATCAGCCGCCTCCTCCTGGTCAGGTGGCCTGTAGCAGACACCCACCACAGTGTCTTCCACCTTGGCCTGCCCTTTAACCCTTACCCACAAGCTCTCCACCTGCTCATCATCCACTCCCAGCTTGAGGCTCCAGGCATTCCAGTTGCTCTCTTATATAAAGAGTAACTTCCCTCTGGACTATGCCAGTCCTATGTAATCCCAGTCACTTCATTTCATGGAGGGCTTTGCAGAGTTGGGGAGAAAGCCAATGAAGTCAATGGGAATAGAAAATAAATGAAAGAGGGTTCGCTTAAAAAAAAAAAAAAAAAAAAAAAAAAAAAAAAAAAAAAAAAAAAAAAAAAAAAAAAAAAAAAAAAGGCAAAATTATAAAGGGGAGCATTGCTGAAAAGAACATACATCAAGCATCAGAAAATCAAATTATGGCAAATTCAAAACTAATAAAAAATGGTGTCAGAGATTACAGTGCTTGTGAAGTTAACTTCCATAAAGATCTGTGAACAGATTTTTAGGGCATTTTTTTTCTCCCGTGATTAGATATTTGCCTTGTATCTTCTCCCTCAGTCTCATTCATGTTCTCCAACTCAGCTTGATTCTACACTTGTTCAGCTCTTGCTCTTTACATAATTACTGTAACTTTCTTCTCCTTTCATTTGCTTCCCATCAAGCATCTTCCCTCTCCTTATCCATGAAAGCACGGAGATATCAGGATGCTTACAAGCCTCATGCTGTTTTCTCTGTGTTCTGCTCTATTTAGTATACAAAATTGGAACAGAAGTTGTACAGACTGGAACTGCCTATTATGGTCTTAGTACAGCACCCATAACATTAGGAGACACTTTCTGGCAGCCCTTACTGGGTATAAAAACGCCTCAGAAAAAAAAAAAAGTGCACTATGATTCTTCTGGTCTTGCATTCTGTGGCAAACTAATAGTACTTTGCAACAGCTCTACCTTAAGAAAGAAAAAAAATTGCTTTGGAATTAGATTTAATTTATATCCTTTACACATTTGTGGTTTTATTTTGCCAAAAATACATATATTGAGTTGTCATAGTTGACTGACGGGGAAACAATGTGCTTTTCTGGCACCAGAAAGATCACATTAAGACATTCTGAAATGTAAAGCAAACATTTGGCTATTTTTTATGCCAAAGTAATCAACAATGTGATAGATAATACTGTTATAAATGACTTCTCAGTTCCGAAGTCCAAATTAACTGAAATTAATGGATCAGTTCACACATGAACGGCACATACAGGCTCTCTCTGAGCAGCAAAGCACTGCTCTGCACAGCTCCTGGTTATGCTTCCCTCACGATCCTGAGGCCTACACCAAGGTTTTCAGAGCTGGCCAGTGTCCAAGAGAAAGGAGAAAGTTGTCCATATAGTTAAAATACAGCACTTAACCATAAGTGGAATGTTATTTTTGCATCAAATGAACACAACTTACTAGTTCCTAAGCCACTAATTAAATGTACCCCTTTACTTTTAGGAAGGACATTCAAGCTATAATCTCTCCTACCCTTTACCAAAGAGTATTCAACAGCTTACAGAAGTTACATGAAATTAGGCATGTTCTATTCTACCTTACTGGACAGGACTGAGCTTAAGATACTATGGTGTGAAGCATTTAATACAATTTCAGCATTGTAGAAATTGATGTTAACATGAATTAAGGAAGCTAGAGTAAAACATCCCATGCACACCTCTAGAGAAATAGAGCTGCAGTCTAAAAACTCAGCTTGTCACTCTCATTGACTTGTGTCTAGCTGAAGCCAACACCCTCAGGTAGCACTGTGACTCAAAGGGGTTTGAAGGCATATTTTGAACACAGTTGTGAAGCTTTCTACAATTAAATGAACTTCAAATGAAACTGGGCAACCCACATAAGAATACTTTAACCTAAACTTACAAAAAAAAAAAAAAATTTATACACACACACACACACACAAATCAGTTTTGCAATGCACGATATCTCAGCATCTTTGAACAATCAATGCTGAATTCCCAAACCTTTAACATAACATACCACTTAATTTTTGAGATGCAACTAAAATGCTGGTAGGATGTTACACAGGGTAGAATAGGTCCCTACTTCCCACTAAATCACAGTAAGTCACTTCCCCACCCTTTTTTCCCCCCGCTCCTCATTCCTCTTGGTTACTTTATAGAACGCTACAGTCCAGGGTCTCCGAGCATGGTGACCTTCCTCACTCTTTGCATTCCACCTTGGTAGCTAGAAGGCTATTTTCCTCCAAGGGTAAGACTGCAAACCCCTTAAGCATACACTTAAGTTTAGACTGAAATATATAAGAAACAACATGATGTACTGCTCAAGTATTCTCATAACAATGTAATGAGAAAGCAACTAAAAGAACTGGAGTTGTGTGGTAAAAGGAAGTGGTCTTAAGTCCACATGCCTGACAAATTCCACCAGCTTCAAATATCAAAATATAATATAGAAATACAATAATAATAATCTCAAAGGAGCTTAAAAAATTCAAAAAGGAGCTTAAATTCAAGATGAAGTCATGCAATATTCAAGATTATTATTAGTATTTTCCATAAAATAATTATCTTCAATTATTCAGTGCAAAATGATGTGCATCCATCTACAAAAAACCATGAGCAGTCACCTCCCAATATTCTACTGTAAAATCACCGCATGTGTTCAATTATGAAACAAAATGTCTACATTTTAAACTTGTTTTGACCCAATTTAACAGCACAAAGTCTACTGATCCTACATCTGCTCTAAAATTAAGCCAAGAAGCCCATCAGTTATTTCAATACGAGAGATTGCTTTCAAGTCCATTTTCAACTGCTGTTCTTACACACCTTATTTATGAAGCATTTTCTATACAGAACTTACCTTTAGCATATTGCCTCATGCTTTCCATATAGGCAGAGAGGTTTTCTGCAACCAATGTAACTAGGGCATGATTGTGCTGGAGTTGGTTGATTAAGTCATGTCGGTAAAACACGTGGGGACTTCGCTGAGTTTGACTGAAATTAAAACACAAGTGTTATAGAAAAGCAGGTATGTTTTCCACCTAACAGTTCAGAAACTGATTCTAAACACTTGTCTTTGAAGCAAGTTCCATACTTTGATAAAAAATCTGTTATAGAAGCGATATTGAGTTTGACAATGTTTGGCCGCCTTTTTCTCCTGAAACATTAATAGTTTGTTCTGGTTAGTGAGAGCAGTTAATCTGGATTATAGTCACAATCAGCAGGAAAAATATCAAAGCAATATGAGGAGTTCAGTAGGCTAAGGATTTTCCAGAATGAATGCTCAAAGTCTTGTAACTATGATGAAACATATGGGCCAAAAATTGTCTACTAAGAAGACATTTTTTCCAATACTTGAGAAGTCTGAACAACTTTGCATTTCTCGTTTTTCTAACCGTATCTATCAAAACCAACAAACAAAACACAGCTGGTAAGAACATGAACAGCATAGATAAAAAATATATACTCCAAGAAAAAACAGGAGTAGAGTTCAAAGGAAGGATTACCACCTCCAAAAAAAAAGAACCTGGTGATGATTAAGCACATTACCAAGATCTTAAAAAGACATTTTTCTTAAAAGAGATATTATACTCATTTTATAAAGTAAACTGCAAGAGAAAACACAGGGCCTGAGTCCACTGTTGCAGCACTCTCAACTTCCAAAAGTGGAGGCTAGTCATCTCGGCACTCCACCTTGGCTCTCCAGACAAAGCTAATCTGGACGGCTCTTCCAGACTGAGAGGGACAATTACTCACTGTATGGCTCAGCTGATCCCAAAGCCTGTTCTGAAGGAATACAGATGTCATTCCAGAACCACTCTCCTTCCCTGTAAAGCTCAGGGGGCCCTAGAATGAGGTGAAGGTGTTGCTGGTGGGAACTCTTTCCCATCCTGGGAACCTGAGTCTCAGCACCAGGCGATGTGTACTCCGTAGGTACCATCACACCCTTCCAGATCAGCAGGGAAGGCCAGAAACACCAGACCCTGCACTCGCTGACAACGACCCCACACCAGACATCTACATTGCTACACGTGCAACGACAACAGAGCTGCTGATTTACTGGGCCAGACATCACTGCCATTCTGGGCCTAAAAGATAGGAAAGCCATTAACACCCATCCCAGAAATTACGATATTTGCAAGCAACAGTGTCTGGCCAGCTAAGCAGAGAGGCCTTCTAAGATTCGATTTGGGAATATACAGAAGTTCCTAAAACAGCTTGAAAGATACACTTAACACACAAATTGTGTTTTTCTAAGGAAAAGATGCAAAAAGAAATCAGACATTTGTAGGATAGAAAACCAAATGGACAGGAATATGAGGGCAGAAAACGTATAAGGCTTGTATTGCTTAAGAACAATCCCCTCTTTCTCCCTCTGGAAAAGAAACTTTCCAATTAGACATCAGCCCATCTCCATCCTGCCTCTTTGTTGGGGATAATCCATCAGCAAAAGCAGAAAAATGGATTTTCCTATTTTAGTAGCTGAGATTTTACTTTTAGATAGAAAGTTGCATTTACAAAGGATAACATTAACTGAGAACTTCAACAATTTGGGAAAGGCATATGACAACACAACTAAAGGAACAGGCACAGCAGGAATGGGCATTTTCTTGAATCACACTGTTTGCATATAGATTACAGTCATAATAGCATGTGTTTGTATTTGTATGCACATACATATTTGGCCCTATTGCATATTAAGTATAGCAAAAGCAAAGTTGTATCAGATGAAGACTTTGTTCTTTGGTAAGTATTTTTCACTTCCCCCCCCCCCCCCCGAACAGAATCATCCTGGTTCACATCTACTTCAAAAACTGGAATTGTGAGTCTAACTCTAGGTATGAGCTATCTTGTTGCAGTGTTTGAGAGCAACATCCCCAAAGCAGTTATTTCAACAGTCTGCTAGGATGCATTAAAAGGCACGATGATTGTATCCATGCAGAGAAAAAAACCCCACAATCTGACAACAAGCAGACTTGTTAGCATAAAGCAAACTCCATATGCAACTATTGAATTATTCCTCAAGCATCTAAAGCTGGGCTCATTGAGGCTGCTGCTGCTGAGGCAGAGAAGCACACATGAGAAAAAAAGGCAGAACTGTCATCTTTTCATTGTAATTTTGCTAAATGGGTATCAAAGATCTACATGTAAGAACACGAAAAAATATCATTTTGAGATGGATGCCGGAGTGTTTTGGAAACACTAAAAGAAAAAAAGAAATAGAGACTAGAATGCATACTTGGGAAGAAAAAGTGACCAAGGCAAAACTTCAAAATGTTTAATGTGAATGGATTTCTTTTGAGTTTAGCACACATAGAACTTGTCTGAAGTAATACTACACATGCAAATTAGCTTTTTAAGTTAAGACTTCTTCTATTAGACTGTGTGATCAACCTTTGCAAACAGACATTAAAGAGCCAAATAACAGGGGCAGTAATCAGAAACTTGCATGTTTTAGGTTAAAATTGACTTGAAACTAAATCCAATGTTGTCTTAGAGCAGTCACAAATCTCTAAACTCCTAACAGAAGCTCCTTTCAGTGTTCAGTTAATTTTCCTCAGCAATTAATTTAAGAGACCAAGCTTTTTATATTGCTAAAATAGATACAGGTCAAACTCAACTGCTTAAAATTGGTCTAGAGAAGGCTCTATCTCAATCACTCACCGCAGAAAATTAAGATGAACTGTGCGCTAGCATCAGTAAAACTGACTACTCTGATATTAACAGGCACCCTCCTTGCACATAGCCTTACACTGTTGCAATTCTGGTTAAGTCAGGCTTCCCAAAACAGGTACCTTTTCTTTGAGGTCAGGGCATTAAGTATTGCCAAAATAACTTCATAACGAATTAATAATTTTATTCAACTGCAGGATTAGCTACAGTGATTAAATCTTCCACCTGAAAACAATCTCTATATTGCAAATTGCATAAGGAAATTTCTAGGCATTGTGGCTATGAATCAGTAGCCTCCGTCTTCTAATAATCTTTAACTTTCTATTAACTCAAACTCCCCCCAAAGACTACACTTTATGCTACTAATATTGCCCAGACAAAGCTCAACAAGAGCCCCTCTCAACAAGATCTTGCTATCAAAAGCTTTTCTTTTATCAGCAGAATTCAGGTTAGAAAAGGCCTTCAGAGATCATTTGACTAGAACCTTTTAACTGAAAGCTTCTCCGTCTCATCTGTTTTCAAACTCTGCATAAAATGTTGAGGTATTGTCACACACAGACACAAGCCTGCCAGAAACTTGAGGAACTAAAGAGATGACCTTAACAATCAAGGGGAGAGACTCAAAGAATCTACCTGCACATATGCCTGCAGTACAGAAGACTTGGTCTTCTACAATCAGACGAGAAATTTAGGTTTCCCCCATTTGGATTAATTTGGAGCAGAAACCTATCTAGTGACTTGAGCGAGCCTCACTGGAAGGACTCCCCAAAGCAAAGCTTCTTCATCAAGGCACTGCGCTAAGAGCGTCCAATCTGCTCAAGCACCACGAGGAAGCAGTTAGCTCCGTTCACTCAGACCTTGCTGCATGCAGAATGTCAAGGATTCCAAGAAATCTGTTTTCTGCTAACAAGCAGGTACTTCTGCAACTACTAGAAACCCTCTAGCCAATATTTATGAAAAACATAGAGGATTAAAATGTCACGAAAAATGAAAAGCGGACTGCAATCTAAACAAATAAAGAAATATCCCAAAGCCAGGTACACAGCACTATCACAGCTCCTTAAAACATTATCAATAAAGAAATGATTTCATGGAAACTGAAGGCTATCCTTTAACTTCCTCTTGACTCTTCCTCTAAGTACATTAATAGCAACATTGATTTGAACTGTCTACCTACCAGGAATCAAGAAAAAGTAATTATGACACCCTGATAAGCAAGCAACATTTTTCTCGAGTTTGTATAAATGAGAGTGTTCTGAGCATAGAACCTCAGACATTTCTGTAAATGAAATCACACAAGTAATGGCCTGCTGATTTTTAAAAGTCACCTTTGACAGGAAGTACATAAGATGCATGACCCATACAAATGTATCATCAAAGAACAGGTGCCTGCATGCATATATTCCCACAAAACACATTTTATTTATATTATGTAAGGTAGCTATTGTTAGGCAGGGAAGTCCATAAATAAGAGTAGAAAGTGTACACAGATTTTCTGTGAATCAGACAATAATCCTCCTAAAAAATCAATATCAGCACATTTGGGAAAACAGCTAATGCTCTCTTATTGAACACATTATGTGCGAGAATCTTTTAAAAAGTATTAAAACAACCCAAGAGCATGTTTAAACACAGGTCATGATTTTAGCTAAATTTTCCCTGCCCCTTAAAAAAAAAAAAAAAAAAAAAAAAAAAAAAAAAAGCCCATCCATTCCAACCCAGGGAACTGTAGCAGACAAAATCCTATTTGCATTCCATTCTTACCTCAGGTTTTGTGGTGCTTCACCAAACAGACTACAAATTTCTCTGATTTGTTTCAGTGCAGGAATGACCCATTTGTCATTTGTGCGAAGCTCTTCTATAAAGCGATCTATCCACTGGATTTTTTGTGTATCGCGGTCCTGAAAAAGCAAGTGTTCACAGTCAAGTACATTGCAGAAACCAAAACCGTTCCCTTACTTTGTTTCCAAGGCAAAACAGGATGTACAAAACCATATAAATATTAGATTGTATCAACCAAATTCTGAAGTACACATTCACAAAAATACCCAAGCAGTGTTAGGAGTTAAGACAGAGCTCTTTTCACTCTGGCTTCTAAGTATTCAAGTATCAGTAATATTAAAATAAAAACTACAACTAGACAGGGTCATCTGTAACTAAGTTCTTCCCTTTCAGTTACTTCTCTTCACTACTCAGCATAAATCACTATAAAATCACAAGAAACAATTATTGTTTCTTAATTGTTAGGAAACAAAAATGAAACCTGCCAGTGGTTGTCAGGCATGGATAATGGATGAATATGGACCCAGGATGAACCACTATTATGTCAAAAACTGGGCAATGTTAGAGAAGAAAGGGAATAGTACAAAAATATCACCATAGGAAAGATAAGTAATTCAGTGACCTTCTCTAGGTCTTCTCTAATATTACTGAAGACATGTAAAGGATTTGAAAGCAAACAACAAAGATGACAACAGACATTAGCTGCCTCTCTATTTAAGCAGTTGTTTTCTAAGCTGAAGGCAGAGAAAGCAAAACATACTTGGCCTTTCTTCCTATTTCTTTTGGTAACTTTAATTCCAATGTGATCATCACTATAATATTGCCACCATTTGCTTTACTAGTTATTCGAAGATATAGCCCTCTCAAATTTAGCCTTCTCAAATTAAAGTCCTAATTCTGCTAATTAAAACATGTCTCATACACCTTAAGAATACCTGGACTTTGGTAGGAGGATACTAGTGTCCTGAAGTGCAATATTTTTGTTAAATTACTAAACTTCTAAATTTCACATGAGGGGAGGGGAAGGAAACTTTCGGGGACTGATTTCACAACAGACCCACAAACCAGATCACTCACCTGTGAACAGCTGTAATCTAAAATCTTAATATGGGCACTAAGAGCCTGGTCCATGATGTCAACTGGGACATCATCACTATGAGCCAAGTTCCACAAAAGGTTCAGCACCTTGTGTGCCATCACACCATCCTTGTCATCCTCCGCAAGACGACGGATTAACTCAAGTAGCTTCTCACGCTGTTTCTTGCTTGCATTTGTCCAGCTTGCCTAATAAAAGATTTTATTCAATATGAAAAATGACTCATTTGTAAAAATTCAGTTCCAAGCATTATAACCTGCACTGCTGTAAAAGATGTAAGTCTTGCAACAATATGAAGTATTTCCAATGAAAATAAATGGCACATTCTATTATTACAGAATTCAAACACAACTGAGAAGCTCTTTAGTGTTCACTGCTGAGATGTATTCAACTGAGACTCAAAATAATCTTAAAAACCTTTTACAAGCCTATCTGTGATATTTACTTAAAATTAATATAACCATTGACAAGTTCAACAGCAGTCAAAGTGGGCTCAGCTGTTTCCTGCAATTGCTTTATAAAAGCTCCTTTGTTTATAATTACAATTCTTAAATTAATCATAATCACTAGTGCATACAATATAATTGTTGCCTCTGTATCTGGCCAAAACAAATCTTCTCTGCATCAAACTAATTGTTTTCTGAATAAGTTACAAATACAACATTACTTCATATCCACCTTTCAGTGTAAGACATGAATGATAATGTTTTCCACATAGAACTTCTGAGTATCTAGATTGCCAAGCAACAGGCCTGTATTTATATTAGGCCTAGGAGAGACTCACTAATTTATGCACAAATTATATCCAAGTCAATACAAAGAACATCTCTAAAAGATATCTAAAAGCAGAAAACAGAATTCTACAAAGCTGTCTTGTGTTTTCTAGTGTAGAAGACTGTCCTCAAAAAGTGGAACAGTAGCCGCCTTCCAGGAGCAGATCATTTACTGCACTGATTTCAGCCAAATCACGTGTTCAAAAGTGTATGACATTTTCTTCTTCCTCAGACTGCTTCATTTTATGTTTATGTTAAACAGGGTAAAATTATTACACGACAGAGAGGAAACTGGGGGAGGGAGGGAGGAAGTCCTTGATCTCTCTCTTTGACATATACACACAGAGGAGCAATATCTGGTAAACAAAACAAAAGCTACTTTAAAACTGTGAAGAAAATACTGAAGATAAACCCTTAACACTTAATTTGAAACACAATGTAGAAAGCATAAAAAAAAAGATTTTGAGAAGTTCAGTATACAGATTAGTCAAGTGACAATCAACAAGCCCACAAGACTCAATGAAAGAGCATTTTCTGAGAAAGCCGCTAAACCAAAAAAACAGAATTATCAGAATTGTCAGTTTGTCAGCAAACTATCTTTGCTTCAGACAGGAACTAAACTGAACACCGTAAATCTTCATAGTCAAATATAACTGAATCTAGCATTTTTAATATCAAAGTTAGACTGCTGCCACACACAGAACTAAGTCTTTAATCCAAGTAAACTGCCTGTATCTAAAATGAGTTGAAAGTAAACACTGAAAGCATGTCACAATTCTGTTAGCCATGCATCCGTATCAAAAACTGTGCTGGAAATATGCAACATAAATACATGTTTGCAAAACACACAAAGTTACCTTAAAACAATCAAACAGGTGATCAAGCTGTTCAGGAGAGAAATCCCAGGCTAACTTTGCAAGGAGGTCATGTACATTTTTTACAATGGCTTCATGTTTTCCTGCCTGTCAAGAAAATAAACAAATAAGCCAAAAAACCTACACATCTGCAGCAATCCATACCAAGAAACGTGCTATGACAGCCGGAGTCATTTCCACAGGAGAACCGTCTGTGGTGGCGAGCAAGAACTGCCATGCTGCTCTCACAGCATCAACTAGCTGCCAAGTCACAGTATTTAATTTCAGCTTATATACATATGTATTCAACCAGGGACACATGTGTACACAGGCATACAATATAAAAACTGCAATGTTACAATATTTAGATTTTAAAACAACATATTGGGGCAGCAGAAGATAAAGTCTAATGGTACATTTTAACCATTAATAATTTCAATTTAATATACGTTTTGTTTTCTGAGAAAAAACACACAAAACCTGTTTCTTCAATAAATGTTACTGTTTCAAGATGTAAATTGCTTTTTAGTTTTTCCAGTATTTATATTTAGAGCATTTTCTTTGTGCTAGTGGACTCATGCTAACTAAAGCATTCTATTACCAAAACAACAAAGAGCAGAAAAAAAAACAACACTAAAACCAAAACAGAATCACTGTCAGCACTGTAAAGTTCAACAGCAGCTTAATAACTAACAGTATAACTAGCTATAGCAAGATGTTTGGCTGTTATCTTAAATACCACTTTAAAATGAGATTCTGGAGTACAGCACAATTCTAACATTTAAGGATGAAGACAAATAAGAAAAACAACTGAATTTTAATCTAAGGTGAGGAAAAGATATCTTTCCTGAACTCCCAGATGGGAAAAACACATCTCTCAGTGCTCTACACTTATTAAAAAATAAATCTGGGGCTAAGTGAATCAGCAGCTGATTACTGTGTGAAAATTTAAGTGAAGACTCACACAAAGCAAAAAACAAACAAAAAACTCTGATGTAATAAGTCTCAGACACTTAAAAACAGATGCACCAGCTTTGAAACTTATGTCCTAGCTAGCATGAGTTGTTCACTTGAAAACAATGAAAAAGAAACCAACAGCTTTTTTTTCATATGCTATATGGTGTTTGTTTTTTTTTTTTTTTTTAAATATGCCCTAAATTTACTTTTTTTGTAATAACAATAACAGCAGCATTCTTTTTCATGTTATGGATCAGAGTACAAAGAGGAAAATAGCAAACACCATCTGTATCACTCAACTTTACAAATCATGTCACCTTTTTTCCCCTCTTTTCAGACCTTTTCCTGCAAGGGAAGAAAGCCTGGGAGCATACAGGGCAGAGGGAGCACCTGCGACAGAAATAAAACAAGGAGAAAAACCCACAGGGCCACTGGGGGTGCCAGCAGAGCAAGAGCAGGGAGCACACACGTCCCAGGACAAGACCAGGGCCAGAGGTGCAGGGAAGCAGGTCAGGAGGAGGCAAGAAACCTGCCATGTGAACTGTAAGCTCGCTGTAGCGGGCAGGGAAGCACGTGCTGTGTTCTGAGTAAACGCTCTAGGACTAAGAAGTCTAGGACTTCGTCCTAAGTTTAAGGAATCGGACCCCAACATCATGCTCTGCAGTTTCACTTCTCCAACCAGATGTTTCCCTGAAAATCAACAGACTAATTTAATCCTTGATTTTGAGGGTTATCCCTTGCTCAAGAAAAAAAAATACTTTGGGAGTGTTGGGTTTGTAAGACAACGTAAAATGCTCAATAAAATTTCATAGTAGACTTTCTAAAGGCTGGAGCAGCATGATTTTATTACTTCTCATGAACTACTTATTTTTATTCCAGTTGCATACTGAGCTTCTCGGGGCATATCTGTATCATCAAGTAGAAACCTGCGTTTGCTTGCCCTCTAAAGCAGGCAGAAACATAATGGCTCCAGTCTGAAAGCAAAACCACATCAGAACTGCGCTGAGCCAGAGCGAAAATAGCCTGCCTGTTACATAAAGCTACACAGTAAATCAACTGCCCTCTACTGATTCCACACTCCAGCTGCTCTTAGAAGCCATTACTTAGCAAGAACTTCTGAAAACTGCTACAGGCAGAGTAATAAAGTCGCTAAAAATCATCTCATACGACCAGATTTAGAGACTTCCCCTTTTTTGTTATGTCTTATTTTAATTCCACAGCCAAAGCAACAGTGCAAATACCTACTTGAACGCGTCCTACTGACTTAACTTTCACATGGAAAATGCCAGACAAACCTGTAGCAATCGCACTGTGGCAACTATCTTATTGAAAGGGTAAGAAGTGAGCGAACTAAGTCAAGCATTTGAGACCACAGAAGATTTCTTCCTAAACACCTCAAGGGAGGCAGTGAGGAGGCGGGGCCGGCCTCTTTTCAGTGGTGGCCAGAGACAGGACTAGAGGAAAAAACGGCCACAAACTGAAGCACCAAAAGTTCCACAGGAACTTAAGCAAACATTTCTTAACAGTGAGGGTGCCAGAGCCCTGGCACAGGCTGCCCAGAGAGGTTGTGGAGTCTCCTTCTTTGGAGATCTTTAAAACCCGCTTGGATGCAGCCCTGTGCCACGTGCTCTAGGTGACCCTGTGTGAGCAGGGGGGTTGGACTAGATGACCTCTGAGGTCCCTTCCAACCTTAAGCATTTTGTGATTCTATAATTTACTTTGCAGCTAACGGGCCAGATTATCCCTTCCCTGCCTTTTAATGGTGGCACTACGTGTTCAGTTCCCCGGAACTGAAACAATTTGGTTTAAACCAACTTACTCAGGGGTCCCCATTCGCAGGCTGCCTAACGACAAACTGAATTCTCAAAGTTTGTTTTGTTTTTGCAGGCTTCTTACAAGATAGTCTGGCAAGGTATACATACCATAAGCTGAAAACAAACAGTATTATCACAGACCTTATTCAAGTAAACTGTGTACTGTTCTTACTTACCAAACACATTGAGAAGTCCATTCTAAGGTCTAAAGAATGACATTGGTTTCAATTTTTCCTTTTTTTTTTTTTTTTTTGGTTATATTGAGCATAAGAAGCACAATTTTTAAAACATAAGAAATTTAGCATTTATCCATTCACAAACCGTGGTTCTCACGTAGATGCCATTTGTGACTTAAACTTCAAACCATGGCATAGAACAAGATCGCTCCTGCTCCGAAGCGAATTAAGTTAATTCTTTACCTGCGCAGCCCAAATGTTGTCAAGATCCTGCAGAGTGAGGGCTTTTTCTTTGATGACAAAACGTAGAATCTTCTCTAATTTCTCTACATACTGGGGCTGATGAAGACTATCTCTCAATACAATTGATAAAATGTTGTTCTGCTGGATCCATTCCTGAACATAAAAATAAAACAGTTTCACCTCAAATTACTGAAGTACTACTGATGACAGTTAAGCTGAAAAGAAAAAATCTAATCTGTTATGAATTAATGTTTTTGTATACACTATCCCATGTGCTAGAGATCAGGAAGATGCAGCACAAGAGGATGGCACTTATTTCTGAGATTTTTTTTTTTTTAAGGGGGAAAATCAAAGAACTTGTGTGTGTGTGCGTGCATATGCATACACATACATATATAAAACATCCCAGTATGTTCATCATTGTAACATACGGTGGAAAACACTTTTTCAGGCACGTTAAAATTATAAACCCCAAGCACAACAATGCTCAAATAGCTTCAAATATAAAAAGCCAACAAGAAGAACAGTTAACTATTTTCTTCAAGAAGGACAATTTTTTTCTTACAATTAACAATCATTTAATACCAAAACCCAAATCACTTAGAAGACACTGTAGCCTTTCTGGCATGGCTACAATACAATCTGTCAAGAGAGCATAAACTAACACTGAAACATAAAATAATACAAAAAATATAGGTTTTTTCCCCCTTGCAGTGCCCCTATCTGTACCAAACTGCCCACAATATATAACTAGTTGCAACTTTTTCAACAGTATGTCCCAATAAAGCATGTGGAATCATGTAATGTTTTGTTCAGACTGAAGGAAAGCAGCATGTGCTCTAAGCACCAAAACCTCCCAAACACACACAGTTATCAACCTCCTGACACACTGCCCATGCTTACAGACCTGCAACATTCAAACTAGTTTTTCATGAAATATTTCAACCTAAGTGTTTTCAATGAAGATCAGCTTATCTGAGATAAGCAAACTATGGGAGTGTGTAAAGAGACAGTCATTTCCTCCTACTTCTTGAAAAGGTCAAAGTTGGCCATAATTGCCTCTTGGCAGTAGCTCTTTTGCAGATTACAAACCTCACACGAGGAGGTCAGTCACAAAGCTGAGGCAGAACAGAGCAAAAACTAATTTAATAAAATTAAGTCCCATGAAGATCTGAAACAATTTTGGCTTAAACCAGCTTAACCACGTGTCCGCCTTCTCAGGCTAGGCTAGGATTGTCTTTCCACCACAAAAAAAAAAAAAAAAAAAAAAAAAAAAAAAAACTATATAAACTAACGGTTCCTCCAAACAGCCCTTCAAGCAAAATAGTATTAAAATATGCAAATTCTATATTTAAAAAACATAAAATGTGATGTCTAGAACATCTTCTACCAATGAATGCAGATCCATTTTATTTTTCTAAACAATTCAGATGCTCAAATGTGAAAATCAGAGCAGTAACTTAAAATTCTCTAATGGGAATTCTTAGTGCAAAAATGAATAGAACCCTATTTAAATGAATGTTCAATTTTGAGGTGCGGAGGCAGCGAGGTTTCTAAACAATCACATCTGCTTTTGTTTGGATTTTTTTTTTCCTTTTTCCAATACTGTATCAATATCATTCTATTCCATGTTTTCCTTTAAAAGCATTATTTTTAGCAGCACTAAAAGAAGCCTGGAAACAAATACTGCTGCCTTTCTGTCAAAGACTACCTCGTGTAATGCTACTTCTTCCTATAACATGTGATACCTGCTGTTTATAACACGAAGCATGAAAATTACAGAGTGTGCAGGACCATGAGGTGTTGAAGGGTTAAAAGGGTAAGAGAGAAAGTCTGTTCAACAAAACTCTGCGACAAGGAGAACTTACTGCCATTCTTTCTGCTGTGAGCCACTCCTCCTCCTCAGGATTACCATGCCGATGGGTATAATATGACACACTGGATATTACTTTGTTAACTTCATTTAGTGCATTCATTTTACCATTGAAAGAAGAAATTTGTAGCAATCTGTAAGAGAAATTACATGTAAGAAGCCTGGGAAAAAAAGTAAAAAGTGGCACCGTATATTAGAAATAGCATCTTACCTAAGTATCATTTTTAACCTAAATATTTCTAAGTTTTTTACAGTTTCTTCTTGTCCTGGAACTCTTGACGCTAAGTTTTTTAGAGATTTGATTATCATTGACAGAGCATCATTTTTGGCTTCATTTTTTGCTTCTTTTTTCAGTTCATCATCTGTTAAATTTTCTAAAAATTGAGGAACCATTTCTATAATTGGTAGGAAATATTTCTTCACTGTGTGTAGCGTTAGAAATTCGTAACATTGTCCAAATGGCCTAAGAAAGAAAGAAGGGGTTGATCAGCATCACAGGGGAAAAAAAAAAAAAAAGCTAAGTTTTCTCAAAACAGGAAGGAGCAATATATTCAAGAAATTGTACAAACACAAAAAATGCTAAAATATGTGAATTATTATTAAAAAGACTTACTTGATAAGAGCTGAAATTATTTGAACATTCAATGCTGATCCACTCATGAAGCGATCATGCAAGATCTGAAACCCATTTAATGTGCCAAATTTGTTGATAAGGTCTACTAGCCAACCCTGAAATACAATGAATAGTGATTTTCAGCTTCCTTAGAAATAATGATTAGAAATACTTTTAAGTAATTGCTACTAAGAAAATTTTTGTTTCCAAGCCTTTAGGAAGTCCTGTGATAAAACATAACATAATTAACAAGTAATTTGTCTATACAGTCAGTCTTTATAGTACATTCAGTTTTAAGAAAATAGCTATAAATAGGCAATACCAGCTTAGGTCATCGTGGCATCATAAAACAGATTCTGTATACGTTAATTATTCAAGGAAATTTATCCAATAGGTAAGAATAAAAAAAAAGATAAGAATAAAAATGCCTGTACTTCAGATCCAGGTTGCCCTGCTAAGTTACTACAGAAAGCACGATGATTCTGATATTCCCTTCTGCTCCTGGAAGTGATAATGCTGCATGTAAAAGCAGTAACAACATTTTTATAAACCAGGCTAGCAATGCAATGAAGTCCACGCCTTTCTCTTCAATTCTTGCATCTCAAGAGCCAGCAGCTCCACAAAACAAGCAAACAAAACAAACATGCAAAACTAACCACCGCACGCACCCTAAACTCAAGGGCAATGTGAATTAGATTGACGCCATCAGCAACATAATTTTGAATGCAGATATAAAAACCCAAATAAATCAATCAACATTGTATGGCCCCTGAAGAATGTTCCTCCCATCATTAGGCCTATGAAAAGAAGGAAGGAAAGTACTGCTTTTACCAGTCAATCTGCTCCTCAGAAGTATGTCACCTATAAAATCACGATGAATAAAAAGGTTAATCTATCAACTGGCAAACAAGCAAGCCAATTAACACAGCAGGGACAGCAGCTCAAATGGAGTTGGGCCAGCCTACCACAACAGAGCATATGAAAGTGAGAGTTTGATTGTGGACCAAAAACTGAGAAGAGTTACAGAGAAGGGGAAAGGCAGATTAAATCATAATCAAGACAGACCCAAAAGCAGCAAAATTTCAGCGGGACGCAGAATCAGATATATCTTCTTCCCCTCTAAGAACACCTTTTATAAGAGTTAGCAAGTAATTAACTTTGAATAAAAGCAGAAATATGTATTAAAAATACATATCTGAGAAAGTTGGCATACCTTTGGTGACCGGGGGTCAGGAGGACGGGCGTAAAGCTCATCTTCAGCAAGCTGGACTCCTGCAGGAACTGTTTCCGAAGGACGGGTGCCATTGTATAGATGGAATTTGCAGTGAGGATTTAAGGCCATGGCAAGAAGTTCAAGAAGGGGGAACCAATCTTGGGACAGCTTGGCCACACAGAGCTCCACTAGGCGATGAGTGTTGTTAATGATACATCTCTATCAAGGGAAGCAAACAACAGAAACAACAGTAAGACGGATGACTGAATGCGAACACTAACTACAAAACTATACCATTCGTACCTGGCAAGCACAGAAGCTTCACAATACTTTTCATCTGCGCATCCTCTCAAAAAAGGCTTCAAAGTTTTACCTATTTTCAGCTTAAATTCAATTTCTTATTTCTCCACCCATCAAGATATTCATGAATCACCACTGAACTAAGTCTCTAGTCATCTGGCTGAAGAGCAATCAACGCACTTAGCAAGAGCTGCTCTTATCAAAAATTTCAGTTCTTCCCCATACTCTGGTCTTTTATGTCCTTCCAAAACCAGCAAGACCCTAAGATGAAAAAATGATCATAAAAGGATAAAATGCTCCTCCCAAGCATCATGTATATACGGCAGCTCTCCTCCCAGTTATCTGTTCCTATGATTTTCTAAAATAACACTGGACCTCCGCAATTTCCATTCTCATTTAAGTTGCTCTCTTTTTCATAAATACAATTGAGAAACTCACATGAATTTCAAACTTCCAGCCGCTCACTGCCTCATCCGTAAGGATTTTTGTGAAAGATATTGTCAACCCATCTCGAAAAAATCGCTGGCACGCTTCACTTTTAACATCAAGGCCTATTTTAAAACAGAAAAGGAAAAAATACATTATATATACAGCACAAATAGTTGTTATGTGAGCTTTAAAACGCTAGAAGCAGTGATCTGGACTTCAACCCTTCGTGTTCAAAGTTTCAGTATCATTTTAAAAAGAGAACCTCAGAAAGAGATGAACTTATTGTTTGTAAGTAAAAGCAACTGAAAGATTTGTTTTCATGCTTTTAACACTCTAAGTTAGACTAGCAAGACTAACTACAGAGATAATTAACTTCTCATCTTTAGTTACACATTCTTTGATGTTGTCTCTTATGTAGCTACTACCAGTAAAACTCAGTGAGCGAGAAGTGAGACCTTCTCAGGTCTCCCAGACACAACTGACCTGCAAGAATAAATAACCACCCCTTCGACTGACACTGTAACTTGACCTACTGCAGCAGTTTTGCTGACAGGACACACCATACCTAGACCCCAAACTGCCCTAGGCCTCTAAGGTGAATGCATGAGACAAACACCGACTCTGGTGTTCACAGTTGACCTTACATTCCAATTTTAAATTTTTAAGCAGAGTCCTCCAAATTCTTTTAGTATTTTTTATCCTTTGGCATTATTTATAACTGCAATATTACAAGAAAGCTGCATCTTCCCTTCAAAAGATAAAATTTTTAATAGTGCCAGAAGCTGAAAGAAAAATACAGTCAATGTCAACATGACAGCTGCAGACAGTGAAAGCCACCGGGCACTTCACAGCAACCTCACCGTAACCTGCAGCTTCTCCGCAGAGCAAGTTCAGCCAGCGGATCTCAGCACTCATGGATCGCAACAGTGTCCAGACGCCTGGAAAGTACTGCCAGAAAAGCCTGTATGCTCCAACATGACATTTTTAGACACAGAGATCTGCAGATTTGGGAGAGACTGACCTATGTTATCTAGTTTGTCCCTTGTAGTAGAAAGCAAATGTACAGTGGTTCCATATAAAAGTGTTCAAAAAAAATCTACCTGTTATTACACACCATAAAAGTTGCCCAAAGTTTTTAATACATCTTGTGAGCCTGTAATGGTGGGTGCAGCTCTCAAGCAAATCGAAAGCCACCATCACCATCTCCTTGAGCACTACTCTAGACTTTCCTCTCACCACTACAAGAGGCATATAATACATATTAGCTTGCTGAACATCAAATTACCACTTTTTTGCATACATAGCTTACAGTGTGGGTCAGTTCGGCACCCCTACACTTCATGTAGCAAGCCCAGTATTAAAAGATCACAAACCACAACAAGAACAACATGACAGAAGAGATCACATTGTCTAAAACTTAGTTATTTGTAGTAATATCTAAAATGAATCAAGGAGAAATACTCCTTTTTGAACTTAAACGTAACAGCAAATTTAATTCTTGAATACAAATGAGGTAGTTAGGAGATATTCAAGTGGTTTTATTTTAATGCGCCATAGAGCGCCACCACAATGCCCTGAAACGCTTCTGGCACAATCTGCTCCCACGATGGTGGGCCAGCTTTGGCCAGCAAGACACTTCAAACAAATTTTAGTAAAACCTAAAACAGAGTATGTTGCAAAATACACTGTCCTTGCTGAATTTCACTGGATTTTGAAAGAGAGGGAAGATGGGAAAACTTCAGAAAATTCATGTGTTATTCCTGGCTATGTGGGCACCCAATGCTTCATTTCAGACTGTTTTTCTTCTGCTTTCTCCACACTGCTCAAGCAACAGCAGAAAATCACTGAAGGAACCCAGGCTGGCGGCCTGCAAGGACAGGAGCTGCATCAAAAGCAAGGCACAGGAGCCCTAAAAGACAGCAGGATGGAAGAGGAGACAGCAGCAATCCAAAGAGAAGCACAGTGGGGAACAGCCACTACACTTCACCTGGTGTTTGCTGCTTAAATCAGACTCAGTATTATTGATCCTTTAGGTAGGATCACAAGCATCTTTTTTCTTTTCTCATTTTGAAGGCTGAGAAAGAATAAGGAAGGAAAAAAAAAGAAGAGAAGTTGGTATACTGCTCTGAGGTAACTATTCAGAGAAAGGCTGGGGAAGCAGATCATGCAGAGAGAAAAAAGTGGATATGAAAAGGTCATGTGTAACATGGGACTTGTGATGACGGGGTGGAAGAGGAATAAAGGGGCCATTTGACTTCTGAATCTACACTTCAGAACAGCCCAGTCTGCAGATAAATTGCACAGCAGAGGAAGACTGGGAATTAACCCTGCTGCAAGAGCGGAACCGCTCCAGCCCAGCGAATCTCTGGGCGCAGATGCAGCAGTTGTGACGTACCCGAGGGCACGCGGCAGCGCGGGATGGGAGCGTCACAGCCCCAGGCAGACCGGGCCAAGTCCTTCCCAGCACTCCTGACTGCAGCACTGGGGAGGCTGCCATGCCAGGGCTGCACTGGCCCTGTGCTGAGCCACCAAAGCCCCCTCAGGCCTGGGCCTCACGTGAGGCAGCAAAGACACCCTCCCTTGAGGAGCTCAGCAAGGGCTGCCCAGGCCTGCAGAACAGGTCATGTGCTCTGGGCAAGCCAAGGTGGCCCCCAGGAGCTACGTCCTGTGCTTGCAACATGCTCCAAAGCACCTCTGGCAGACATTCAAGAACTCTTAATCAGCAGGGGGATTCAAGTCCTGCTACACGCAGATAAGAGCCCTGACCCTGCTGTAGTTCTTTCCACTGAACTGGCTCTAGGCCGGGAGCCCGACCAGGAAAGTCAGGAACGCCAAAACGGTCCGTCCTTGCTTTAGAAAGATGGCAGAAAGTGAGTACTTCAGCAGAAGGCAGGAGATACAGTCCTGGAAACATAGGCAACGCTTACTCCACAGAAAGGCAGATGCTCAGACGCCAACTCCTGCTACTGGGCGGCCTAGCTTTGGTGCTCACACAAGCCCTTTTTGTGAGAGAAGCCCCAACCTGCCTCTCTTCTCCTTCCCACTCAGAAGTTCCCCACAACAAATGAAGACTTGGGACCAAAGCTGTAGCTTTAAGGTGCAATCTCACTCCACTCTGAATGAACTTTACACTGTAAGGATTGCCTTGCATCTCCCCTGTGTGTGCTGCACTGGCAAGTTTTGGCACCAGGTTAAAAGCCAGATGTAAATATTATGAAGAACAAAACTCACAAAGGCAGAGAAAGTCCACAAAGACATTGAGGAGATTTTCTAAGAAAGGCTGAACCTATTAAAACAACAGCAGCAACATGAACAGTTTCTTCCTCCTAAACGTACAGCGTCCATCTTACTAGGACATGTATTTCTGAAGCAAATCTCTCTATTTCAAACACTCTGTAAGTATTCCAAGATGATCATGCAAAAATGAACATCGTTCTTCCTGTCAGGCACAATTTTTCTTCCCCCCCCCACCCCCCCCAATTAGGAAGTGACTCCAGATTATCACCTGATATTCTTACAGCTCGTTTAATGATACATGTACTGGTGCCTACACACAAAAAGATGTGTGTTCCATAAACAAGTATCTGCATGACAATAATGCAAGCCATAGTCTAGGCAGAATCTGTGCTACTCTGTCCAATCTTTTCCTTTCACTAGAACACAGTAACGATGAAATTTAATTCTTATACAGTACTTTAAGTCATAATTTCAAGAACTATCTAAAGGTGATATAAACATCCCTCCTATTTTACAGAGAGGGCCACACAGAAAACAACTAGCCCACAGTCACTTCACAAAGGCAATACCTATGGCTACTGGCAGTATTTGGAATAAAAACAACCACAGAACTCCAACTAGAAAACCTTGCTTGGAAAAAGTGTAGCAGCCTGTTAAAGGAGTTTCTGACACTTCGCAGTTGAATGAGCCACAGATTGAAATAGAATTTATGTAATTCAACTGTTTCATTTTCTGCTGTCAGATTACGACAAATGCTTAGAGACTGATAGCTAGCTGCCCAAATTCAGACCTCACTGTAATAAGAACATAATTAGTAACAAGTTACTAACAAGAGTCTTATACAAGCATCGCTTCTATACATACAGAACTCTGAAATAGATGGTGGCCACCAAGTTTGGAACAACACGGGGGAAAAAAAAAAAAAAATCAGTTACAGGCAGGGAGCACCTTACTTCCTTGAGCACTGACTGTTCCTGGAAAAGGATCGCCTTGGCCACCTTGTAAATTCAAGTAATGAGGGAAAAAAAAGCCAAACCAAAACTACAACGTGGCTAAAAGATAAAACTATTAAAGAACAACTATATCTAGCACCTTTCCTTAATTTCTCCTTAGCCAATAATCTTTGCATATGTCCACACATAGGAATTCATCTAGCAGAGCATGACTGAAACAATTCAATAAAACCAAACATTTTTTTTAAGAAATGGACGTCAAACTAATAAAATCACAGTGCATGAAGTATTTGAACAGATTCCCCGTTTTTCATAATTTCAAAAGAAGGGAAAAAAAACCAGAAATAGTTGAAGTCCTCAAAACAAAAGCCAAGTGTGGTGCTTTGTGGAAGTACATGGATGTTACAGGAGCCATAAATCTCCTTCTGCTCCTAATACTTCAATGCATCAAGGCATTAATGCCTTTTCTATGACTTTTTTCTACTATGTACAACATGGATGACAGTACGCGGCTCTCCTCTCCCATAAATCAGAATTTATTCCTTTCTGCTCTACTGAAACAGCCTAAACACACAAATGGCTGCATTCTCCTTCCACAAGGTACCATTTATTTAGCTCCTGAACAGATGCAGTATCTTAAAAATGCTACACGCACCTAAAGCTTCCTACCAGCTCTACCTACATGCCAATTACCTACATTCCCAAGGTAACTGGCAAACGAATCAAGTGTGGGCAACAGCAGGTCAGGATCCTATCACAAGTGTTCACTCTGTCATATAGTTCTTCAGCGAGCGAGCACTCCAAAATGGAGACACACACGCACAGAACATAATCAGGATACTCAGAATTTCATTATCAGGATACCCAGAATTTCATGACCACAGCCAGCTTTTTATTCTTGGAATTGTTCAAAAATAATCTTTAGTATCATGGGCATCAAGTCATCCCGATTCAATTATGTCACAGTTAAAAGAGTTACTTTAAGTAAAATTAAAAAGCTCGTAAGTGCAGATACCCTAGAAGAAAATTTATCTGACTTTTGATATTACTCATATACTTAGGCAACAAATACTGACTACAACAACAGACCAAAGTAACTTTCCAGCAAGACAAAACTTCTGCACAACATATGACAAATTTTCTCACTCTTACTAGTACAATTTAGCAAACACATGCACAATACTGAGAAGGAACTGCCCTAGTTTCAAGAATTACTACTCTGCAAGTCATGCTTGAGAATATTAGGAACAAATAGAATTTTAAAAGCATATATATTTCAGATTTGAACAAAAGTTTATGACAAGACATTTGGAAAGCTAGGTTGGTAACTTATTAAAAATTCAAAGTTATTTCTGCTTTAATATTTTTTACAAAGACTAGATTTGATACTGAAGCGAATACAGAAACAGGTAGGACAGGATTGATTATTATTAAGTTTATTCAACCTCCATGCTCATATTAAGGCACCTAATTTCTAACTACAGCAATAGTTTTAAAAGTTTCTGGTCTAGAAACCTTATATATATATATATGACCATGAGGCAGCAGTGTGCCCTGGTGGCCAAGAAGGCCAACGGGATCCTGGGGTGCATTAAGAAAAGCGTCTCCAGCAGGTCGAGGGAAGTGATCATCCCCCTCTACTCAGCCCTGGTGAGGCCACATCTGGAGACTGTGTCCAGTTCTGGGCTCCCCAGTCCAAGAGGGATGTGGAGCTGCTGGAGAGAGTCCAGCGCAGGGCTACCAGGATGATCAGGGGCCTGGAACATCTGCCCTATGAGCAAAGGCTGAGGGAGCTGGGTCTGTTCAGCCTGGAGAAGAGGAGGCTGAGGGGGGACCTGATCAGCGTGTATAAATACCTCAAGGGAGGCAGTGAGGAGGAGGGGGCGGCCTCTTTTCAGTGGTGGGCAGGGATAGGACTAGAGGAAATGGCTTCAAACTGAAGCATCGGAAGTTCCACAGGAACTTAAGGAAGCATTTCTTCACTGTGAGGGTGACAAAGCACTGGAACAGGCTGCCCAGAGAGGTTGTGGAGTCTCCTTCTTTGGAGATCTTTAAAACCCGCTTGGATGCAGCCCTGTGCCACGTGCTCTAGGTGACCCTGCGTGAGCAGGGGGGTTGGACTCGATGACCTCTGAGGTCCCTTCCAACCTTCGGCATCTATGATTCTATGATTCTATGATATATTTATATATATATATAAAATTTTGCAAGACACCATCTTTAGAATTAGGGTTTTAAGAGCAATAAGCATTTTTAAACCTTCATCAAAGATTTAAAAGAACTATCAGCCAAGCGTTTACACACTGGTCTAATAAGAAGCAGTTGACTTTTCAGCCTACCTTTTTTACTCAGGTCAATAGCAGCTTCTAGAAGAACTTCTAATTCTCCTTTCGGCAACACAGGAACAACCCATCGAGGCCTGTATTGAAGGAAAAAGGGTTTTAATTCTGCTTCTTAAAGTAAAGAATCCATGGCTCTGTGTGTGGAGTTATGGAGTCTCATACTTTAGAACAGAGTAAAACATTTTTTTAAAATCAACTCATGGGGACTCTACTTTTAAAATCCAAATTAAAAAAAAAAAAAGGCTGATTGGTGCCCCCTTTCTTTATAAATCTAACCCACTAAATTTCAGGAAATCCAATGAAACAAAAACATAGTAATCTTGCTTCTCATATCAAGGTATTTGCACACATAAGACCTGACGAGAAATAAAAATGCAAAAAGTACGGAATTACCTGTTGATCATGTCATCCAACTTGGCCAGGTCTGTGTGTGGAAACGCAGGCTCCTCATCTTCAAGCTGAGGTGGAGCATCCCCCTGGCCCTGCTCATCAGGCGGGGTAGCCGGGGAATTCTCGTTCGAAGAATCAGGTGATGAGGTCTAAAATTGGTAAGGAAAAAATACTTAAGTTTTGGTATTCTTCCTTCCCGTTTTGTTTCAAACATACATTTGAAGAAGAAAATATCTGTTACCATAGAACAGAACAAAATCATGGTATTTTAGATTTAGCAAGAACAACAACAAAAAAAAGAAGGGTTAAATTTTCCTAGAAGGATTGCACTTTTACAGGTTAAAAATTAAGCTATTTTCCTAAAAAGGAAAAGAATTTTTTTTGTTGCTGTTTGTTGCCATTTTTTTTAATTCTTTTTTTTTTTTTTTTTTTTTTTTTGGTAAGAGATTCCTAATTTCAGTGGACTGTCCATCGAGAGATGAAAACAAAGACTACAGGAATGCTCTGGTTTTTTAGAAATGTTCTAAAGAGGATGGATGGTTTAGGCAGGAAGTCAAGCTTCAGCTGTAGCACAGAAGAATCGAGGGCGATCCACAAAAACACTTTTTACATAGATTAACCAATAATAAGTAAAACATGTAAATGCTGTCTATGAAGCTGTCTCCTCAGCAACCTCAGAGCAGTTTCATTAAACACATTTTGATGGGCCAGTTTAAATGCATTTTGTGGCTGCAAGCTTATTTGTATACAGAAATAGCACAGACTGACAAGGAACCCAAAAAAGTTTGACATTAAAAGAGTGAGATTCAGTAGGATACACGGGACCAACATATAAAAACCCTTTTTAATATGTTGTAGAAGAACAATCAATGCTTATGAAAGAGCAACCATTAAACCTTACGATATTCAAAGCAATATCACGGTCACCGCAAATTAAAAAGTGGGCTTTTTTTCCTGGATTTACTTGCAGTTCAAATGCATTTTTTGTGCTATTTTTTCCCCAAGTTTAGGAATCATCACATTATGACACAGTAAATTTGGAAGTTTCTGCTTCTTTCTGAAAGCCTGTTCACAAGAATCATGCTAAACTGTTCCAAGCTGCACTGTTTTTGCCAAGCTAAGCTGATGGCAGGGTGTAAATAAACTAGGACAGACTCTTCCCTGTGGTGCCCAATGGAGGCAGCAGGCACCAACTGGGAAAAACATAGGAAAATCTAATCGAACATAAGGGAAACCCTTCTTTACAGGGAGGCTGGTTGAACATTGGCACAGCTTGTCCAAAAAGGTTATGGAGTCTCATCCAGAGCTATCTGATTCCTGATGAGACACAGTCCTGGGCAATTCGTTCTAGCTGACCCTCCTTGAGCAGCGGGGCTGGATGACACCATCTCCAAAGGTTCTTTCCACCCCAACTATTTGTGATTCAGGACATTTACTACAGTGAAAAGAAAGCCAGCTGAAGCTGATATTAAACATTCAAGACCTCCCTGTAAGCTATTTTATCCATAAAGTGCTTTAGGCAGAACTGAGCATAAACAGAATTCACGGGAAGCAGCGCTACCAACCTGTGGCGGGCAAGTCAATAACGTGGTTCTGAAGAAGCTTCTGACATCATTCCAAGAAATATTCTTGAAAGAGCTACACCGCGGCCTGAAAATGGAACACCCCTGGCAATGCAGTGCTCCCTAACAATATCTACTTTGCCAAGAGCACTGCCTTCATCTCTTAAATTCTTTCTGTACTTCCAGACTGAAAAAGAATACCTAATGTGACTAGGTTTCTCCAGGAATACACAAAAACCCCTATTCAAACATATTTCAGAAACATTATGTCTAAAGAAGTAATATTGTACTTCTACGTAACTTGACTGTTACCGTACCTGATTCTGCTGGAGGGGAGGCTGGGACTGTCCATCGGGAGCCTGGCCCTGGCTGTCATTCCCTCCTACCGGAGAGCCACGAGTCGTGGCTGTCATACTCGACACAGGGCAGATCTTTGCAATTTTGTCTGCTTATGTAGTTGTTGTGAGAGAAGAAATTATAGTCCGCTTAGTAAAGTTGAAGTACCAGCATATGTTTGCCTTAAAAAGCTCCAACTCAAGAACATGCCATCTTGCAGAGACCATTGCATAACCTGAAAGAAAGAGAATATGCCATTAATGACACATGCATTAACAACAGCAACAAAATAATCCACATTTTGAAAAGAAAACTATAAAAAGATAACAGCATAAGGAATCTTTTATTTTTAAATTTAGTATTCC
Organism: Nothoprocta perdicaria; assembly: GCF_003342845.1. Lineage (NCBI taxonomy): Eukaryota > Metazoa > Chordata > Aves > Tinamiformes > Tinamidae > Nothoprocta > Nothoprocta perdicaria. The sequence goes on along the minus strand of NW_020455550.1, from coordinate 257,645 downwards.
TTTTACTGAGTACAGCTGACCTCAAAAGACAACATTTGAAGGAATTTAACATGATTGTGCTGCAAATAAAGATTACACAGATCATTACCCTTAGACCACCGGGAGACCAACCCTGTCTCTCCCAGAATGCAGCTGTTCACTCTTAAGAGTCTTGCTCAACTGCAACAGGAACTTTTAAAGCTCTTAAAATGAAATTCAGCAGTTGATTTAAGCATGGACATGAACCTAGTTAAGAACAAACAGCCATACTTAGCATCTTTTCCAATATTCTGTCCCAACACTGCCCAACAGCAGATGTCTGAAGGGAGTCACTGGAGATGGCTGCTGGCTCAGCTAACATCAGTAGAGATCCTGCAGACCAACGTCTTCGTCAAGGACACCTGGACACTATTCCCTTCCTCCAGCCCTTGCCTAGGGCAGCCTGGCTCTGCTGACCTCTCAGGCCCAACGCAAAGCCCATCTTAGCCCCATTAAGTATGTTAGGGGACTATCTGAAGAAAATGGTGATGCCCAATTTATATGCTAATCTTGTAATCCTGGCATACCAGCAGTTCAGTAATCGCCACGTATTTCAACTTTACTCTGTATCATTTAAGAAATAAACAGTTGTATTAACCATAGCGACTACACCAGTAACTTCACTCGGTACCACAGGGCACTGCCTTACACCAGGAAGACAAAACAGTTTTCCAGGACACCTCACAGATTTCCAGGTACTACATAAACAACAGTACTCAGAATATTAAAAAAATAAGAACGGTGCTAGAAAAAAAAAAAAAAATCTGAGCTTTCAGAATGATTCATTTGGTCCTGCTAAGTTCTTGATTCAACCAGCAATAGTTTCAAATTTACAGGTTAGAGAAAAATTTATGCTGTAACACTATGCATGTTTTTTTGTTTTGTTTTTTTAACTGTGCTACTAGGACATCTCATCACAAATCAATGTTCAGCGCTGCTTTCTCCCTCCAAGCCACTAAAATGCTCCTACATTACACAATCTGGAAGCCCAGCTATGTATGAAAATGTTAAGTCTGAGTTCACCTCCTCCTCTGCGCAGCCTCCAGTATTGACAGCACCAACACATCTGGAGATCTCTTCTTTAACACACCACAATAACGTCTGCTTTTGAACAACACTGGAACTGTGCTCTTGGAATATCAGTGATTATAGCCTACCCTCACCCTCCAGAATTCATACTCAAGGTCTGTCTGAAAAGGACACTACCACTTTAGGGTTCTTATTCAATTTTTTTTTGTTTGTTTTGTTTTTAAGGAAGAAACTCATTTTTATAATACAATGTTAAAAGTTAAGCTTATTTAAATAGGTGTTCCTTTTAAAATGACCCCTGAATTTTTGATATCTGTTTTCTATTGAAGTTTTAAAAGATTGCTAGGAATGAAAAAGACCAAGTACCCCTGGGAGAAGGATATATATTTCATATACAGCTTATTGCAGTTGAACACCCTGCAGTTTCCCCAGCACAACCTGACTGAGGCTTCTTGATATTCGTGTAAACTAATGGAATCAAATTGTTCCCAATCTATGCTGTACTTCTCAGTAGGCCTAAGCCAACTGCACCACAACAGTAGCTCCATCCTCTCTACTTCAGAAGTGAATTTCCAAGGTATCCCATCAAGTTCACTCGTCTTGGCCATGTCAGAGTACATAAGACATGGACAACTTTGTTTTTGTAAGGGCAGTCATTGTCCAATTTATGCATTTTACATAATATTAGAAAAGAGTCCTTTACTTGCCATGGTTTTCGCCACTGATTTAACCACTGATGTGTTTTTGATGACAATCATCAAATAGCCCCCTCAGAACACGCTGTTGTTTTAATCCTAGAATGAATCAATTATCCACAAAATTTTGAATTCCAATCACAATTCTTTAATTCAGATTCATCAATTTCAAATTTTGAAATACCCATCAGCAAGATGGATGGTTTGGCTCAGCTCTAGAATTAACCTTTACATTGAATTTGAATTAACTTGTCTCTAATAAAACCTAAACTGATGCAGTGTGTTTAAACATACCCACTATCCCTGTCCAGACCTTTGAAAGGATGCTTTTACATGGTGTCAAGATGGAGACAGACCTTTGCTAAATGACGTATTAGGTATCCATTATTAAACGAGTGATGTACAAGGCCTAGGACCAAGTCAAATAGTCCCAGTTTAACTGTTTTGATGGTCAGCTGAAGAAATTTATTTTTTCATTTCTTTCTGTCCTTGTGATCTCAAGGAGTCAACTTTTGCCCCCCAGCTAATTTGCTGTCATTTCAGTAAAGCTAGAAAAATACTACTTTGCTCTCCTAAATTATTTATCAGATTAAGTCTCAGAAAACAAATACAAGGTGAGAGAGAGTGGGGTAGATCTCAAAACACAATTAATAACACAGCTTTATAATGCTTAAGCCCCAAACTATAAAGGCCAACCATTTTTTATTTAACTAAAGCTGTGTGTCTATATAAAGGGAGTGAGGATGTGTGCCATGGAACCAAAATGTTCTGCAATACGATAAAAGAGTATGCCAGGATAGCAGCCTGTTCCAGCACAATTCAAAACTTTAGACCTTTTCCATCTCTTTTAATTATTCAACATCTAAGAACAGAGCCTTCTAACATCATATACCTACGCTATGAAACAGTAAGAGGTTTAAACCAAAATTACTGATGAAACAATGTTCCGATCCCAACAGGGTCTCTCAGATAATGTGCCTTTCCACCATAAAGTCCTGTACTGCAAAAGCCAGAACTGCAGCAACACAAATTCTAGATTGCAAAGTATCACAGTTTTGTTTCCTATGAGAGTCTGCAAACAGTGTTCCTATAAACCCAGTAACTGCTGATTCATCGCGAGGGTATGTGGTTATAGCCTAAGAAAGTGGACTTCGGAATCCGACCTTCTACCTCATCCCTCTCTTTGAATGCAAGTGCCTTCTCGTCTGGAAGCACTTTCCCGAAAACCTGGAACACTCGCCTGATTCAGCGGTTACATTTTATACACACCCCTACAATTTTATCTTTCTTCTACTCTGTACCTTTTGTATTTATTCAGGAAAGAGGAAGTCATTTCTGTATGTAGAACAAAAAAAACAACAGTCGTAACTATTTGCGCAAGAAGCATGACATGCACTAGGACTGCAACCTATTTGATGATTAGTAAAATATGGTCATTAAACAACAACTATTCAATAGAACAAGAAGCTCAAATGATCACTCTAGTGAAGCTCTAGTGTCTGAACTGTAGTGCTGCTTAAAATTTATCTGATTAACAGCAGTTGCTGGAAGGTTGTTTGGTTTAATATCAAATGTTTCCTGTTACACAGACAGTTATTTAGATTCTCTCAGCAAGGAAGTACTTGCACATGTGATTCACTCAAGACAAATCTAAAATATTTCTAAATAAAATATTTTGATTACTATGCAATTTCATCATATGAATTTTCAAGACATAGGAAAAAAGAGGCTTTGGCAGCACAAGTTTCCCTAAAGTTGGAAATGTTCTCCACAAGAATCCGTACTTCCATTTACCTTCCTCAATCTCATGGGACTTAAAAAAGTTAAGTAGGATATGGCCTCAAATATCCTTCAATTCCTTCAGAATATATCTAACTTCAAAGCTTAACGTTGAGGTATAAGGCCAAGCTACATCCACTCAACAATACACAGATTCCCTTCTTAGAAAAAGCTTCTACACTTGGTGCTCATGCAAGTTTATCAAGCAGGAGGAGCACAGAAAGGGAACTATCAAAATAAAGTGCAACCTTCTGCTGTCAGGCCAAGAGCAAGCCAAGGGACCAGAGTTCTCAACTTCAAATACACTCCCAATAGGGAAACAGCCAAGAGTAGGGAGATCTCCTAGGACCAGCTACACAAGAGTCTATGTTGGAGACAGCATGAAGGGATGCTACAAAAAAAGGCCAGTTTTAAACAATGACAACTCTTCTTGCTTGAGCAATAGCAAAGTAAAACAAGTATGAAGAGTTGCTGTGTTTTAGATTTGGAAATGTGACAGCTTGATCCCAATGCCTTCTCCCCACGCTTTAAAACACTGTGGAATGTATGCAGTTGTCTGGCTGAAAATTTCAAGTTCTGGGAACATTCGAAGAATGAAGTCTTAGTGTGAACTAGACTCGGGGAAAACAAAGTTCGGCAACCTCAAAGAGATGAAAATGTCTTATTTACATCCTGTCTTAAGAGAACTGTAATACAGACATGTGTGTTGTAATTCAAGTACAGTACAGAGATGGAAAAACTCAGTATTCTCTCCTATCACTATGTAAAAATAAAACCAAAACAAGAAAGCTTCTCCTCTGCCCAGCACACATCCTAAACTTAGAAGACTTGTTGATGCAAAGATAAAGTTCTCAAGTAGTTCTGTTACTGCAAAACCATGCAGATTTCATATATTGATGGGCTTTCCAAATGCCAAAAAGGGCAACGGAATCACTTCCTCAAGTAACTCAGTTTGAGACACTGATGAAGGGAACAGCCCAATTGCCAGGTGTAAGAGGAAGCCTAAGATTACGGCAGGGTAGGGCTTCCAGACTCCCTTTTCAGGTAATCAGAAGAGTAGCCTCTTCTTGGGTTTCCGTGGCAAAAATTGCCTCCTTTCCAAGAGAATTTTTCAGTTTGGACATGGAACTCTCACTGAAGCGTCTAGTTTAGGCTCTACGAAATTCTAACCGAAGTAGAACTGTATTCAAGCTATGGCTGAAAACCCAGTGTTTGTCACAGTATGCTAAGGCATCCTGGGTCAGATTTAGCATACTTAAGGGCAAGACAAAAAATTTAACAGATATAAGCTTCTTGGTTCCACACGAAGTAACTTCCCAGAAGACTTCAAAACACCACTCATCTCAAAGCACAGCAGCAAGGAGCATCTTTTATAGAAAGATGTTTACTTGTCAATAACTCTTGATGCATTTAATGATTAAATAGGGCACCTCAGAGTATTTAAGATAGGCGGTTCTTTCCTTTCTTCCCCTCCAAATACAAAAGAGGTCAAATCTTCAGATCATACACTTGGTGTCTTTGGCTTCTTCTGGCTACCAAGCAAAAGTCAATTTTCAATTTCTAGTCTGAAGAAGAAGGGTTTTGCACATATGGCAGTAAACGAAACAGAACGCAGAAGATGTGGCACCAAAAAATGAAGACAGTGAGTGCCTTCATACAAGAGCAGCAAACACCGAGACAGTTAACTGTGCTCTGCTGTTACTTCCCTGCAGGCACATATACACACATACATTATATATAGATATATATATATATATATCATGTACTTCAGGTCTCTGTTCTAGACAGAGCATGGAGTGAGACTGGGCCTCTTACCCAGCACGACCAGGCTTTTGTTCTCAGAAACTTTCAGTGGAAGTTACAGTGGTTCAGCTGATACGAAACCGCACTTGCTGTGACACCTAAGGACACACTTGCAAGTGACAGAAGGAGAAAGGAGGTAAGTTTTACAGATCCTTATTCCATTATTTAAATTTGTAGTTTCAACTCTTCAAAGAGATTAAGAAATTATACTCCAGGTACTGCTAAGTATTACCTAATATATGTATTTTATATGCTGGGGAAGGTGGGAGGGGAGTATGGAACTTTCAGTCACAGGATAAGGAAATAAACTGGTCCTGGAAAGAATAGGATCAAGCTAAGTAAATAAACCAAACACTACTAAATACATGCACTATAACCGAAGAGCAAAATTCATTTAGAGTCACTTCACCCTGAAGATGGCTCAAAACATTAAAATCTGTTTTAAAAATATGCTTAAAACTATGCCTCTTGCTTACTATGCAGCCCTTTCTTGATCTCACTAATGGCCTTCCAAAAAAGTGGATGTTATTTCCTTTAACCTTGTGCTAAAAGCACAAGCTACAACAGGAAACAATTTCAAAGCTAAATATAAAAAAGACCCACAGTACAGAGATCTAAGTGCTTGATTCTATACATTTTCTTTCAGACAGATCTGGATGCAACATCATGCTGCTGATTATGCTACAGTTGTTATCTTCAAGAGGCTGTTCTTCTGCAATGTGAAACAGGACATTATTGTAATTAGAGCTAATTACGACTGTTCTTTAGGTTCAGACCTAAAGAGTGCATGTCACAATTCTCAATATTTTTGTCTTGTAACTGACCATTCACACTGTAAGTTTGTATCTTCCACCATTCTTGAGGTCAGAGCTGATGCAATGGCTCATGCTGCGAGTGACTGCAAGCTTTCAAAACCCCGAGTAAAAATCTACATAGGATATGATACTATAGAGGATAGCAAGAAAAACAAGGGCTTAGGAAATATATATATTTTTTCAAACATGCTCCAGAATACCAGCACTAAACTAAGATGGTATAGTAATTACGTTTTCACTTATTGTAAACTATGCATTTATTTTCAGGCCTTTGTCTATTTCAGAAACGAAACTAAATCCTTTATAATATTCTTACTTGACCCTGTAGGTCTAGTCTGTCAAAAGACATATTCCACCACTCCAGTCCCTTACACGGAACAGAAGAACATTAAAACAAGGACAAATCATGGTTTAATATTTACACTTAAATAAAGCTCTAGATTTAGTAAAAGAACACACATATTTGTAGTAGATATAGTACCTTCTACACTATCACATTCTGAGGTGATATTATTATGCTATCATGTCTACTTACTGCCACTGCAAGAAAATAATAAATGCCTGAAGTTCTCATCAAGGACTGATAAAATGCTTTTACTCTCCTTTTCTGACTGTCATTGTATTTGAGCTTTTGTCGTAGTCACATTATTTAAATACTTCACAGTGCTTATCTAGTTCTAAGTCTATCCAAAAGTAAACTGTATTTCTGTACCAGCATTGAAACTTGTCTTTTTTTTTTTTTAATTAAGACACTATCAAGCAGTGGTTCAGAAAACAATAACAAATGTGACAGCAACATGCTCAATTTCCTAGTGGAATGAATATTTAAAATTGTTTTAGGAGACTTTTTAATCAAGATATATATCAATGACAGTAGAAAGCTGCACCCCATTTTCCTTAATTTCATGAGCATGTATTTTTGATAAAGATTAAAATACAGTAACAAAACAATTATATACTCCTTATTCAGCTTTTTCATGCAACTTAAGAGATAGTTCCCAAGCAGATTTTAATTGGCTACCCTCATTTCTTATCTAGCACATAGTTCCTAGTAGACACACGATCATCATGCATAGTTAAGAAATATACAGTAAAAATTTCCTAGCAACTGTCATATATATCACAAGTGAAACAGTATAATGGCTGAAATGTTTAAGTTATATTTCTGATCTGAATCTAAACACAAGATGGCTAAAAATCAAACAAACCTACAGAATAACTTCTACTTGATCTTGGAAAACAGGAAATAGCAAAATAGCACAGAAAGGGAACAGGGAAGTGGGGGTTGGAGAGAAGAAATCAGACTCCCAGCTCAGGACAAGGCTGCAGAGTGAAACAGCCACCAATGTGACATCCCACACAGTAAGAGCAGTTAATGCTTTTCTTTACCATAAATGCAAAAGATTTTAGTTACCACCTGAATCTTTATTGCACGTCTTTATGTCCTTTTCTGATTAAACATATAGTATAATATACATATTTTTTCCTAAAAAAAAATCTCCATTGATTGAAATCAGAACTATTAACAGAGTTTTACTAACTGGGACAATATTCCTAGACAAATTGCTTAGGGATCAATTCTCAATCCCCAACTACTCAGTATTAATAATAACCTAGAAGAAACTATAAAATTACTAATAAGGTTGGCACATGATAAAGGCTAATGGAGTGATAAAATTGCAGGCATCTGTAACTTTCCATTTTAGGAATCAATCTGATTTATCTGATAAATTGAGCATAATAAACATGCACTAACACAGCTAAGTATATGGTCACTCACCAGGTGAGTTGTGGGGAGATGAACTGTAAAATATATAGTATGTATCAGAATGCACAGCTAGAGAATGCTCACTGCAGAAAAGCTACTGAATGAAAGCCACAATTCCATTTTTTACAAGAATAAGTCTCAATACTATTGCTGTTTTAAACAGGAACATCAGGTTTGTAAACAGAATTATACATAAACTTGCAATTAAAAAATAAAAAATAAATAAAAAAGATATCCTTCCTGATCAGAGGCCTGGAACATCTGCCCTATGAGCAAAGGCTGAGGGAGCTGGGTCTGTTCAGCCTGGAGAAGAGGAGGCTGAGGGGGGACCTGATCAGTGTGTATAAATACCTCAAGGGAGGCAGTGAGGAGGAGGGGGCGGCCTCTTTTCAGTGGTGGCCAGCGATAGGACTAGAGGAAACGGCCACAAGCTGAGGCACCAAAAGTTCCACAGGAACTTAAGGAAACACTTCTTGACAGTGAGGGGGCCAGAGCCCTGGCACAGGCTGCCCAGAGAGGTTGTGGAGTCTCCTTCTTTGGAGATCTTTAAAACCCGCTTGGACGCAGCCCTGTGCCCCATGCCCTGGGTGACCCTGCGTGAGCAGGGGGGTTGGACTAGATGATCTCTGAGGTCCCTTCCAACCTTAAGGATTCTATGATCCTGCCCACCTATTAATTCATTCTATGAAATGATAAAGGAACACCTAGAATCAAACAGCTGAAGCAATTAAAAGATTGGCCAAAGCACTGAGTACTAGAGACCATCTGCTTTTGAAGCAGTCTAGTTGTTGCGGTGTTTTAAAGCACTAATTATCTTTTTTCTTCCTTAAATAAGCAGAAGTTTCTACTTTCAAACCTCTACTTCAACTCTCCTTTTCAATTTTTAGACCTAATAAAGGAGAAAAAGAACTGAAATGCCAGTAGGCAAATAGCATATGAACTACAGTTAAAACCAATATTTCAAAAAAGCAATCATTTCTAATCATATATAAGCAGAAAGGCAAAAACAAGAAAAAAAGAGCAGAGATTTGCCATCCCTACAACTTTTGAGATGGAGAGCACAATTTTCTATGCATAACACAGTACTTCTTTTTCAGTTCTTAAGTCCAATACTGCAAATATTTATTTCACACTAAAAGCTTTTAAGTTGCAGCTTGCGTGCGCTTTTAAGCAGCTAAGAAAAATAAGATGAGCAGCTGAAATCCCTACCACCTATATATTATTGCTTTTAAAATGGTTTCTGCATATGGACATTATTTTCAATTTGTAAACTTAACTTCTAAAATGTAAATTCTATAAAGAATAATCTCAGAAATGGCATTCTTCACACCAAATGAGCAGAGATGACACTGCAAATATATCCAGAACACTGGGTAAAACTGAAGTAACATCTCCATTCACTGCAAAACAAATTTCCAAGGTAAATCCACTGAGAGAGGCTAAGAATTTTATCTGCCAATCTATTAAGAACTTCGTACAAAGACATTCTTACAATTTTGAGTTGGAAAATAAAGCAGGTAGCATGTAAAATATAAATTCTAGATTTAAACAGATTTGAAACAAAATGAGTAATGTGAAGGAAAAAAGTTACTACTGACTATAAACTGTACAATACTGATAAATCTGTAACATTTGAATAAGAAAAAACTAAATAAAAACACCACCACACATACTTCAGGAAAAGGCTCTTTGAAGAGTCCAATCATACCAGAAACAAGAATACCAAGTACCATTTTTACTGAAGTCTAAGTTCCTTTCAGGGTGTATTTTAAAGATATCAACAACTAAGTCAATTCATGCAATCCAGTACACTAGTCTCTACCACATGATGTTAGATCAATCAAACCTAATTTTGTTAACATGCAATTTTTCAAGTGATTCAGCCAACATAAGAAAATGGTCTATTTATGTTTTTCTGTGCTGAGCATTATCCATCTTTAAAACACTGAAGTGAACTGCTCAGGAGAAAAGGCAGCTGAATTTTTTGTTTGCTATAAGTTGCCAATCTCAGTTTTGTTCCATTTTTGTCAAAGGACATGATTTGCTACACTTATCAGTAACTTAAATTGACACATCATCACCTCCCAGCAAGTGTTTTAGACTTTGTTCATGACTATATTTTAGACTTTGTTCACATTTGCTATAAAATATTAGAATATTCACATTTAGGTTTGACTTTTAATAAAGTCCTTCCAAGTAAACAAATATTAGTATATCTATACAGGGTTTTCCTGCAAACTCCAAAAGTCACTTTTTAAAGCTCTGTCATCGTAAAGATTGCATGATGACAGAGAATACCTCTTAAGCTTTTAACTTTGTTAAAATAGTAATTATTTTGAGAATAGCAGTAAAAAACACAGAGGTATATCCAGAACTTCAACTCTGTAACTTATACAGGCAGCTTTTATTATCAGTTTAGGTTGGATTACATTCTATGATCTCTCTAAAACAGTCCTATAAGATTTACTAGAGAACAACACAAGTCCTGCAACCTCTAAGTACCCGCATACTCACTTCTTTTTTGGAGACTCACTCAAATCATTAATGATTGCTAAGGACCTTTATCCTCTTGTTCTGCTGACCTCTGGAGCTTCCTGAAAGTTGTGTTTTCTTTGCTGCAGGCCTCACAAAGAAATCCCAGATTGTTCTAGCATAATTTTGTTGACAGGAGGGATTGAGTTAAAACTACAAAGTACCCACCTCCTCTGGCAATGAGAGTTGAGGTTAATTTAAGTATCTGTATCTGCACACACACACAAAAAAGAGCTTAAATCACAAGTGCTCTCTCTGATCTGCTATACTATTAATATGAAAATGAACAGCTCAATCACAAGAGCAGCTCAGTATGTTTGGAAACTTCAATTCCTGTTGGCAAACCAACTGAGCAAGGTAACAATAACAACATTCCACCTCGGAAGAGCCCACTCATTACAGCATTCTACAAATGTTCAAATGATGATTTTTCATGCTCCTCGGCATCCCTGCAGAGACACATGATATATCTATCTCACGGGTTCTGTTACATTTGATGAGGCTCAAACTTTTTGGGGCTACTTAAGAACAGCTCTTTGAAGATGCTGAATGGCCAGCACTACCTTGATCCTTTCCTAAGGTATTTGAAGGGAAGCTTAATGGTATCTTCCAGGTTCAATCCAACTGTGTCCTTAAAACAGAGAGTTACCTGCAGTATACTGCACACAGGGCTTTACTAATGCTATAAATATCCAAAATGCGTCAAAAGCCATGGAGCCAATGAATTATGGACATTACTACAATGTTACTTTTACATATTACTTGTGCACTGTTCTTTGTTAAAATTTGAATACACCTCCATATATATAAATGTGCTGCACCCCATGCTACTACCGTGACTTTCACCACACTGCAAAGCTGCTGTTTGAAAATTCAAAGGCTGAAGTTAGCATGTGAAAGCAGGCTATTCTCTTCTCTTTATGTCCAAAGTTAGCAATAGAATATAAAGGCTCCTCTAAACTATTTTAAACATTACGCTCAAAAAAAATATTCAGTTATTTCTTAGTATTCTGTGATACTATCAATACATTGTAAGAGTTAAGAGTTGTTCCTCAAAGAGTAAGATTCAGACAACTACCAGTGAATTAATTACAAATGATTAAAGCACGGAACAGCAAACACACCGGATAGAATCTGGAAGCAATTTATATTCTTTATCTTGACAAAATTATATTTATAAAATACTTAGACATTTTAAAATGTTTTAAATTCAACAAATACTTAAAGTGTTCTCATGGTAGTAGCTTTAACTCCACTACAGTTTAACTCTGTTTTCTGGTTAGCATTCAACCAGGAAGCACAAACTAAGCATGGGCAATTGGAAAAAATCAAGCATAATAAGCTGGACAGTATCAAGCACCAAACACATGAGAAGGTGATATCCATCCTACTGGGAAGGTTGGGGTCATCTTTCAATTACAAGGTTCTTCATCACAACTGATTAAAACTTTGCCAAGCTTCCAGTTGTTTTTCCAGCTAATAAAACATACCCCATTAAACTTGGAGAATCTTTTATAGTGTTCCATGTAGAATTATGATAGCTATTTGCAAGGAAACATTTTGCAACTTCCTGTTGTCAACATCAGTCCTTACAGCTATTTCCTTCAGAAGATACGTTCGTACGAGCTCAGTAGAGGTGTTATAAGCTGACAGCCTTTTTTTTTTTTTTTTTTTTTTTTTTTTTTTTTTTTTAAAAAAACTGCATTAAACAAGCTCCACTGCTATTAAACCTGTCCAAGCCATCAGCTCAGACACAAGGGACTCATGCAAACCCTCCGAACATGTCTAAAACAACAAACAAACAAATCCACCTGGAATACTGGACTTGTGTCCGGTCCGGCAAGTCTTTTTTGCCTTAAAAGTCTTGGTCTCTCTCTAGGGAAATAAGAAGGGGCAACTGAAACTGTACTTTCTACCTCTGTCTTAATGCCATTTTTGCCAACATTATGAAGGCTGTAGTTTGATTTAAATGCAAATGGTAAGTAGCAGAGGAAGTTAGAGAGGAACAAATAAGGAATCCCCGAGAAAGCAGATCATGAACCAAGTATGAATGGAAACTGAAGTTATTTCCAATTTACCCATTCTTCTGTAGAACTAGAAAGTGGATGTGCTGTTCCAGAAAGTTAATATTCCTGTATCTATCAAACCTATCAGAATGTATATCAACAGCCTTCTTTATTACGAAAAGCAGGAAATAAACATCTAATACTACCACATCCCAAAGACTGAGCATAGGTTTCAAAACTCCACTGTACCCAATGAGCAGAATGCTATGCTAGAAAGTGATTCTCAAGAAAAGCTGAACACTATGAACTAATCCTCTTGTATCCAATGTTTAACTGCTAAATCACATGCTCTCTTGCTAAGTGTATTCCCCTGCACTGAGTACACAAGACAGTCTAATGAGCTATCAGTTTTCAGCTGATTCAGTTCCACCAACCAGCCAAAGAAGGACAACGGGAATGTCCAATTGCTCCTTTTAGAGACACTGCTTAAACTGACAGGAAGCGCCCGGGCCACGCACAGCCACTGCAGAACTCTTGAAGGGTACTTTTACCATCATATGCATTAAATTCATCTATTCTGCCTGTGTTACTGAAATTTCCATGAGAAAAGACAGTTTTGTTTCCAAATAAGAGCACTATGTGCTGGATGATTGTGGAACAGAAGCTTCACCTGATACCTGCATGCGGACAACCCCTAGCTATGTGCATGTGGACAAGCCCTAGCTAAAGGTACAGCTGCGCAGCCTGCTGAAACACAATAAATCACTGTCACAGGGGGAGTCATCTCACCCTAATCAACTTCTCAGCACCAGCATAAGTCCTTACACAACCACATCAGGAAACCAATCTGACTGAAAGCTAACTGGAGAAAAGAGGGGGAATGAAAAAGAGGACTTAATATTTTAGTTTTCAGATAGATCATGTGCCATATGAAACAATAGCACAAGGAACAGGCAGAACACATAACCACGGATGGAAATACCTATTTCAGCTTCAGTACAAATCAACCATGAAAGTGCATGCTGAGAGGCAGAGGAGGAAAAAGGAAGGAAGCCAAATGCAGATAATTATAGCTAGCATTTATTTAGCTTTAAACAGCAACCAAAGTTGATATACATCAGAACAGAGATGAATCTTGACACCATGGAAGCGTCACAGAGATCAACATTTTTCCTCAATTGTACTGATTATCTGCCTATAGTAGAAGGCAGGAAAAGCTGATCAATATATGGTAAGTGCTAGAAGTGTCAGCTGATGAAAGGCAGAAGTCTGGTGTTCCCCTTCCCGGCCCCCATCCACACAAAAAACAGCAAATCAAGGCTAAGCATGAAAAGGAGAATACAAAAACTGTGCCTTTGCCCTGGAAATTCAGATAAAGCCAGTGCAACATGCAACAGAAGAGGGCATTCTGATCACAGTGAGCCAGGAAAATGAACTTAAAATACTTTGAATAATGTGATCACAGGTACAGTAAGTCAGTGATGAAGCTGCAGCAGGTAAGGTAGAAAATGCAAAACATTTTACTTCTGCTGATCGAGAGGAAAAAAAAAAGTCAAACTTATGAAACTGTAAACACAGCTGCAAGTTTAAAGTACGTTCCAGAGACAGAAGTCAAAAGAAAAAGGAATTACAGATGACAGAGCATGAGGAAGAGTCCACTGTGACTGTCAAAATCTCACTACATTCAGTGGATAAGTGTTTGAGGGAGAGGGACTCAGACTTCTGATACACGCTCTCTGCATTTGTCAGAGGCTCAGTTTGTCATCCTGCTTCTGTATAATTTGGGATTTTCAGGGTAATTACTGTAATTTAATTTCTATCAAACTGAAGTCATTTCCTCTGCATGGACAGTAATAAACTGAGATGCCAGGAAGAAAAACTGTCCATACCTTAATTATTGCAGAAGTTAAACAATATTTCACAAGGCAAGAAACAGGACTGTGTAACTTGAAGGGAGGTCACAGTGTTATAAAGCACCTAGGTAGAACCACTAAAAACTGAATTCCGTCCATATTTTGTTCATACATATTGCAGGACAAGCCACAGATTTTTCAGATTACTCCTCATTTTCTGATACTGAATCACGTGAGGCTGAATTGAGAGGAAGAGTAAAGAAGCGCTAAGAAACTCTAGCCAACATAAGGTGTCTCTAGCACACAAGTATCAAAAGACTGGCAAAATCTTACCACAGGAAGAAATGTTGATGATTATTGTCTCTGTATCTTAATTCTTTATCAGCAAAACTGGAGATATTACAAGTGTTTAGTGTGACATGAAAATGAACATATAGATGTCTGCACAGTATACAGGTAGAGAACAGAAGGACCTATTAAGTTCATTAATAGAAAATAACTCTGCTCAGGACAGGTTTTAGACTCATTTTAACACATACATTTACACACTAAGTTGCAATAATAAAATATTGAACGACAATGCAGTTCAACATGTACCACAAACTGAATGAGTCAAGGATCCAAGAAGAGAAGTTCATAGAGAAAAAGAGGGCTGTACTGACAAACCTGAGACTCACACTCCCCAATTTTCCTTCTTCACATAAACACAGAAGAACATCCATTTAAACTCTGCAATAATTTCAAGCTATAATTTCCAATTTTAAAATGTTTAACTAGATCATATAACTTGTGCATTTTTCAAGCTCCTTTTCATCTTATGTTTTTCATACAGCACACAATTTTCAAGAAATTCACTGAGCAACCCAAAAATTCACCTCCTCAATAGAGGAATCTATTCTGATATACAAGTCACAAGTCCTTATGAAATCATATATACTACAGATGAGAGGGGAAAAAATACTCCTCCTATGAAAATTCTATTTTTGTCTCATCTTTGGGGGAAGAGCATAGGGGAATAAGCTTTTCACTTGCAACTATCAAATTTCTCAGCAAAACTAGTTCAC
The DNA here is from genome assembly GCF_003342845.1 of Nothoprocta perdicaria. Lineage (NCBI taxonomy): Eukaryota > Metazoa > Chordata > Aves > Tinamiformes > Tinamidae > Nothoprocta > Nothoprocta perdicaria. The sequence continues at coordinate 242,283 of NW_020455550.1, read as the reverse complement.
TTTAGACATCACCCTCCTCTGTAAAAACTCAAAGCAGAAAAAAATCTCGATTATATATACTGCAATAAGTATAAAAACATTTTCTTACAAAAAAAAATCTCTACGATATATACCCAACCTCAGTAGCTCAGAAAGGAAAACATTAACTGGTAGAAGCCTAAAAGTATTTTCCAAGATTAATAAAGCTCAGCACTGATTTTCTTTAAAGCCAAACAGTTAACCTCCAAACTAAGCAAGCAGCTAGGATCAATCTAAATATTCAGACCAAAAAAAAAAAAAAAAAAAAAATCTCTTGGGCATACTTTCTGTTGTTCATTAATATGTTTTCTCCTAATAGGAAAAGGGTAAGGGATTGTTTTTGTCTGAATATTTAGATTGATCCTAGCTGCCTACTCAGTTTGAGTGTTTTTTTGAGTCTGTGAAAGAAACATTTAAAAAAAACACACCACTTTTATGCCTGCTGTACCAGTCTATGCAACAGAAACAGAAATACAGTCCCAAATATTTTTTCTGATTCCTACAGATTAAAAAAATGTTGCAACTGAACCGCTGAACTGAAAAAAAATGTTGAATTGAACTTCAACACAGGTTATTAATTTTTTTTTTTCTTGCTTTCTGGCAAAGAAGTTCTTTGCCAGATCAAGAAACAACTTCTATGTGTCATACACTCTAAAGACACTGATTATCTTATAGATAAAACAATGAAGAATTTTGGTGGGCAACTGCCATCTAAAGCTAAGCTGTGTTAATTATAAACTCATTTAAAGCAGGCTTTTGAAATCAGAATAACACAATGTAAAATTAAAGATTCACCCTCAAACCATGAGGGTTCATCAGCCCTGAAAACTACTCAAATTGTACCTTAGGCCTAGAATAACAGAATAACAGAAGATTCCACTACAAAACGGAAGGCAGCACTCAAAGGAGAGACTTCTGCTTGCTGCTCTCGACTGCTAGCAAGTTGGTGCTGAGATGTTCTGCAACATCTCAACTTTCCTGAAGACACACTTAAGTTGAAAACTTTTGAACAAACACCACCTCTTCTTGAGGACAAGTTTAGTTGTGTTACACAACAGCCTTTAGTACCTTCATTACTGTCCAGCTCACTACCCCAACATGTTTTCAGAGACCTGAAATCATCAGCTATGTAAGCTCTGAATTGTCTATAGCAGTAAATAACTTTGAAGACAGCCTTCCACAGTACAACATGAAACGAATCAACACTGTGTATCTGCACGTCCATTTAAAACTCTCCTTTTGACTAACGTTTCCCAACAACAAAATTAAACTGCCACCACACTGGCCATTCCTTACTGCTATTCAGCTGCCTCCGTGCATCATACTCAGAAGTTCCTCCTGGTTTTAAATACTTGTTTTATTATCAGGAAATTAGTATCAAGAAAAAATCATGACAGGACACATCACCCAACTCTCCTTTATCCTGTCAAAGCACCAGGCCTAAGTGCCAAGGTCTTCACTTACTCTACAATTTCTAGTCATACACCTGATAACGAGACTAATACCAAGTACATTTCCTGCCTCTGCCCTGGCTGAAAATACTTTAGCTTATAGCAAGATTTCACTATCACTATTTTGAACTTGCTATCTCTGGCTTTCTAATTCATGAAAGAATTTTGAATCATTTTCCTAGTCCTAAAATGAAGAAGAAAAGGCAAAGAAATTAATGGCTTTTCAAGACTCATAACGGGAATGCATGTTTCAAGTTGTCTTCAGTATGTGCCTAACGTAGCAACCACTGTGATCTGGACAAACTGTTACATGAATGAAGAGATTTTCAGGCAACCCAGAAAGTATTTTCCTTTACAATTACCAGGACCATCCGAAAGAAACTCAAGAGACAGTTATAAATCCCTAAAGAAACTGACATTACTACTTTACCTTTAAAGAAAAAAAAAAGTAATTTCTATTTAAAATAATGTACATATATCTGCATGTATGTGTATATACACACACATACGCACACAAAAAAAAAATCGATAAGCAGCAAGAAAGCACCTGCAATCTGGAATCTTAAGGTCCCACTGAGGTAACAGTGCACTATTGAGAAGACAAGTCAAGGCACACGCAAAGCTGTGCTGTGACTTCATAACTGAAGAGAGGGAAGGCGGGAAAGAAAAAAATAGGAAAAAAGAAAGGTTGCATTTAAGCTCGAGATTTTGCCACATTTTTACAAAAATGTTGGAAATCATCAGAGTTGAAGGATTAAAAAGGCACTTAACAAGGCAAAAAAGCAAGGTCAGAAATTCACTGCACTTAATTCCAGATCAGAAATATATGGAGTTTAACAGTAACTCAAACAACGGTTTTAGTCTTTCAATCCCCATCCACTTAAAATTTAGGCTAAGCTGATCCATTTTTCTCCTTTAAGATTCAAATCCATGGACTCATTCTGTTGGAACTTACTAAAAACACTGAGGCACTTCATTGGTTCAACAGCAGGAAAGTTAAACATCAAAAGACACAAGGCTCACATACTTCGATGTGAGTATCTTTTAACAACAACATTCACTCCAGTCTTAAATTAAGGAGGAAAAACAGAGAGAGAGATTGCTTGTCTCCCCTCACTGTCCATCTTAATTTCTGAAAAAAGGAACCCAAAATCTGAAATTCCACCCAAAACCAATACACAACACTGTACACAACCCAGTGCTAAGGAGTACCCTCCCCTTCAACAACAACAACAAAAAAAAAAAAAAAAAAAAAAATCCTGTTTAGTAGTAGCAGAGGGATGTTATTTCCCTACACATTACTACCGGCTTTTATTTACTAAACACTTATAAAAAAAACCCTCCTTTTTCTTCATTTACCACCACTGTTGTTTCTGAGCTAAGACCACCTTGCAAAAACAACCAAATAAAAAACCTTTTCAACCTCTGCCTACATCTAGTTCCTTTGAAGCTAAGCATCAAGAAAATGTCTTTAAAAGTCACGGCCTGTGGAGTTCATAATGTATGTCACATTGCGCCATGTTGTCATTTAGCTGTTATAAAATGGGTGTCATATGCCTAAAATAAAGTTCTTCAGGGGTAATTTTCCACAACTTAAGTTTCAGCTACCTTGCATGGAAGCTTAACAAAAGGTTAGCCCTAACATTCCCTTTGTGAACACTGCTCTGGTAAAAAATATTAGGTAGTATGTTAGAGGGGAAGAGGACCAGAGCAAATACTAAGGAGCAACACAGAGGTTACTGTGTCTTGTCTGGAACAGATTCTTAGGACAAATATGTGGGAAGAGGGCTTCTGCTGTTCTCCATTCACAGATGTACATCTTCAAGAAATGATGCAACGTGGAATTCCCCTCCTATGAGTGAATTCATGGCTAAACGCTAACCAGCAAACAATTTGATTTGCCAGGATGTCCAGTAAGGTTAAATTTAGCAGGAAAAAGGCTGTAATTTACATGCAAGAGAATCACAGTTTTCTGTTAGCATTTGCATCTGGAATGAAAACTAAATCTCAGAATATTCTCACATACTGCTTTGTAAACAAGTCATGAAGGATGCTACAAACACAAATATCCCATGCTAACATTCCTGATGCTAATCATTACTTCTAAAGCAGTCTACATTTTAACTTCATGAATAAAATTTAGAACATTAGTACTCAGAACATGACCAATTTGTTTTAAATCTACTTTCTATGGATGCCTTCTGGAATTGTAACAGCAAAAAGGAGTTAACCAAAAGCAATTAAATCATTCTCACAGTCAAATTAGCCTTTAAGGAAACCATAAAACAGTAAAGCCTCTCTTACAAAGTCTACTAAAACATGTTTCCAAATATTTCCTATTTCCATATATTTTATCTTTTATTTTAAAACAAATCAACAGCTTAAAACCAAAAATCTTTTGACACTAAGCTGACTGATGACCGACTCAAATAGAGGGAGCAACCAATGGTTTCTTATAAGAAGAAAATACTAGAAAATTCACATGGGGCAATGCAAAATGGAACTGGATGTATTGTTAAGCCACCTTAAAAGTTTTTTTACAGTAAATCACAACTGTGAACTTTAAGATCTTATTTACTTCTACCATCTACTATTGTGGGGAAGCCACTAACAGCTCTCCTGCAACCTCACAAACACTCAGTATTTTTTAAAGATTTCACAAAATTTTATCTCCCAAAGTGCCTAACGTGCACAATGGTGTAGAGGGAGCACATGAAGCTTCTCAGATATGCTGCAGTTGACATTTTTAAGGGAGCAAGAATCACAGCAGAGAGGAGTTTCTGAACTTGTGTATCTATTCAAGACTGGAAACAAGAAGATTCAAGTCAAAACACAGCTCAAGAACTACAGAAGGAACCTTTTCATTCCTAAATCATTCTACAGCTTTGAGAAAAACAGAACTCTTAACTGAAGAAGATAGCTGGATCCATGAAACTTTTTATTGTAGCAGTGTGAGAGCTTTAAGATGTTGCTATATTATTAAGAGAACAAAAACTACATTTGATCTAAGAAAAAAATTTACTAACATAACACATGATCCAAATAATTCATATTTCCTAGGTCAGAGAAAAAATGTATTACATGCAAGTATATATACACTCTTGAAATATCATTTTTGCATACTTTGCCTCTGATACAGAAGAATCCCTCCTTTCAATTACCTTTCTGCAAAGCAAAGCTTTAATCAAACTGTCCTCCCCAAACATAACCAACTGCTTGGGCTAAACCACAGAGCAGGAGATATCTGCGATTAATAGGTATTTTAAGAACTTAAGAAAACTGATGGAAGAGGAGCATAAAGTTGTGATGAATGTTCTACACTAACGATAAAGGGCATTGTACTACTTAGCTTAATTTTTAATTCGTCTTGTTTTCATTGGGTTTAAGTCAGGGAAACCGCATGCATAAAAATGGTCAGTTATTTAAAAAAAAAGGTGAAGATTTTGGGTATTTATACACAACATCCCATACAAAAAAAGGAAAGTCTACAGCAATGGTACACAGCACCACTGGTATTGCAAAGAGTAAGATTAAACAAGGACATTATAGAGTTAAATTTCCATAACAGTTTTCAATTTCAAACTCCAGGTTCAAATAGTGATATGAAAAATAAAAGTGGATACTACTGCTGCACAGAATTTCAAGAGCAAGCATATTCACACTGTAAAGAAAATAATGATTCCTGAACAAGAGAAATCATGCCAAAATGCTTAGTTTACTAATGATAACATGCAGAAAATAATTTTCTAAAGGACATACAAACCCTAAGACATATAGCTAGCTCTTTCAAATGCACTTTATGCCAGAAGTTTCCTAAATCTTCAAAGATTTAACATCAGTCTCCACAATACCTGCATGCTAGCTAAGCAAGACTATTAATCTGACTAAATAATATCCATGACTGTAAATAAAAGAATTAGAGTAAGTGATCTTTCCCGCACACATACACTAAAAACATGATTAATAAAGAACTTAAGGGACAACATTGATTCATTTACTTCACAAATGAAGCTAACCTGCTCTGAAGGTTTTCAAAATATACCAACAGGTTTTGATATTAGCAAGGAATATAAAGAACTTTTAGAAAAAAAAAAATCAGAGTGCTGCCTAATACAATAGTGCTCATCAATCAAATACTTAAAATAAGTACTGAAAACACATTGGAGAAGGAAAGAAAAGTTCCTAGGGAACTTTAAAAAATACTCTAATAATAATACCTAATACCCTAATAATAGTATTTGACAGCAACATAACTTTGAAGATATTTTATATTACTTATTCAACTTAACTGAATTCCTCTTTATTTTTACTCAAATGCACCTTTTAGAAAGCCCTACACTAATTTCATTTTTTAAAATTGAAATATCTTGCAACAAAAGTGCCATAGCCAGGTACCATTACTTTCTTAAGGGTATCTTTAGTTCTGTATATCTGCTGACTTTGTCTATTTAGAGGGGTTTTTTTTCCATAAGAATTCCAGCATTTTTAAATAAAATGCATAAAGCTAACAACCTGCATTAACAACAGAGAGTAGTTGCACTGGTCTGTTTTTGAATACAAGTGCATCATGATGTGAGAAACAAAACCTTCCTATAAGGAATACAAAACATTTTAGAGAAACAATAAACAGTTTTGCTACCACTATCCTTTTTCTACCACCACCTCCAGATGTAGTCCTCCTGTCAAGTCAATGGGCTGAAGTACCACCATAAAGGCAAATTCAGCAAGACATGAAACAGGAATCTGAAGAGTAGGACAGAGGGCCAAAAGAAAGACTACAAAACAAACGCAATACACGAAAGACAAAAAGTTCAAACAATACTGAAGAGGGAGGAAAAAGTTACTATGACACTATCTTACATGTTTGTCTTTAACAATAATACCCTCACCCCCCCCGCCCAAAAATAGCTAATGCTTGAGTTTCCTCCACTGCAGCTCATTCTAAGAGTTTTATTCAAAGCTATCAGTAATTATCACTGCTGTACAAGGTATCCAGTCTTTGTCCTGAATCAAGTTCTGCAATAGATCAATGGTTTTTGAATGCTTCCCAATAATTCTTGTTGTGAATTCAAGGGGGGAAAAAATCCAATTCTAAGAATAAGAATTATTTAAGAAACAAAAAAGACAAGCATAAAAACCCCATGCATGACTTATGCTTTGCTGAAAAAAAAAAGATCAGAAACATTTATGGTGGAGAGTCCCGCAAACTTCTTACAGTAAAGCCCTAAAAGATCAAGAATAAAGCTAGATGCCTACAGATTTCCAACAGTTACCCCTAACGTTTCTTACTAAAGATGCCATTACAATTCCATAGTCAACAGGATGGCCAATTCTCCAAGCAGCCCTCACTAGTACCCTCCTAAACACACTTTTATTATTTATCTGCTGCACATTTGTTAGGCCTGAAGAAAAACCTAGATTACCTACTCAGTCTGTCATAACAAGTGCTGCCACAAGCATATTTAAGACAGCATATTAATATCCAAACTCAACAGCTTTTAAAAACGTAGGCCCTAGTTTGTACAACTAGGTCGACACAAGCGGGCCTTGTGCTTGCTTAGAGCCCATAACTGCAGAGGGTCCTTGGACTGATACAAACATCCACAAACGGGAACAAAACTGCAGAACTGAGAGTATAAATCAAGCGGCACAAACAGCGTCAAGATAGGTGAGACAGACACAACATGTCTGCTACGAGCCTGGGATTCCCTTCAGCATTTAATTAAACAGCTGCTCTCTGAAAGAAAAAAAAAATCTTTTGACATAGTTGTGTTGTGTGCATGTGCAACGTGCATCTTCAAAATGCTCTACTGCACTTCTGGAGGAGCAACCTGGAAATTCAATATCGCATTTTAAAGCCCACCTTGCCACTACCTTTCCACAAGAAAAGAGTCACTTTAAAGGAAAGGAAAGAAAAGGAAGACTCCCCAACACTCTCCCCTCGGTATACAAACAGCGCTGCACACAACGGAACACACACACCAGCAGCACGGTTACCAGCACGCACACACACAAAAAAAAACAAACAAAAAAAATTAAAAAAAAAAAAAATCGCCCAACTGGCGAAACCCTCCCCGTTTTGCAGAGGACAATAACAGAGCCCGATGGCCAAATGGCACCCGGCTACCGCTTGCCTCGCGCCCCCGGCAAGGGGGAGCTGCGTTTAAATTCCCTAGAACAAGCCGCGAGGGCCGAGCCCCTAGACGCAACTTTGCAGGGAAGCGGCGGGGCCGACTAGGGAAACAAGATGCAAGGGGAAAAAGAAAGATAGGAGGAAGAAAAAAAAAAAAGAAAAAGAAAAAAAAAAAGCGTTTTCGCTGTTTTTATTAGGCTCCTTGCTCAGCGCGGCCCGAGGAGCGGCCCGGGCGCTCGCAGTGTTTACGGCGGCGCGGGCGAGCCGCGGCGGGTGGGACTCTTCCCCCGGGGCAGGCCGGGGCCGCGGCGCCCCGCCAGGGCCCTGTGTGCAGGCGTCGCCCGGGCCTAGGCGCCTCCAATCACTCCACCTCAGTAATGGCGCTCGGCGCGAGGGAGGCAGCCGGGCGGGCAGCGCCGCGCACCGGGGCCGCCGCCGCCGCCGCC
>NW_020455550.1:213371-233226 GCF_003342845.1 Nothoprocta perdicaria | reverse complement strand
GCCCCGCTCCCCCTCCCCCTGCTGCTGCTCGCTCCCGCACTGCGCCTGCGCGGCCGACGGCGCCGTTGGGCGCGTGCGCGAGGCCGCGGGAGCGCGCGCGGCCGTTTCACTGCGCGCGGCTCCCAGCGGGTTCCATTGTGACCCGCCGCGGAGCGCCCGGGCAGTGACGTCAGCGCGGCCGCTGCCTCCCTCCCTTCCTTCCCTCCCTCCTTTCCTCCTCGCTCGCTCCTTGCGCCCGGCGGGGGAGGGGGCCGTCCCGGTGCGGGCCGTGGAGCGGTGGCGGGAGGCGTCGCTCCGCCCTGGCCAACAAAGCCCCGGGCGGCGGCGGCGGCGGCGGCCGGTGGCGGGCGGTCATGGCGGCGCCCCGGGGGAGCCGTTGGCGGCCGTTACGCGCGGCCCGCGGGCGCGCTCCCCGCTCCGGCCCCGCGGGCTGCCCCTGCGCTGGGGTGGCGGGGCCGGGCCTCCGTCGGGCCGCCCTAAGGAGCAGTCGGGGAAATAAACCCCTCAAAAATGGGAAATGGCCCCTTGTGAAATGTGAGGCAGTTTGGCAGGCACGAGGAAACGTCTCGCTACCTGAGACAGATTTCTACTCTTCTCCCTCCCCCCTTCCTTTTTTCAGTGTGTGTGCCCAGCTACATTTCAAGGTCAAAGTCTCATTTTAACAAGGTGATCCAAGATTTTTTTTTTTTTTATTATTCCAGAGCAGGAAGTGAAGAATACAATATCCAACTGAAAACACAGGAGGAATTTAGGTCACCTGGGTTGGAATTTGCTCAAGACCATGTCTAGGACTGACAGCCTTACCTCTTGTGCAAAATATTTTATCTCGTTGGACCTTGTGATCCCAAAGGCAGTTGCTCATTGCGGGAACTGTGAGTGGGTGTTTTGCTGTAAGAAAAGCTAGAATTTCAACACCAAGTGGTGATACCTAGTGTGATTTTGTATTTCAACAAAGTTAGAGTTTGTGGGTTTTTGTTAATGGCCAGGATTTGTTATTTGGGAAGGAAGTTTTTTTCCCCCCATTAACCCCAGTAAATTGGAAAATCCAGCTGCCTCATCACTGTACAAATGCAACAGTTTGTCAACGGCAAGAAAAGTTGTACGTGTATTTTATTCACCAGCAATAAAAACAAGTCATAACCATGGAGAAAATGATTGCAAGTGTAAGGCTATTCACATTTGTTAAAAAAATATATAGTCTCAGAAAGAACAGTCCTTTTAGCTCAGTTATTTTCATACTTGGGAGCATTTTATTTTGGCCTCCTTTTCCCCCTTCTATCTGTTAGCCAATTGCTTGGGGCTTTTCTTCCTATTTCCAATTTCCAATCTATTTTGTTCTCCTGGGAAGCTGTTTAGAATTACTGCCCCTATAATGGATTTAACTTTCCCTTCCTGGCTCAGTGTTCTCCCTTGGGCTTGGACTGTTTCAGATGACTTATAGAGGCAAGACTACACCTCAAACAATTTTAGTTGTATATAGTTTGACAGCATTTGACTCCTAAAAATAAACAGCTGTGCACATTATGTTCATTTTATCTTTTTTTTTTTTATTAGAGTTGAGTAGATCTCACACGTGCCAAATAATTATTATGTTCCTTCTAACTGTTACAGCTTTCTTTTTGACAGAGCCAAGTAGTGACACATCAGTAGATTTTTATAAAGTAAGCAATTGTCCATTGACAAATTCTGTGTCAATTCATGTCAAAGTCAACACCAAAAAAAAGATGTGAACAAAACTGATAGAAACGATATTGGGACTACTTTTAGCAAGACTTCTCTTGTGTGTAGAAGCTTTCTTTCAGCCAAGAGAAGGAGTAGAGGCTTTGTTTAATTTAACTGAAAATTCAGACTTGAAACAAACTGATAACTAAAACCTCCTCAGCTAATATCTTTGGACCTTGGTGTTATTTTTTTCTAGTTTAGTTACAGCTTGAGAAAGTGTGATACTGGCATATACAATTACTGCCCGAGGAATTTTGCATTTGTGTGGGTAAAAATACCAATTGCTTCATGGTGATTCTTGTACTATTATGTATCCTTCCTGTTGGAAAAGTATGTTCTGAAGTGCCCTGACAGGCCAGCAGTTGCTTGTAGCTGTGCTAATCAAAGGTCATGATGAGCTGAAGCAGACAGCTATTTATGGCACCAAATAAAAGAAGATATTGGAATGGCAATAGCACTTTATGGTTGCTAAACAAGCAAACTGCACATAGGACTTCTGACTCTGGAATTCTTTCTATTCTGTTCAGCCAAAAAGTATCCTGGTTCCTCCTCACCTGGGCTTTTTCCTCGCATATATTCCAGAGTTCTCAGAGTGGATTGCCCTGACTCACTTTAAAAGGTCTTTCCTTCAGAAAAGATTGTCATACTTTTTTTTTTTTTTTTTTTTTTTTTTTTTTTTGGGGGGGGGCGGGTACTGCAAAAGAAAAATATTTCTAACTTGTCTTTGGAAACAACAAAAATAAAGGATTAAATCAAGGATTTTACACGATCCGTGGTATGAAAAGTCAGTAGGTGCTCACAAAACTTGCTTTTATTTTTTTTTGAAAATGACTGTCCACAGTGATAACTATTTCAGAAAAAATATTCCTTAGTAGTCATTTTGGTTCATATGCCTGTAAACATAAGCTTTGGTATGATTATAAATGCTTTTGCAGCATTTTTAATTAAGTGGGGAAATGTAGGGAACTGAAGCATTTCTGTGCAGTTTTTCCAGCTCATGCATTGCAGTCAGCATATCAAATAAAAAGTGAAACTAATTTCAAAACAGCTGATTAAATTGTTCATTGAGTAAACCAAAAGAAATGAAAAAGGAACCATTTCAGTGAAGGAAATTAAAATTCACAGTATTTTTATGTTAATAAATGCTTTTTCTCCTTGTAAACTCTGATTTCCATTGTGCTGCTCCACTGGTGAAAATAAAACTTAAATAGATGTGGTTCATGCACAGTAACGTTCTAGAGTTTTGCAAGAGTAAAATACTAACATAAGAGACAAAGCAGGATTTTATTGCAGACCGATAAAAGATCATAAGATGCACACTGTAAAATGTTTTGTTTGAAGCTTATGTTTCCAAGTATCTTATGTATGATTTATGCCAGGTCATGGGGTGACACTGATTTGTATTATAGATCTACCTGTGTGGAGGTGCTTACAGTCTTGAGCACGGTCCTTTATAAGCGGACTATGAAATGCTGAATCTTAACTGTGTGTGATGGAGGTCCTCTATGTCAGTTCTACAGAGTTGCTCACAGCATTACAGATGTTTCATCTAGCATGCCTCAAAAATAATCAAATGGAGTCTCCATCAAACATTCCAGAATTATGATTTCACCTCAGTCAATAGATAAAAAAGGAGACAACAGCAGCAGTAGCAAGATTCAACATATATTTCACACAATATTTGCCTCTTCCTAACATGTAAGTGGAATTTAAATCAATTATACTGTGTTCAATGCCATTGTTTTACAAATTACAGAAGTAATTATTAATAAAAGATGTGCATTTGTCATTTCTCCCCCCATTTCAGCCAACTAAACACTTCAATTTGTGATATCTACTAGCATGTAGAAAGCAAAATAGGCAGTAGAGCAGATAAGAGAGTTTATATTAAAAAGAGAATAAAATAGCACTTGGAAATCAAGTTATTGCCCAGACATTAAGTGTTGTTTTAAGGGACCATGTCAAAGATCAGTCTTGCAAAATTTTGAGTATTGTTGGTCCCAATCCAGTAAATCACTTAAGCACCTAAGTAGTGCTATTGGTTTACCTAGCTCTTCATTGATTTATTTGAGCCTGTGTGTAAATGCCAATAAGGAAAAGAATACTTAGCACTTGCCTGAGTCTTTGGTTTATATGGCATATATTTTGCTTAGCATTTTGGCAGTGATCACACACGAGTACAGTTCATTTTGTACAAAACAGAACTGTAGGGTATTGTCCCTTTCAGAAAAGGACTTCTGTTTTTCACCATTATCATTTTTAACGTAAAACGTGATTACACTGCAGTGGTAATAGGATATTACAGATTATGAAATGATACATTCCCTTTGGGAATAGCCACAAAAACGGAGCATAATCCATGAGCAGTGGTCAGGGTGGGATGTTTTCAGATTCATGTTCTGCAGGCACATGGCCGTATGCCGTTCCTTGGGTAGGGAAGGCGAAACCCACAACGTTTCCCAGCCCGATGAGGAGCTGGTCACGCAAAGAAACGTGTTTTGTCAGGGCACCATGAGGCCCTGCCAGGGCCTGTCCCACTGCCCCAAGGCCGCAGAGCCGTGGGGTGAGGCCTAATGTGCCACTGTGGGGACGGGATGGGATGGGATGGGATGGGACGGGACGGGATGGGATGGGATGGGTGGACACCAGCAGTGTAGGGCTGGGAAAAGGATAGTGAGGGCTGCTGGTGTCCCGAGGCCAAGACGTGTTTGTATTTTCTTGCCAACATGGTAGACAAGTAATTAGGGTACCCGCTTGGAAAATGCCATGAATCTCAGTGAGATCTTTGCCTCATGTAGCCCTTAAATTAGTAAGCAAAACACAATAAGGATATTGTAATAATAGGTAATCAACATGGGTTAAAATTATTTAGCAAATATTTACTGAATTTGAATACAATCTATTTAGGCCTTTCTATATGCTGCAATCTCAATACAGTAATTTTAAAAATATAACCCTTGTTTGCACACTCCAAAACTCAGTTGAAATCTCTACCTTTCATCCTATTCTGCTCTTAATAGGTTGAGGAATGTTGACCATGAGATATCAGATAGTTCTTACTGTACACATAAATTAACATTCAAAAATAATTTAAACTTTCAGAAGTATCCATATGTAGCAAAAAAATATTCTCAAGGGATTTGGTTTCTCTTTTCTATTGCAGATAAAGGTAAAGTATAGAGTCATACATAGAGTCATAGAGTCATAGAATCGTTATGGTTGGATAAGACCTTCAAGATCATCTCCTTTTAATTTCTTTGCTATGGCTGCTGTAATTATATTCTTCATTATAAGACTTCTCTCCATTGTCATAATTTTCCATTTTCTCCCCGTTGTATGAAATATTACCAGTGATGGTGGAGTTAGTGTAACAACACTCTTGAAAACTTCTGTAGAAGCAGTTAAACCCAAGAACTTAGACTCCATATGTACAATGACAAAAGAATGCAATGAGTTTGGTGTAATATTTTGCTGTTATTCATTTAGTTGTTAAAAAAGGGTTAATCGTTCAACTTCAGCAGAAATTCTGTGTTTGTGTCTGCCAAATGCTTAAGATATATGAAAAGAGTGGTTGTAAAAACTTATATTTTCAGGCCTAGAAGTGCATATTATCCCTATTTTGAAGCAGCAGCACATCAGGGAAGTTTATTTCTCCTGTCTAGTTGGTTCCTAGCCTAAGTGTCCTCAAATAAACCATGTGGTACATGCGAAATGTATCAGTCTCACAGGGTTTGAACAGGGTTCAACGAATTTATCTGACAGCCATATGGTCCTCTTCATCCACATGAACCTTGAAGAAGTCTGACTCCCTTCCATCCCTATGAGTATCAGAAAAGAAGGGAACTGTTCTTAAAACTTGCCACTGATTTTCCTAGGGGTACTAGATGAGAATATTATCAACAGATGTTAAGAAATGCTGTGAATTCATGAGCTACTGCAGTTTCTTCAGTTTTTCTAAATGCCCATGTGCACATAGAACATTTGTCATTGCACTTGTATAAATTTGAGAGGAACCATTGTCCACAAAATTCAGTTATTTTTTCTTACGTAGAGTTTCCAAAAACGAATGTTGCTACACAAGCAGTGAAATCAGAGAAGCTTATTTTCCTACAGATGAGCCCAGCTCTTATACCCCAACTCCTCCCAGCCCTCAAAAAGGCATCCCTATAAAGGCAAAAATAACACAAGTGGGCTACTCAGGATCTTAACTGGCAAATAGCCAGTAAGCAGGATGTATTGTAATTAAATTCTACTTGCCTTTTCTTCAGTGGAGGCTCTTCTTTTGCACTTATTCCTCCTTTACCTGCCAGCCATCATGAAATTTATAGGAGTAAACTTCTATAGGAGAACTAACTTCTCTTTGAAATCCCTGATTTGTCTTCCACAGTTTATTGAAATTAGCTGAAAGACTCATGGGGAACTGACAGGCGGATGGCCAGGTAGATGATAGGATCATGGGAAACCAGGGTCATTAAGAAACCATTAAAAAATACGGAGTGAAGCAGGTTAGTGGGAGAAAGACTACTAATGTACCTTTGGAAGGAAAAAGAAAGGGAAAAGTGTGCTCTTTATCAGAGACGAAGAATCAATGGAAGCAGATCATTTCAGAGTAAACCACAACAGTTGAAGCAATCATAACATGTTTTCAACCAGAACACAGATACATTTCAGATTTTGAAGCAATACTTTTATTCAAGCTTTATAAAATAGCTTGTCAGAAAAGCTTAAATCTAAAGCCAGGTACATAACATGAGACAGGAAGCAAAGTTTGTAATATTGTAAAATTTTGTAAAGTATTGTAGTATTTTTATATTTTATGGGAACTTGAAGATTTTTTTTCTCAGACTACAGAGGAACTTCACACTGCAGCATGCAGAGCAGTAGAATTTTGGAAACTAGTTATCTGCTTTTGGTCACTCCAGCTTTCCCTCATCAGAAGTTTTTCTTGTCTATATTTATTGCAAATTACCTACAAAAATAATTCCCATTCTCAAAAACTTATCTAAAATTATTATTTGTCTGTTCATGGAACATTAATAAAAGAAAATTTCAGTTTACATTGCTGATTTGTACACGCCAGGTTTTGGTAACTGCAATTATATTACTATTCCATTATCTCAATTTCAAAATTTCAAAAGCTAATGTAGATTACCTTTATGCCATATTGTATGTAGTTTTATAGCCTTTCTGAGAGATTACATACATTAAGATGTGTCTTAGAAAAATATAAACTAACTTATACTGGGACATTTTTGGTAGCAATGTTACTTTAGCTGAGAGGTTAGTAGTAATAATGACGTTTCAGCAATAGCACTGTCTTGTAGCCAGGATGGTATAAGGCTATAAGCAAGCCAGCTCTTGTAAGGAGAGGTAATATCTTTTATTAGATCTGAAAACAGGCTTGTATGCATCAAAGCCTGTCTGTTTTTCTTGACTTTACTGGACATATTAGTTGGCTTATTGAAAGAATATATAAGTAGATTGTTAGATCCTTTATCATCCACAGGCAATCTGTTTTTTCTCTGCACTAACTTTTTTTTTTTTTTAATCATTTCTTTTTATTATTTTGAGAAGGTAAATGTAATTCAGGACCAAGCGTATGGATGTAACATGAAGGGAAAAAAAACAAAGTTTATGTCGTAAAAAAGTGCATTTCTGTATATTGCCTTTTTGAATATAAGCAAAACAGTTTACAAGTCCAATGATTCAGCACCACTTCTGCTCTCAGTTACCAACTGAGACCAAATGAACAAATCTGATATCAACAAGTTATTTGTCTTTTCGAAATCTTAGGAATCTGTAATCTATAGGATTCCATAATTCTCGGGATTCTATAATTCCATAATTTTGCTGCGTGTAAACTTATGTCAAAATTCAGAACACAATGCCCCCTAAGTTGTTTTTTCTTGTGTTTGTACTCCTACTTGCCTATGTCCTAATTCAAGCTTAGGGATATTTCTATCCTTTTTTAATTTATGATTTTTTTTCTGAATATCTTTAATAGAAAATTAAAAAAAACAAAAATTACAAAATAGCATTTTAACTTTGTGAAGACACAAAGTAGCTACCGCTTTTTTTTTTCTGAAATGATGGAAAAATCTTAAATCAAACATATTTTGTGTTTCCTTTATTTTCATTTTGGGTAAGATTTCTAGTAGACGAGCCGTAAAATGCCTGCAGTTCTTACAGATTTTAATTTGTGGCTATGAACCATTACAAAATTACAAAAAACGTCCTTGCTGTTCTTGGGTGGAAAGTGCAACTGAAGTCCACAGGCTGATGCCACCAGCATCAGCCAGATTTCACTCTGAATTTTCACTCCAAATAATTTCACTTTGAATTAGTAGTCTTTAAAGCTCTCAGCCACCCTAAGTACAGGAGATGTTAAGAGTATTAAGAACATATGGCTGAAAGACTCCTCTTGCTTG
The DNA here is from genome assembly GCF_003342845.1 of Nothoprocta perdicaria. NCBI lineage: Eukaryota > Metazoa > Chordata > Aves > Tinamiformes > Tinamidae > Nothoprocta > Nothoprocta perdicaria. The sequence continues at coordinate 225,076 of NW_020455550.1, read as the reverse complement.
AGGCGTAGCACAGATCTAGGCCCTGTTAGTAGGCCCTTAGTCCATCCTTAGTCTATCTCTGTTTCAAAGGAGAATTAAGCCCATTTAAACAATGGTGCTTTCCTTAGGCTACATCTCATCTAATTGTAGCCACACGCAAATCAGGCACCTTGTCTAATGTGGCTGCCTTGGATCCCTCCATAATCAATGGAAAAAGACAAGCATTCCCAGGGCATGATTCATCCCACTCCAAAATTGGTGTCCGGAGGCACTTCCCTTTCTCCATTGACTGCAGAGAAAGCGTGGATGACTATGCGACTTTTTGGCTGCAAATGTCAGGTGATGGAAAATGTGGATTCTCAAAAGCTGACTATCTAAATGGAACTGAATTTCACAGCCCTGCCTGAGCTGCCCCAAGCCTGTACCAGCAAGCCAGGGCCTGTGGTTAGTGCCTGGGAGAACCTTGGAATTCACTTTTCCCTTAGTCAGCAAACAGGCACCAGACTGCTCAGTCCGAAGGAAGCAAAATGTACTGCTCAGAGGATCTGAACTATTCGGAAAGCAGATATAATGAGTAATTCATGAAATGGGGCTGATGACGGCCACTTATCTGTTTTACCAGACCTAGATGACGTGCCAGAGCAGCTAATGGGAGAGAACGATAGGGCGGAAAAATAGATGTGATAATAGTAGTCAGAGCAGAAACGATTATTTCAGAACAGTCTCTTTAACACACTAAAACAAGGGGTTACGTTGGCCAAATCTTACCTATGTAATACTTGAGAGCATTCATTTTAATAGCAGACAGCTGCTTGAATCAACCGTGTTTATGCTCTTCACATACTTCCCATGGACATTTGTATGATTCATCTTTTAGTCAGCTATTTAGCAAACGGGCAGTCTTCAGAGTGAGTGTCTGTCCGGAACTTGAGGGTATCCACTGTTTGACTTTAGTCAAGCATTATTATTTGCTTTCTGGCTTAAAAGGCATAATTCATTGTGTCCGGGACCAGAAATGATAAGGTGACCGTTGTTTCATGTGTAATGTGAAGACTGTTGGTCCAAATTGTTCTTAGAAAATTACACATAAAATTATTTTCCAATGAATTGTTTTTAAGTGGATTTCCCAAAGGTAAACTGAACTTGGGATTTGGGGCTCAACATGTTGCATGTATTTGTCAAGAGTACAAATATATGGAGTTGCCTTAAAAGATGCTAAATTTAGATTTCTATGATACTTATAAGAATCAATAGACGAACTCAGTCCTGTCCATCTGATGAATTCATTCAGGACTCCACTTCTCTCAATTTCTACATGCGGCTGATACCTTTTTCTTTTAATTGTCAAAGGTCATCTTTGAAAGCCATGTACCAAATCTGATACCAAACATTTTACCTCATATTGCTTCATCTTATTATCTGGGATGACAAGCAAATTGATTAAAAGCCATCTGGAAAAGAGCTATCTCAAACCCTATTTCTTATTATTTTGGAAGGAATATTGTTTTTCAGTTCTGCAAATGCAAGAATAAAGCTTCACAGCTGCTCATATGTCAGGAAATGTGAAAATAAATGCACAACTTTTATTTTTATGCACAGCAGTCTTTGCCTGTCATACATGAGTATCTAGTGTATAGTTAAGTGCTTACGTACTCTGGATGCTTAATTATAAACTGAAAAACAATCATGAAATATAGCACTTCTGGCACCTTAACTCTACATAGGCATATTTGATATACATTCTAGATATATTTAATGTACACAACAGATATATTTAATTTAAAATATCAAAGATGATAGAGTGTTTTACAGTAGCTGGTCTCATAGGCTTGTGGGAACACATAATATTTTTTCAAAAGGCCACCTGTCATTGTTGGAAAATTTAGTCAAGCTTCCAGCATGCCGGCTATTTTTCAGGCCTGAAATAAAAGCTTGAATTTAAAAGCAGATTTCAAAGCTAAATGCAAATTGAAAACAATTGATCAACGTTGGGTTAATTATGTATCATAGATCATCACTTATAAACAAAGGTCATTAATACCTATGATGTAGGGCATACTGTGGGCAAGGGAAGAATGAGAGGGAGAGGGGGAAGAGAACAAAAGAGAGACATTTCAGGCTTGCTAACTCAAGAGAAAGACCGGTATTTTAGAACCTGCACAAAATGGAGAGGCTAGCTGTGGAGAAGAGAGCTTACGAAAGGTCAAAAAATATATATCTCTACTAAGTCTCTAGTATCCTGCAGAGTTGCAGGATGAGTGCTGGATTTGAGAGAAACATTCACCCACTGGCAATTAGGTGTTTTTTCCTTCTTAGGTATTTTGTGTGAATCCTTTCTGCAACAATTCCTTAGTTTCACTTGCCAGTTATTGTGCACTGGATGAATATGTTATCTCCCTGGACAGGTAGGGATAGGATCCTGGGATGCAGCTGATTTTATTGTAGAGAATATTTCCTCTGCAGCTGCAATAGGCAAGAGTTGAAGAGTGTGACATTCTCTGGATGCAGTCTGGAGCCAGTTCGTATAGTTCAGAGTGCAAGGGGTCTCCTTTGGATCGCATCCTCCATGGGAATGAAGGATGGTTTGCAGACTAGGATGGGTGCCTCTGTAAAGCTTCTTCTGCACAGAGTCATCTCCTGTGCAGGAGGTAGGTCCTAAATGATTTTGTGCATGGATTCCAAAGGTGAATGGCATGTGGCAATCCAAAGTGCATAACAAATGGGAATTTCTCACATGGTGCTTGAGTGTTCCTTTAAAATAATGTCTGTCATTTTAAAGAGCTATTTCCACATAAGGATGGTAGGAAAACAAGACACTCTTACTAGATGTTTATTAAAAAATACTAAATTTATTTTAAAATACTAAATGTGGCTCCAAGATAGCAGAGTTTCATCAGCCGCATTCCTGTTGTATTTTTGCCAGTGAAAAAAAACACAATGATGAGGCATACTATCTAATATTTTAAAAGTACACATTTCTATTAATAAATGAGTTAGTATAGGATCAAAGTATGTGTTAGTATGAGTTAGTATAGGATCAAATAATAAATGACAAACACAAATGGTAAATATTAGCTAATGCAACCAGAAATAAAGGTTTTTTTTTTTTCATCCTGGAGAATTCTCTCCAAAATTTTAAAAGTAAATGCATCAGGTTTTGACTTCGTTTTTTTTTTTCAGTTTTAATGAAAACATTTTATACTGTGATGAACTTACCAAATTAGAACTTGTCCAAATTAGAACTAATTTAAAACACAGAACTCCAGAATGCAGCATACTAGTGCATTGCCATGGGAGGAAAGGCAGAGGTTGCTGTGGCCTGCCCAGAAGATGGCTGCCAGCGGCTCCCAAGCAAGGCGAGCACAGGCCTCCTCGTGCTCCACCAGCATCCAGGGAAGAGGGAAGTTTTGTTGGGGGGAAGCAATGGGATGGCGGGGAGACCTTGCACACGCAGTGGTGGGAAGCACAGGTGAGTTTTGCGCGTCTGGGCGTGTAGCTCTCTGGGTGCCCTTGGACTCTGATACCCTTGCTGCCCTGCACTACATTCCTTCATACTACTTCAGGAAAACATGTTTAATATTTTATATCAGATTAGGTGCACCTACCAACTTAAACAGTAGTTTAAATCATCTTCAAACAACTACACAGCCAACAGGTCTTGAAAATCCAAGACAATCAGTAGTTGAAGTATGACAAATCACACCCGGGGTTGGTTGACTGTCTGTGGAGTGGCTCCTCTCCCTGTGTAATTGTTTCCTCAACTGCAGCTTAAAGGCACAATTTAAAATATAACACAGGGAAAAGCAACAGAATCAAGTTCAGAAAATAAAGGGTTTACTTTTTTTCTACTGTTGTCGACAAGAAGGATACCTTACCAAGAGCAGCTTCACTTTCCAAAGTAAAGTTTCTGACAGTCTTCCTGCTAAGATCTTTCACTCCCCCAAATCTGTGGAAAGGTCATTCAGCCTGTGAGGAGGCGGCATTACTGGTTCAGGCATTTTTCTGTATCTTATCTGCATAGGCCGCTTGACTAACGAGCACTGGCGGAAACTGGGATGGGGTACAGAGATGTCAGAGCGACTGGTGGACCTGCAGCAGTCCCGGGGTTTTCTGTGCCTGGTGCATCTCGGGCCCAGGTCATCTCAGATAATGGAGAACTGATGCCATAGGAATAGATCCATGTGAATCATGTTGGTGATACTCTCCTCTCTTTTCTGTAACCTTAAAGCGTATTATTACATGACAAGTGGTGAATGGTTCCTAAGCGGAACGGTTTCTAAATCATCTCATGTGATTTAAAGGAACGATAAATATGAAGGGATGGCAGTGTTTTACAGGAGCTTATCTATGGCAGTAAATTTTAGCAGAGCAAGTAAATGAGGGAGAATAAATTCAGGGTTATATTCCATATTTCCCAGTTTTTAGAGTTCATACTTCTTTTGAAATAAAATACTCAGTTGCTATTCTAAGGTCTAGATAAGACCTTAGTTAGTGGTTCGACTGAATCATTGCAGTAAATATTGATGTAGGCAACTGTCTCCTGAGATAAAACTACACACTAAGGAAAAAACACTGTCTATAAAAATAAAATGAGACACTTAAAGGGGAAAATTAAATGTTTAATAGTACTTGTATTAAGGATTTAAAATGATAGCTTTCTGCTGCTTTACAAATTTGTTTTTATTCTGTGGGGAGGCTAGACTTTTTGAAAATCTTTGTAGGAAGCTTAATACTGAAAAAAACCCTTTGGCTGCGATTCATTGTTGCTTCTTTAGAGCACTTAAACTCATTTGACCCATCATGGCCTGCAAATGTGACTTCTGTCGGGGAAGATCTTGTGGGGAAAACTTTGGATTCTGAATCAGGATCACTTTTTTCCTCATGTATGCTGGCCAAATACAGAAGTCATGTAAGAACACTCTCTGGAGAGAAGTTTAAAAAGTTTACAAATTCAGTTTCAGAGGAGTTACTTTTCATCCACTGATACATAAAATGCATGAAACTTTTAAAACCTTGCTGCATGGACACTTAAATGCATTAAGTCAATTTTGTTACATTCATGTTATCAGTGATATTTGTCTCACAGACTATAAACTTTTTTTTTTTGCTTAAGATGAAGCTCTTTTGGGGAGAGAAAAGCAGACATCAACATATTGGAAAAGTGGTATAACAAGTAAAGACAGAAGATAGTAGTACTTTATTTCTGTATTTAATGAAATAACTTCTAACAGTGAATTTGCCTTTAAATACTTTGTCTACAAAGAACTTCACTTGTCAAAAATTCTATGTATGCAATCTTCAAATGGAAAGAATAGCTGGCCTCCAGTCTCCCACCGTGAGGGCTGAGAATTAAAAAGATCTTTTAGAAAATCTAAGAATGGCTCTAGCTCTTTCAGCAGCTGAACAAGGATTTAGACTAAAAGTACCAACACATACACCATCTCTCAATGAAAGGCTGTCACGATACCAGAGAGTTTGCAAACTAAAAAGCTGCTTTTGAGGGCATCCTCCTGCGCTTTATAAGAGATTCTTTCATTGTACCAATAATTTCTGTCTCGGCTCTTGATAATTCTTTGCAAATATTTTTAAATTGTAACTTCCCGTTAGGGATGCCAACTACATGCGTGCGTCGGAAGCTTTTCTTTTCCGTACTGAGTGCATGTCAGTAGGGGCAGAGGCTGCCCCAGATGAGCTTGCTCATAGCAATGATGACTACGTGTGCGAGGCAGATTGGCAGCTGGTTGGCTTGACTCGTCAACTTCCTTGTGTACCCAGGTGCTGCAGTAATGGGGACCTTCATGAAAGTACATGACTACCATGATCACCAGTGCCAAATTCCTCAGCACAAACACTAACAGCCTCTGAGCTTCTGTATTGTCCAGAGAAAGTAATCACTAACTGGGAGACACCAGCCTGTGCCTCTGCGGATGGTCCAGCCCCTGGGTGGAAGTACATCCTGGAAGTACAGCCCTGGTGAAGCCTCAGGGCTGTAAATCCAACTTTCCTAGCCATAGTGCTGTGAAAGTGGATACTCCAATACCACTCGTCTTTCCAAGGAGATCTCCTCACCCAGTTCTTTATGTCTCTCTGAATATTCCCCACTTCAGTCCAATTCTGTTGTCTCTTTCTCTGCACTTGCCTTTTTTTCTCTTTCCTTCAGTGACACAATTTTATCTTCCTTGCCATTCACCATAAGTTTATCCTCTCTTTATCACTGTCCCCGTCTCTTGCTCCCTTCTACCTCCTACTATATGTGGTTCACTCAAGGATTTCTTTTCTCTCTTTGATTTCCCTTTCTTCACTCCAGCTGCCTTGGACCTTTCGTTTCTCCTGTCCTGGCCCTTCCTGCTGAGGGAGAGACTCTGCCGAAAAAGTCTGCTTGCTTGAAGGGAGCAGGGATAATAGCGCTTCTGCCTTCTGCCTTGCTGTTCTGCCTTCTGTCTTGCAGCATGCTTTAGAACGCTGTATTCCTAGGGATAAGGCCTTTATAAATAAACGTATTGCCTATAGTCAGGAGTGTGTCTAGCCCCATTGCATGCTCACACCCTGCTCGTTTGAACTGGGCGGAATTTCCCTTTACCCACCTTGCATTGTCCCTCTCCAGCTGGTCTAACCACAGCCCTTGTCCGGACGCACTCACACAGCAAGAAGCAGTGGGAGCAGGATCCAGCTTCCCGCTGCCCGCCCTAGGGAAGAGCGGAGGCAAAGCTGCGGCCAAAACAGCCACGCGGCGACATCCCAGCCCCGCTCCTTCCCACTCCCACCGTGCTCCAGGGACTCTCTGACCGTCTCCGTGCCTCTTCCTGCCCTGTTGCATGTGCTTGTGTGCTCCGTTCCTCTTTTGCATGCCTGGGAACGTGTCGTCTGCGGCCCCCTCGCTGTCCGTTCTGCTGCGCCGAACGTGCCTGGGCCCCCGCGTAGCTCTCGGCCTGCCGAGGCGATCGACGGCAGCGCACTCAGTGCTTCCTTTCTCTCACATGCTCCCTAACAACAACAACAAAATCCTTTCCATTCCTGCCGTGTTCCTCTGGGCAGTTTTTGGCTTACTTGGAGTATGCCTGCGCTGTCACTTGTGAGACTGGCTGCGCAAAATGCGTGGGTGCAAATACAGTAAGACGACATCTGTACACATTGCTGGACTCTGTACCGTGTTGTTTGCTTTTTCTTAAATGTAAAGTTGGCTGCCCGTATCAGCTGCTGTGTGTAATACCTAGCAAGGCTTTCATCTTGAGGTCTGGCTCCCGGATGCTTTTCCAAGAAGCCATTGAAGACAAATTTCTGGAGATTCTGAAGGGAAAAGTAGAGGCATATGAGGCTGGCGTGGAGTCCCACTGTAACACTCAAACACTCAGGATTTTTCTGAGTCAGATAAAAGCATGACAAATCAGTGAGACGAAGGGTCAGTCAGTTGCTGGAGAAAATATGCAAACGTTGCCCTCCTGGCTACCTTCATGAGCTGACAGACATTCCTGCTGCATGACACTTGTGCACGCATCATCTTCCCAGACTGGAAGGAGAAACAGTAAGAGGGCTGGAGAAAGGAGATGAAGCTGAGCATATGGTGCAGGGCGTTAGGGAATAAAAGCCTTCCTTTAGGGAAGAATTTGGGGTACTGTGCAACACCCATAACAACAGTGGTGTTGGGGGGACCAAAGATACTTCACCAGGAGGAAACCTGTCAGGGACACCAGTCTTACTGGGGAGAGGCAGGACAGCAGGACAGGCTCCAGCAGGACCTTTTACAATCCTTCTATATATATGTTGCTGAATCCCCATAGATCAAGTCTTCATATTTTTCCCCTTTCTGTGCTTTCTGCAGTATTTGTGATGCTTTGGTCTTACATTCAGGACACAGTCTAGTTTATGGATTCCACCTTATAATATTGCTGCTCAGTATCCTTGATCTGCTCTTCGCCCTGGGAGTTATTCCTGTCAATGGCCGTGGCTGCCAGAAGTGGCTTGGTAATGGTGAACAACGGTGGTGGAGTGGCAAAAAAACTGCAGTTCCTCATGTCTTTCTTCCATACAGCCTTGAAAATCTGTGTGTGCTCTTCTGAACTACTACATGCAAGTCAGGGGCATTTCCTCAGCTTGACTAGTGAGTCATGAGAGCAGGCGCAGGAGTTAAAGACCATGCATGGTAAGGTAAAGTGTGCCAGCTCCCAACAAGCAGAGGAGTGTAAAAGGCTAAAAAGGAGTATACAGGGATGCAGGATGTGTGCCAGAGAAGGGTGGTCTGTATTTGAGTCTGCTGCTTGGGAGTGCACTACATCCCTAGTGCATAATAGACAAGTGGAAAGTCAGGCTGCATTGATCCTGAACAAGGGAAAGCAAAGGCTTTCTTGAGAGCTAAACTGCCTCGCACGGATCGCTCTCATCCTTGCTCCCACTCCTGCTGGCATGGCTGCTTTCACCCAGACAGCTGCTGAGAAGGAAGCAGCTGCAAGCATCTGCAGGAAGATAGCGAAGGAGAGAGGCTGTTTCACTAGGCTAGTTAAATTTCTTATTGCCAGGACCTCCATAATCCGACCTACTCCCCTCCAAGGCAGCCTTTTCTCCCAGATGAGATATTGAAGTTTTAGACATAAATGGCAAACAACTATGGGCGAGTGTGTGCAACATGAGCACACCTGGCTCTGCTTATACTGTGAGCTGAGCTAAAGGATCATTCAGGTTGCAAATGCAGATGCTCAGGGGGTTGGAAATGTCAGAATCCTGGCTGCCTTTGGCCATGCAAGCCTGGAAAAGCATCACAGGTTTTGTCAAGGTCTCGAGAGAGTCAGTTCTCTGTGGCAGGTCCCGTGTGTGATGTTGCTTCTGACTCTAGCCTGTCTAGCTTGTGCAAGAGATGAATCTTATGAAAGACTCAAGTCTTTCTAATGAAAGACTAATAAATTGGGAACAGTCTTTCTTAAGGAAGTTGAAAGATAATTTTTGTAAAGTCCACAGTTGCTAATTTTCAATTATCTGTTCAAATTTCCTAGCAAAATAAATTTAGGGAGAAAAATGATCAATGTTAGGAAAACTACGTATGTTCCAATATTTCTAAGTGGCTGAGCTATTTTTTGCCTTGAGAACTGAAGTCCGCTTTGAATCTGATATTAAAACAAAACAAAACAGAAAACACTCACTCAAGTCATAGGCAGTTGAAAATTAAGTTATAATGGATAATTTTAGGCAACGATAATATAAATGTTTATACTACTTGGCATGTAGGTAGAAAACTTCTGTAGTGTAAGCTCAATGAATCAAAATGCCTGCCAAAGAAAAGCTTTTAAATATGAAATTAGCCAACAAGATCAGCAGTAGGAAAGGCTAGTGCAACAGCAGAAGGTTTTCTTTGACTTATTGGGAATTGGCCCTGAAATAACAAACCACAGTCGATATATTTTAGCAGTTTACATACCATGACAGAAAAATAAACAAAGTGTGCGTGGCTATGTGCTCCATTTCCTTGTTTACTGCAAGGAAAGGCTGTATCTTGAGCAGCCACGTTTTAGCTCTATTTTTAGGCATGATGTGTGGGGAGGAACCATGACACCCAGAGTTACTGTGAAGCGCCTGTTCCCAGGGAGATGGCAGGGAGCAGCCAAAGCCTTGTTTGCTCTTCCAGAGCGGGTAGCTCGGAGCCCCGTGTTCCCTGCTACATCTTTGGGCGTTAGGACGAGGAGGAGGTTTCTTCCTAGCCTGCCTTGAGATGCGGTGACGTTTTCTTTGGGGCAGAACTGCTCCACTACCACTTAACTCCACAACCCCTTAAAAAGACCGCTGTGAGCTGTTGCATGAAGCAGAAGTTGCCTTTTGCCAAATACGCCCTAAGTTTAATCATTCTTGAGGTAACATGCATAAGAAGAAAATCAATGTCCTCTCTAGAGGAATGGTGTATTTGCTTAGTTGCGGAATTAAATATTATGGAAGGAAAGCAGGTCTATAAAATGCTGTATCAGTAGCGTATGCAGCTCGGTGGGTAAATTTGCCTTTCACCAACTACAGACACGGAGAAAGAAACTTGTTGCAAGACTTAAAACTGCATTTAAAAGGAGAGAGTTGATGCAATTATGCCATAAAATTCAGCAATACCGAAAATGAAAGCAAAAGCCAGTAATGAAATTCCCCATGAATCATTCTAGTGACATAAACTAACCTAATGAAAAATCCCTTGGCTGTAGCCTGAAAGCATTTTGTGAGTGCTAGGATTTAGCACTGAGGAAGCAATGTAGTTTGTTTAAATTTCCCCTGCAAGAGCCATTTATATATTTGGAGCTTCCCCACTTTCCTCTGTGGATTCCCAAATCACAGTGACGGCTTTGATTCAGTTCCTTGAGGGATGAGTTCTCTAACTGCAATGCTAAGAGAAGTAATCTGACTGCCAGGACTTGTACATGACATAACTAACACAAATCAACTCACAAGCAGTTTTTCCCTTTCCTTCTAAGTGCCTGAATGAATGCCTGCAGCAGCACTTACATTAGAAGTAAAACTGTAGCTGTCACCATCATAATTTCCTACTTTCAGTCACACTTGACATAATCACAATTTTCTCTCCTCTTAAAAAGACCAGTTTCTTATCTCTGCTCAAATTTACTACATAAATTAAACATTCAGTTATGTTCCTTTAGATATTTTGGAAGAGAAAAAGTGCAATGGAAGATACTTTATGAGGAGAAAAGCAACAAAGTACTGTTAAGATCGGGAAAGTGATGGCAAAAGTATTGGATGGCCTGCCCCTGCTTTAACTTCACATTCCCTTATCTGAGCTATTCACTCCCAGCTTCTTTAGAGTTTATGAAGTGCATTTGATCTACTCTGGGCTGAGAGGAACCAGCCCCTTGACACCCAGATCACCCGTTTCTCCGCACGAACTAAAAGCAGCCAGAGGGTCTCTCAGTGTCTACCACCTACACTTGTACAGATGTCTTTCACTCTTTAGGTTTTGCTCCATTTTCCCCTTCAGGTATAGTTAATAATAATATTTATAATATCTGAAAATGGAACAATATACTCATCGTCAGAGATTCGGGGTTCAAGTGCTGAATCTTTTTAATAAAATCAAACTATGTCTTAGGTAGGTTCACGGATGCTTCAGTTTGTTCAAGGCTATTGAACGCATAGTTATATATTTATTTCTAACAATATCATCTCTTACCTGCACTTTGAATAAATGCATTGCAGATGTCAATGAGATCTCAGAAACTACCTAATAGTCTTTAGTCCATACAGAGTTGTATTTGTTGTATTCTTTTTGGATTGCCCTTAATAATTTGTGAATTAGGATGTGAAATAACATCCGAATGTGAATTAGGATGTGAATAACTAGGATGTGAAATCCTAGTTATTGGGAAATCACCCAAAACAGAAAATCATTTATTTGCTACTGGAGAAATACCATCAGCCAAAATTAAAATAACTCTGCTCTATGTGGAATTAAATTCTGTAAAAATATGGACTGCTCAGAGCCATTTTTGTGCCTATGTCTTGTAACCGGTATAGAGTCATAGCTGCATTTTCCCTTTCTTAGCGATGGTGCGGCTCAAAAGCTCTCCAATTTTGTACCTGGAAAACTAAAGGCATAAATATTCTGTTCTTGTCCAAAGTAGACTGTAGCAGTGTCTTTTCTTCCTTCCTTCCTTCCTTTCTTTCTTTCTTTCTTTCTTTCTTTCTTTCTTTCTTTCTTTCTTTCTTTCTTTCTTTCTTTCTTTCTTTCTTTCTTTCTTTCTTTCTTTCTT
>NW_020455550.1:48863-212926 GCF_003342845.1 Nothoprocta perdicaria | reverse complement strand
TTCTTTCTTTCTTTCTTTCTTTCTTTCTTTCTTTCTTTCTTTCTTTCTTTCTTTCTTTCTTTCTTTCTTTCTTTCTTTCTTTCTTTCTTTCTTTCCCCTAAATTAAAGTAGTTAAATTCATCCTTCTGTGTGTATATTGCTAATGGTGTTCATTTACACTTCTCTTTCAATTAATCTGCTCTGGCAGCAGCAGCACATACTTCCTACCAAATAGTTCTTAAGCCAAGTAATGTGTGTGCAAAAGTTCACAGACTGCGACTAGAAAATGACTGGGCTGCAAGCAAGGCAAAGCAGAAATGAAACTAGACTCCCATAATGATTTGCTTATTGCTTAGTCCTCCTATGCAATATAAGATCTTATGGTGTCCCGAATTAGGAAGCTTGCCAACAGGGACTGTTTGAAGCCGGTAAAGCATCCAGATTTCCTAAAGCTGTTCAAATACACTGCTCTTTCTAGAGCTGGAGTGCAGAAATAATTAACTTCTATCAAAATCTAGAAATAATTTGTCCTTTTAGGACATTTGCTTAATAACCACCTTTAAGCTTCGCTAGCAGTGACCCTCCCTTTCCTCTGAGTGCAACTTGACTGACCTTTAAGCAGACAGAAGCCAGCACTGCGCCCACAGTAAGTAGTTCTCCTCACGCCCAGGACTGTGTACCTGTCCCTAGGCTCCCAGGTTCTTGATGTTGTTATAAATATTTATGCAGTTACTCCAGAAACTGTAAGCCAATATGGAAAAAAAAAAAAAAGGAGAAAAGAGAAAAAAAGAGATCAATCTTCTGATGCCATTTTACTAGGTGAACATAGAGCGAATTCTGCAGGCATAAAAGAGGAGCCTGCAGGGTGTGATGACTGGAGGAGAGCAGAGAGCAGCAGAGCTTCTTTGAGTGGCCGTGCTGGCTATGAGTGCTGCATCCTTCAGTTCAACCTTTAGTTTCAAGCAATGCCTCCTCCTAAGGAATTCTTCACCATCACTGGTATTTGCCATGTTGACTGAGTGTATCTGGTGGCATCTCATGCTGGAAGCCAGACAGGACTTGCTCACACTGCCCGGGATACCATGTACGAGTCCTGGGCACTGGAGCTCAACCCAGCTGGGATCAAATACTCAGAGAGCACTAGATGAGAGATAACACATGAGCAGAAAGACTTTGCTGTGGCCTATCTGAAAGGTAAAACAAAAGCGTATTTGTGCTGATGTGTTCCTGTAATTAAACCACCAGCACACTGAAGTCTTAATCCAATCAAAAGTTCTTTGACTATATTGTTTAATAAATGTGCCTTTCGTTACAAAGTCAGCAGGTGCGCCTGATTCACTACTACATACACCACAAGGTATGACAGGAAAATTGGAGCAGCCTGGAGGATTTGGTGATGGTAGCTGCTCCTGAGAAGGATGTGGAGGTGCTGGGTGGAGTGTTGCTCCAGAGCAGAGTTCATCAGAAAAAGATGCTACCAGGCAGCTTTGGATCTGGGGGGATCTTTTCCTCAGGGCTGCCACAGAAGCAGCCATCAGGAAATGACTTCCACAGCAAATTTATCTAAAATTAGACTTTTCTGAAAGTCTTTTGGGTTGGTTTTATCATATATACAGATGCAAAAGAAACAAGACTATTCAAGTAATTAAACAAAAATGACCCAATCTCTGGCTTTGGGTCAAACGTTTCTGGGCCAGGACAGAGAAGGCCTGATGGTGCTGAAAACAGCCATGACAATTGCAGCAATCTCTCTGGCTCAGCACATGTTCTTTTTTTTTTTTTCCCATTACTGCATTTATTTGAAGCCTTATTTGAGGTCTTTTTGATCAGAGTCAGGCTTGATGGTTCTGCACGTAGTTTTCCCATTGAAAAGCTACTTGCTGGTCCCCTTTAGGTTGTGGATACCTCTGAGAGGGTCAACATAGACCATCTGTCAGGACAGTAGGATAGAAAAACAGACAAAAGACTAAGAAACATTTCAAATGAGAGACTTAAGTGCAAAGGGCTTGTGTCTTTAAGTGCAAAGTAATGAAACAAATTACCAATGACAAGAAGGAAAAAAAGGGTGATGAAGCAAAAAAGAAAAAAAAAAAGTCCTGCTTGGCAGAAAAGAAGCCTAAGAGTTATTGCTGCCGCACAGAAGCACATGGCTCAGCTGCTAGCCTCACTAATTTGCCATTTTGAAGGCAGGTGGAATTTGAGACAGTGGTCTAGACAGGGTTTGTAGGCATCTGCCATGGATCAGCAAGGGCGGGTGGCTCCCTAAGGGGTAAGGGCTGAGAGCAGAGGGCAACTAGATGAGCAGCAGGGCAGGGCAAGGCAAAGGTCTCCCCAGGCAGCGCCCAGCCCCACAGGACCTGGGCAGGGTGAGCAGAGCAAGCCTGGAGATCACAGCCAGGTTCAACCAGTGGTTCAAAGCGTCAGGGAAGCACTTGGTGCTGAGGTAAGTCCAAGGCCAAGCTGGTAATTCAGTCTGTGGGTCAGGGTCAGGAAGAAGTCCAGTGACCTCCAGGTAGGTCCACAGTGATAAAAGTCTGGGGTCAAGGTGGGAAGTCAAGCCACACACTGGGGTCTAGATCAACAGGATCAATGTCCAGACATGGGAATAACTGGGCTGGAGATTAATAGTCCTCCATTTTTAGTTCAGATAGGAACTTATGGCCCAGGGATAAGTGGGCCCCACAGGGGCAAGTGCAGGGTCCTGCACTTGGGGAGGAATAACCCTGGACACCAGTACAGATTAGGGGTGGACCTGCTGGAGAGCAGCCCCACAGAGAGGGACCTGGGTGTCATGGTGGACGACAAGTTGACCATGAGGCAGCAGTGTGCCCTGGTGGCCAAGAAGGCCAACGGGATCCTGGGGTGCATTAAGAAAAGCGTCTCCAGCAGGTCGAGGGAAGTGATCATCCCCCTCTACTCAGCCCTGGTGAGGCCACATCTGGAGTACTGTGTCCAGTTCTGGGCTCCCCAGTACAAGAGGGATGTGGAGCTGCTGGAGAGAGTCCAGCGCAGGGCTACCAGGATGATCAGGGGCCTGGAACATCTGCCCTATGAGCAAAGGCTGAGAGAGCTGGGTCTGTTCAGCCTGGAGAAGAGGAGGCTGAGGGGGGACCTGATCAGCGTGTATAAATACCTCAAGGGAGGCAGTGAGGAGGAGGGGGCGGCCTCTTTTCAGTGGTGGGCAGGGATAGGACTAGAGGAAATGGCTTCAAACTGAAGCATCGGAAGTTCCACAGGAACTTAAGGAAGCATTTCTTCACTGTGAGGGTGACAGAGCCCTGGCACAGGCTGCCCAGAGAGGTTGTGGAGTCTCCTTCTTTGGAGATCTTTAAAACCCGCTTGGATGCAGCCCTGTGCCACGTGCTCTAGGTGACCCTGTGTGAGCAGGGGGGTTGGACTCGATGACCTCTGAGGTCCCTTCCAACCTTCGGCATTCTATGATTCTATGATAAGTTGAAATGGGCATCTGAACCCATGGATAGGGCATGTGAACAGAAGCTGCAGGTAAGGCTGGTCGGGGCAATTAAGGCCTGTTAGTATCTTCAGCAGCCTCCATCTCCCATGAATACAAGCTGTGAGGTAGCAATGGGGATTGTGTCTGTAAGAGCCTCAAGGTTTTGGACCCTACTGCTCAGCTTGTTCTCCAAGGACAACACCTTCCCAGGCTCCGCAGACCCACAAAACGGGCGCCTGTGGTCCCCTTCAAAGGGAATGCTCTACCGTTTTTGGAGGTTGGAAACATGCTAAAAAGCAAAAAGTTAAGGCTACGTGGTCAAGTTAGTGCAGCTAAATGGGTTATTTCCCATCAGGTGAGGCAGGGTGACTTGTTCTGAGCGTGCTCTCAGCCTGCTTTAATTGAAAGATATCATGCCTTAACAGAAAACCTCTCCCTGGAGGCTGTGCCGGGGCAGGCCTTGCCCTTTCCATTCCTTCTGGCCTCAGCCGTCCCTTCCTGCCCTCCCCACCAGCTCCCCTGGTCAGCCAGCCCAGGGAGCCGGATGGCAGAAGGAAAATCCCTCCTGAAGAGTGAGCTTTGACAGACTCCCAGCCCTGGAGGAAGCCAAGTGCCGGTGAGGAGGAGGAGAAGGGCGTGAGAAGGGGAGCTGGGGACAGCAGTGGGGAATGGGACTCCTCCTCAGCTCTGCCCGGCTGCTAGACAGGCTTGGCTGTCCTGTCCAACCACGCCTTGAGTTACACCACGCGGCGCGCTGGGCCTGGCTGCGGGCGGGCCCGGGATCAGTCACCTGCACGGACCTGACGGGCGGCACCGCGGCCCTCTGCCCTTGCTCAGTTTTATCGTCCCACTGCGAGTGCCATTGCTTTCTTGTTCAAGGCTAGCTTTGCCTGCAGCCCTAAAGGAAGCGCTGGCATTGTGGGGTAAAGTCCTCATAGCTGCTGGGGTAGACTTGGAGAGTTTAAACTTTTGTGTGTAGGTCAACCTGCAGGTGGGTTCTTGTTAAATGGAGAGTCAGGGATGCTACACTAGGTTCAGGGGAGTAGAAAGAACATGCTAAACTAGTATGCCCACGCAGCAGTGCTACAGAAGGAGCTGAGGTAGAAGGACATTTTGCTAAAGGACTGATCTCTTCTAGCTTTACACCTTCACACTGCGGACAATTACCCCTGAGATGACTGGCAAGGCTCCTTTAGAGTAATCTGGGGAGCAGCAAGCTCTCTGAGGACACAAGTCATCCGTCCTGATGTAGATATACACACCTAGAAGTGATAAATACTTTTACTGACTTTTTAAAGGGGTCAAATTCTCCACAAAGCCCTGTTTTGAATGAGAGAATCATGCACTATGGGTTCTGCTTCATTCCAGCCAGAACTCCAGAGACCCCTCAGTGGGTAGCACACTCTTGACCAGAAGATCCCCACTATTTCTCTCCCAAGTTGTGATACATCAGGAATATGTGAGCAACACATTTCTCCATGTTTCTAGAATCATAGGCACGTTCTCATTACAAAGCAGCAACTGAAAATTGTATTAGGCACAGAGAGAAAGGTAGTGATGAAAGAGGGAACTGCTTTCCATTCATCCAAGGACAAAGAATAAAAAGCTTTTGAAAAAAGAAGAAAATTGCCACAAATTCAGCTTTGTTCTGGCCTGGCGCAGATATTTGTGTACTGTGCCATACTGACTGTGCAGCTGCTTCCTTACAGCTAAACCTCCACACCTGGAATGTAGTTAGTATCTGTTTTCACAATAGTATCTTAAGATCAATTTTTGTTTGTTTGGAAATGTGTTGTTTGGCTCCCTTCAAAGGGCTAGTAGTTGCTACTCAAATCTCATTTTGAATTTTAGTCTAAATTTATGGGTCTGTAAACACCGGAGGAGATAATTGTTCAAAAACAGCATTGCACTATGAGGAAGCCCAGGTCCCTTTTACACCGTCCTGCCAGCTACAAGATCCTGCCAACACACCTGAGTCTGACGGGGGCATCAAGAGGCAAAATATTCTTCGGTGCCAGAAGAAACCTCTAGTACAGACCCAGCTATACTGGCAGTATAGCACTTCTAGTGATACCACTTGCTTCCTTAAAGGGACGATGATTTTGTTATAGCAATAGGAAGCAAAGGTTTGTCAGCTCAGCTGTTTTGTCAATAGAGCACTAGGTCAGACTTCTCTTGCACAGCTGCAGCACAAGATGTGGTGCTTGCTGTGCTTGTCCTTGATGTCTGTACATTTTATTTCCTCCAGCAAAGATTTCATCTACCGACTTTTACCCAACTCATTCTTTGAGGGCTGTTGCTGATGGTTATTTGCCATATTAATGCAAATTAGCACTCTCTTCTGAGAGTTCACAAAATGTCGCACTTCATCACAGTTTGCTAAATTTCCCGTGTATTATTTTATGAAATAGTACCCAAACACATACCAAATAATGGTTACTAGTGATTTATCCAAGATGCTTACCTGTGTATAAAATGCATATTCAAAAGGATTCCCCTTTCCCTCCCTGACCTTGGGATTAATCTGACATTTATTTCAAATGAGGGACAGGACTGGCCATGGTGTCCATGGCCATCACTAGATCTTTGTTTGGTTTCAGAAAAATATGCACTCCTTCCGTAACATTTTTGAGAGGAGACGGACATACAAAATGAGGATTTTTTCTCCTTGAGAGAAGTCTGTATCCCCTTGCCTCGAGCTCTGCTTATAAAGAGAATATGCAAAACAATGCAGCCATTTAAGCCTGCTAATATCTGATCCTCCAAGGGTTAAATAGTGTCACTGAGCAGAGAGAGAGTTTCACTTCCTTTTTATCAGAGACAGAACTACACTGTATGAAATAATATGTTTATATTCCTTTCCTATTCCAAACAAACTCACAGCACACACCAACATGACTAGTGCGTCAAGCACTTGCACATCCCTTTAGCACAGAGCAACTGATAATTTTTGAAGTTTTGTTTTGTTTTTTTTTTGCCTTTTCTCTATATGGAAGTGATCCTCAGAGAAAAAAAGCATTAGAGAAGTCTGGAAATAAACCTTTGCCTTGTAAGAGCACTTTCAAGTGCCCAAGGTGATATGCACTCTCTCTGGAGACAAATAATTCAGCAGATTGCTATGGTTCTGCCCATGACAAATATGATAGATGTGTATGTTTTGGTACTCATTTCATGTGAATAAATTTAGGCTCCTGCTAAATAATTAGCTTGGGTAATGTAAAGAAGAATGTTCTTACAGAAGATGCTTTCTGATGTATAAAGGCCTGTTCCATCACAGGTGAACAACCTCTAAAAGATAAACTCATCAGCACCACCCATCAGCAGCTCGTGAAAATGTGCCATGGAAATGCCTGTGTTGAAGTGACCCACCTGAACAGGGAGAGAGTGGGGACAGGAGAAGGCAAGGACGTTAAAGGCTAACTGCAGGCAATGTGTAACTGTGCTGAAAGATGCTAATCTGTGCTCCAAATGCTCTCTCTGCTTGGTCGTGGAGGAAGTGGAATGACAAAGTTGGTGATAAACCAGGGAAGGCACAAGAAGGAATGGGAGCGGGACACAAAAGTTGGGGGGAAAACTGTGTAAAAGGAAAAGGGACACAGACAGGGAAGCAAAAGTACAGCTCACTATCCTAGAATAACCTTCCTCTCCTCCGAGCCCAGCCTTGTTCTAGGAACAGCTGCACATGCCATAATTTGAGGCAGGTCCCTTGCCTGAGCCGTCTGTGTTCCCTGCTGCCTTGTTTCCTGTGGCCATGGTAAACAGCACAGGTTTACACCCAAGGACACACAAGGATTATGTGGCCATCCACACGTGCTTGAAGGGCGCAGGTGATGACGCCGTGGAGCGAAGGAGCTCCCTTCGTGACTCCACTTCTGGGCCACAGGGCTCGTTTCCATTAAGCGATTCCAGTCGCCCTGCCCCTCTCCTGCTACAAGGATGTCTCCCCTCTGCCAGCCTTTGAAGGAGGCCACGTACCTGGGCAGCGCCAGGTAGCTGCTGCCCTCCAGGTTCAGCACTGGCACTTGACAAGGGAGATGAGCAATCGAGACAGCACAGGCCTGGAAAAGCATTTTGCCAGAAGAGAGGCATTGCTGGGAGAAATTTTCATGGAGAAATATTTGGATGCTCCTAATTTCAAGGAAACTCACTCTTTTTTTTTTTTTTTCTGAGCTGTCTGCCCAAGATTTCATAGGTATGTGTATTCAAATAAAGGCTTGATATTTGCTTAGCAGCAGGAGAGCATTGCTGTGTGACAGTGCTGTCTTGCATCCATTCTCAGAATCTGGCCAAAGCAACCTTTCCATTTGCTTTATGACACCACAAAAGTCTCTTGAGGTCATTTCTCTCAAAGATGACATCGCAAAACTATCCTCCAAAGCTTCTATTAATTTCACTTATTCCCATACTCTTAGTTATTTTATCTTTCTCACTTTTTTCAACCAATTGTCCTACAATCTGCCTTCCAAGACTGCTATGATCCCAGCCTCAGTTTACAGATATGCAGAAATGGGAGACATTTGGCATTAGCTTGATCTCTAAACCCCAGGGGCATGCTTCCAGTTCAGGGCATATTTGCAAAGCACAAAACAAAACTGTTGAAGGAAAGAAAAATTTGCTTAATGATGAATGGGGAAGCCCTAATGAAGTCCATTCTCCGTGGTTATTTAGCAGCTGACAGGAACTCTGAGAGCTTATGGAGATCCTGGGGAGGAAAAAATGGAAACTTAAGAGAGTGATGATAGAAGCTTAGTATTTGAAAACCATAAGCAAATCCTAGTTAAGTCCATCTAATCACTGCGTCCAGTTTTAAAATGTCAGAAGATACGAATGTTAAAAGTGTTTGCTGAGATGGCACGTCTTTTCTAAAACCCTGCTTTCAGTTGCTCCACCTAAAGATAAGGACTTTTAGAAGTAAAATTTCTACTTTAACCTTGACTTGGAAGTGAAAAAATGGGGACTTCTGTAAGTCAATTTTAAACAATGTACCCAGCATAAAATGTACTCTGTTGCTCTTCCAGAAAATGTGTGGCTGCCTGGCATTTTCTAACAAAGCTGCCTGCCTTTATAATTTTCTAACAAAGCTTCTGGCCTTCATAATTTTCAGTCTTATGATTCTGACAGCTTGGAAAAGAATCTTACAGGAAGAATCCTATATAGATAATAGGGTTTAGGAAAAGTTGCTCTGTATTGGGAACAGATTTCGTTTTTTATGCTTGAGAAAAAAGAATGAAAAGGGAATTATTGGTAGCACAAATTCTTCCTAAGAGACTGGTAGCTCTCTTTAAAAGAGCTTGAAGCCATTCTTGCAGTCACAAATAATTATCTGATTTCATTAAAAGGGGTTATATGGAAGCATCATACAGCTCCCATAAAACCTGATACTTCAAGCCCTGTTTTCTAAGTGAGCATTGCTCAGGTAACCTTACTGCCATTCCCATCTAACCTGCAAATAGGCTAGTTGCATTTAGGCTTCTACCTAAAGGTAGAGGAAAATCAAACACCAGTAGTGTTGCAGAATCAGGACTGCAGCCTAAGCAGAATAAATTTTAGGAATTATGCTGAGGGGAATTGAAAGGGCTTTGATAGGTATGTTCACAGTGGCCTGAATAAGGCATCTCCAAATGGAAGACTTCATGGAAGACTTGTCCTTCAGCAGTGGTAATGACTGCTCTTGAAAGATATCTCTATAGATTGAAATCTTTGCCTGGAAACTTAGTTATAAATCTCCAGCTAAATTGTTATTAAAGAAAATAGGGGAAAAAAAAAAAAAAAGAAAAAGAAAAGCACAATTCTTGTAGCTAACAAGTATCCCCACCTGACGCTGGGGCAGCCAATGGTTTCCAAACCATGACCCACCTTTTCCTTGAGCCCTGTGTGGGCATCGTATGCTCAGTACTTGGTGAACCATGTTAAACTCTATGGTTTTTCCATTTCCTGTGCTGGGGGGATGTATAAGAAACAGTAAAGGCTGAGAGTGGTTAATTTGTATACAAGGATTTGCTTAGGAATCACTGCTGTAATAGCAGAGGTGTGTCTTTTCCTTATGTTTCCAAATTAATCCCTGTTATAGACAGTTAAGGAGGTGCTGGTAGCCAGCAGGCCAGTTCTCCACCTAGCCAGTAACCTATCTCTGGCTTAATTTCAGCAAGGCTTTCCAGCACATGCTTAACTCTAACCACCTGAGCTGTCCCCATGGAGTCACTGGGATGACTCATGAACTAAAGTTAGGCTGGTGCTTACGTATCTTGCTGACTGTGGGCTTCTGCGGCGTCTACTACCAGATGTTTCAGAGAGGAAATGAAAGAAACTCTGTAGTGGACAGTAAAGGGAATAATTTACTAACAGAGGAAACTTTGTATTGCTTCCAAATATCTGAAATGTGATCTAATGTAACTGTAGATGGTTTGGGCATTCAGACATAGGCTTAAACCATTTTTAGTCCAACTCAGGTCTTGATCTTTTACGTTTATTCTTCTGGTACCTTTTTTAGTGCTCCACACTGTCTATGTATATCAGACTTTATCAAACATGGAGTTTTGTCCTAATTTATTTATGCATTAGTATTTTCTTATGTAGTTACCGCTAAATACAGAATTGCTGTATAAGAATGTTAGAAAAGATACAATAGAAGAGATAAAAATGCTATTGTTTGGTAAAGGTAACCCTGTGTTGTAGCAAGGCTGGAGTAAAACATGATGGGCTTTCAAGCATGCCTCTACATTTGCAATCTGTACTCTGTTTTCCTTTTTTCCCTTTCAACATGTTTACCTTTCCTTTGGGTTGTTTTCTGGTATCTTCTTAATGGAGCTTAGCACAACCTATGCACAAAACCTATGCACAAATAGCATGGTGTTCAGATAGTGTTAACAGCAGTCTTTAGCCTGTAAATCTCACAACAATTTTCTATGCCATAAGCGGCACGCATTACAATAAAGTCTTTCATTCAGATTACATAACCCCGCACAATGCCCCATACTACCCAGCTAATACAGTTAAACAGAGCCTAGTTTTAAGTGCAGCCCTTTCCACAAATCAGTACACTGGCAGGATACCTCTGGTATATTCTGCATACACTGCACAAGAAAATCTCACTTTGTGGGCCCTCATGCATTTTGTATCAGCACTGTTTATTTCTCTGGCTCTGAGTTACAGGGAGTTTTAGGGGAGAAAGAAAGTATTTTCTAGTTCTTGGTTGTGTGAAAGCCTCTGTCATACGCAGACTCGCGGCACTGACACAACCTCAGTGACACTCAGGGCAAGGTTTGTTAAAGGAAACTCCTTCTCGTTGAGCACAGCTTCCTCTGAAGGCTGACAGTTCGTTTCTGCACCGGAGGCACCACCTCTGAGGCCATTAATTACCCAAGGGACGACAGAGAAACAGCGCTTGCCATCCCTCTTCCTCGTCCCGTGTGAATTCAGCTCAGTGCCTCCAGAAACCACCCCATAACTACTCGCACACAGGAGACCGTCTCAGGCCTTAGTCAGGCACTTCTGCCTGCTGGCCCGCACAGCTGAGGCCACTGTTGTATTTTTGGGGGGCAATTTCTGCAGAGAGATCAAGCACTGAATAGGCTTCAGCCGCACTTTAAAAGCAGAGTGCCTTGGGCAGGCCAGGAGGGATGGGGTGAGAAGTTCATGTTGCTTGTGCTGAGGGTGATCCGAAGAGGAAGGGAGGCCGAGGAGGAAGCCGCCCTCTCTGTGAGCACCTGAAGAGCAGCACGAGGGCCGCGGTGCACGAGAGGCCACGCTCAAAATACCCCCAACTGCCTTGAATACCTTCTGTATGAATCCAGGCTTTCCTTCAAGCCAACGGGAATTCTGCCAGGAATTGCCCTTGCACTATGGTTTGTGCCTTTATCTTGAGGCCAGTGAAGGCTGACCTCTGCATTTACTCCGAGGATGGCACAACACTGATTTCCACTCTAAAATAACAAAATTCTTGTGGAACTTTATTTCATTTTTTGACTCGTTCTTTTCATCTGATACGGCAGACTGTTCCTCCTTGCCAATTTTAGAAGGGAAACAAAGGTCTGTTCTTTCTATGAAGTACTAGATTTACAGTTGGCTTCCATCAGGAGAAGCCCTTCCCACAATTTATTCAGTCCCGAGAAAGATCGTACATAGCAGGGGATGCAACCCTGACTGATATTTTAGAAAACTCTTCTGCTCTCGATGCAGAAGAGCCAGGCAAGGAATAAATAGCTAGTGTTATTCAGTCCAACTAGATAGCCCTAACTAGCTAAAGAGTCCTTAGGGTCCCTAAAGAGGCCTAAAGGTAAATGCTTTTCTGTTATTTAGCTTTGAATCTACTTAAATGCTTACATGATATGCAGAGCCATCATCAGTGTTTCTCCGTACTGAATTTAGAATACAAGTCAGAACAATCATGAAATACTCAGCTAGAAAAGGGCATGCAAATGGGGCATATCCAGTGCTGTACGAATATGCAGATTTTCTTTTGGAGAAGTACTGTAACAGCATCTCATTGGCAACGTGCTGTTTTTCTTGCCTCCGCGCCTTGAGTTTTTCTCTGGTAGGGAAGGAGGGTTCTGCACTGGGTAGTTCCTCTCTTTGGTGGCTTTTGAGCAGCATCTGAGCAGAGAGCCGTCCCTCTGGGGAATTCTTGTGCCATCCCGGCAGCTGCTGCTAGGGCCAGCAGCTCTTGCACAACAGCTTGTCAGGCTGGGCAGCCAGGGCTGGCTGCAACCATTGAGCAATCTGTCTGCTCCGGCCTTTGCAGTCTCAGCTCCCTCGCCTACACAGGTGGGTCAATAATAGTAGGAACTTTAAAAACACCTAGGCTCATCCACATGCACCAGTAGCAAATGGTTTCAGGGCATGGGACCTTCTGAAATGCATTAGCTTGCACTTAGGGCTGGCTTAGTTTCCGGTCTGCTTTTGTGCCTACGTAACGTGCACGACCACGTGCTGCTCAGACTGAACCTACATCCTCTAACCCTGCTGTGATTGAGGAAGAAGGAAAGGGAAAGGGCACAAAAGCCCTTTGGCTCCTTGTGCAAAGAGCAGTTGCAGCCTGATTCCCAGCATTAAGGCCTGGATCTGTGGGACTCCCCGCAACAGGGCTACTGTCTTTCAGCATTTGCTGGGTGTTGTCATGGGAAACTTGTCTTACTGTTTGGTAAGAAGCAAAAGTACCTTAACGCAAAAAAGGTGCAGCTTTTCAAATAATGTTAGAGTCCTGTGTCCTAACGTTACATCCTAAATCCATCTGGGGAATGGGGTTGGGGTGGCCTCTGTCCCTGTACCAGGTTCTCATGCAAGGTGGGTCCTTGGCATTGATATATTTGGGTATTTAGCCGTGACCCGGTTGACCCACTACAGAGGGGATAGATAGCATCACTCCAGAGAGACCTCTCCTTTAGTTCAACTTATTTGATGTGAAAACTGCAAACTGCTTTGCCTCTACAAGGAGTTTAATGAAAATTCTCATGGGCAGTTTGACCAACAAGTGGTCCCTCACCTCTAAGGGTAGGAAGTGTGAGGCATGGAGTCTGGGCTGCATTCAGCCCCTAAAGTCCTGCTCAGTGAGTGTCATACACACGTAATAAAAAGAGGAAGGTTGTTCTGATTTGAATGGCAAATATCCAACTTGCTGGTATGCTCAGGTGACATACCTGCTTAATGCCAGCTTCTTTGCCATAGGCATTAGATACATGACTTTGTTCCTGCTACTTCAGGCTCACTCAGTTTTTTCGAATATCCCAGAATCACAGAGTGGTTGAGGTTTGAAGGGACCTCTAGAGATCATCTAGTCCAGCCCCCTGCTCCAGCAGGGACACCCAGAGCACGGGGCACAGGGTGGAGCACGGGACACAGGGCGGCACAGAATATTGCAGTGTATAACTAGGGACAAATCGTTCTGTATTTTTTTTCTGAGTGGAAAATTTGTTTTTATAAAGGCACCGATGCGTATAACAAATAAACTGTTATATTAATAATAACAATATTAGCAGAGCTCTTATCCAAGTAAAGAGACTACACTGCTTAACAGCGTTATTGAAAAAGTGTTTTGTAATGGTCGCTTCTTTTTTGTAAACAATGCATCTTCTGAAATGCAGGCTGCAAAAATTACACACAATACTTTGCCTCAGGAATCTGCTGGCTAATTTTCTGAATCACTGCTGTTAGTATAGCGACTGTGGGTGTTTCAAAGGGTTCTATATTTAATTCCAAAGAGCCGTCTCATTCAGTTGCTGCAACTTATTTTACCACTTTCTCCTGATTCATTTTTTTTCTGAATGTTGAGCATGTTAAGGGTACACACTGAGCAAAAATGCTGTATATAGATCATCATCGTTTGCAGCTCCAGGACTTCCCAAGAGGTTATTATATCTCAAGTAGCGAGAAACAAGTCTCACTGAGTAGGAAATTATTCCTCTGTGCAGTAGTATTCAAGCAATTAGAAATCACACTGTGTACAAAATACAAGACCTCTATGTGGCAATTTCTGCTGTTGTATTATGCCTACTTACATGGGTAGCTTCAGAAAAAAAAAAAAAAACTGTTACAAATGCAACACTCTTTAAACCAATCTACTAACAAATTCAGAAAAAAAACCCAACAATATACTGCAAGTGCAATACACCTTTCTATTGGCTTTAGACATCTCAGGTGGCCCATTTCTTGATCTCCTGCTTTAGTTTCCCTGCTGTTCATAGATTCTACTTTTGGACAAAGTAAGTGGATATAGTTCTGTTAAATCCACTACTGCAATATTTTATAGCATGAAGAAGTCCCAGTGAAGCAAAAGGTAACATGCACTGAATACACATTGCTTCTAACAGCATTCCCGACTTCTGCTGCTCCCGAACACCCCAAACTTGATCTTGTTCGCAGCATTTCTAAACATTTTCTTCTGAAACCTGTGACCAGCCATTTTCTTTAGAAAATTAGGTTGTTTCAGAATATTAATTTGAAGCATCACATTAAAGCCAGCTGTGTAAATTACATAGACAGTTGCTAATAACATCTAACCTTGAAATCTGGTCTTCTAGGGGACCAGAGCTTGCCACACACGCAACTTTTACAGTTGGTCTTGTACGTAGACAGAAGCAGAAGCAGACTAATTTCTTTGGGAAGATGGTTAAGATGCCTTTATTGATATCTGTGTCAGTCACTGATCTAGCAGGTGCTTTACGACGACTAAGGGCTGAAGTCTCGTGACATTCCTGTGTGGCGTTGAGGTGGAAAATCATGACTAATACCTTCCTAAAATTCACATGGTCAGTACCAGCTATGACTCCAGAAGCAAGAGTTCCTATCTCCAACGATTCTGGGATGTTTCTCCTTAGCTAGAAGACATTTTATGTAAGGAAGCAGGAAATGGATGGTGTGCATTATGGTCCAGAGTTGGAAAACATCACTCCGTTTGCCTGGAGTGCAGGTGAGAACATGCACACGTGTGCTAGGCCAATCCAAGCCATTTTGGAGCACAGCGAGTAGCATGGTGCCACATGAATGGTTCCTTGGAGCACAGAAGTGAGCACACGACCCCTTGTTTATCCCACCATAACCGCCAATACAGCAGTCTGTGACTGGAGGCTGAGCATGGAGCTTCCCCTTTCCTTGGCGAGGCAGGAGACCCGCTGTGAGTTAGGTCTTGGAGATCGCCCTCACAGCTGTGTCACTATAGCTTACATATGGCCGTGGGTCCTGTTACCAGACAAAATTGCTGGCCACAATTCAGAGAGCTAAATACAGCTTGTGGAGGGCTATAGGGCCGGGGGATACAGTGCCGAAAGGCACAATCCAGGGCGCTCCGCGGCCTGGAAACCTCAAGGTTTTGGGAATCGGTGCAAGTCACGCCGTGCAGCCAACAGGCCTCCTCCCGATGAAAGCAGCCGTAAAAGCCTCGGCGCTGGGTGGAAGGAATGAGTCGGGGTGAGAGAGGGAGGAAGGCACCAACCCTTCTACACACGATGCCCACGTTTCCCAGGCCTTTCCGCTGCCATGGCAACGCGCATGGCACACGGGCCGACAGGGATCTCCCACGCTGCAGGCCGCACGGCCGAGGGAGTGCCCGATGGGCCCCTTCCAACCTCCTCCCATAAAACCGTGGATGGTTTTTCCGTGTCAAACCAAGCACTCTTGTGAGGAAAAGTGCTCTCTACACTTCACTGAGATCTCAGAACAACTTATGTTCTGGTCCCCTCCAAAAAAACAGTGATGTTTTTGCACATAAAGACGGAGGATTGCATCCTGTCGAACTTGTATTCCGGCTAAATAACCACCAGGAAGATTTAAATTCTTAGCTGCTTTTGTCATATTTGAAGTCAGACCTCCGAACAGGCTTCTCTGCTAAAAGTCTGCGCAAAAAAACTACCAATGCTGTTGAATTCTGAGTTGTAAAGCAATTTTAGCAGATTCAGGTTAGCCAGTCAGCGAGAAGCATAGCCTAAAGCTAAGTACTATAATTAAAAAAAAAAACCCAAGTGCCTATGTATTTCATAGCACAGAAACCCTTCAATTGATTTTTCCAGGATGCTTGCAGTCTTGTATGGTGCAGACAGGTGGGGTTTGTTTTAAAATATCAAATGTGATCCTATGTCTAGAATCCAAACTCACTACTAAACCAAAGACTCTCTATCTCCTTATTCATTCAGTAACCAGACTAGCCCAGGCATTTCTTTTCCGTTTTTCCTCTGTATTTTCAATGCAGAACTGAAAAGAGGAAACAACATATTAGATTTATGCAGAAAGACAAACTACTTCAGAAGGTGAAAAGCCTTTTCTTCATTTTGAAATGAGATTTGCTTTTAAAATGAGATTGCTTATTCAAACTAAAATGTAAGGTAAATAATGCGGTTGGTGAAAACATGTATGTTAGACAGGTATATTACATTCTGGAAATCCACACAGGTCAACTCAACCTGATGTGTAAAAAAAGAAAAAGCAATACAGATGTTGAACTAATGGATTTTGTCTTACGATAGCTAACAAAATGTCGAGACAAAACAGGAACGAGAGAAATGAATTTTGAAATAAATCCATGCTAGGTTGAATTTCTTCCTGTACTAGTGCAGTCCTTAGTAACAAGAGTCTGATATGGAAATAGAAGGGTCTGGGAGCAGAAGACGAGTCATGAAAAAGCCAGCCAATATGACAGAAGAGTCCTTCCCAGGTACCAGCAGTGTCACTTACGACAGCTTGAAGTGTTTTAGAGCAGGTCTTATACTCCCTTTAACTTCTGTATGATGCAAGAAGAGGTCAATACAGCTCAAATGTTAGGGGGGAGCCAAAGAAAGCCAATGTCCCTCTTCGCCTAATTAGGATGGGTTTGCAACTGATACCATGACAGAGTAATATCTTATTAATTCTAGTTTTATGGCAGTTTTTAAATGAGTCTGAACTTCTTCCTCTAGCAAAAATGTAATTTCCTCCATCTCATCACTCTTCATTCCTCATGCAAACAATTCATAATTACAAGGCTGAGAGAGTACCAGATGAGTTTGGAAAGGAGGAAAATCTGTCCGCAATGAGTGAGAGCTAGTCAAGATGTGTGTTTATCACAGCAAGCACATTTGAAACACAGTTCTATTAGGATTTTACTGTAGTCTCATACTCTAAGACAATAATAGCTTATATATTTCTACATACTAAATGATATCCTGATCTTGCAATACTTTTAATTGAAAACTCATCTAAGAACTGAGAAATTGAACTGAGCTCTGTTTGGGTACAGCATCATATTTCAAGGGCAAATGATTCATATAGTGATATGAGGGTGAAAGGGACACTGTATCAGTCAGTTCTGTTTGTGACAAGCACCTTCTCTTAACTGGTTGCTTTGCTGACTTTCATTCCTATCTACCAACCTTTGACCACAACAGAGCACATGAGCCACAGTACGTGGCTCATACTTGTTTCTTGACTCGGATGCAGATAATAGAGACTATTCCGTGAAGTCAAAATAACTTAAAAAAGGAACAGAAAATACTTGGCTTGTGTTGACAAAATATTTCTCAGCTGTTAGCTTGATTCTGAACTGAGAACTACCATCTCAGATTAAGCCACAGAAGATGTAAAACTGCATGAAGAAAAATGCTTCCTGATGACATGGTTCTTTCATGCATTAACTATTATATATCCAGTACCAAATACCTTACTGAGCTAGACCTATAGTCTGCTTAGTCCAGTATCCTTTTCTCCAACAATGGCCACAATTGGATGCCTGGAACTGTGTGTAAAAAGATAGCAAGCACAGTATAGTAGTCTGTAGCTCAAGGACTTCTCTACTGTTATAATCCTGGCACAGATTTTCATTACCATGAGAATATTCTTTTTGCATTGAGTAAGAGTCTGTCTACGTTTTGATGACCACAAATTACAGGGCTACACTTACCCACTACTTTTGCCTTGTATTTACTTCCATATGTCCTTCTGAAGCGCAGAGTCTATTTTTGACAGAGAACATGAATGCTACTCTGTAACTCCTAAATGTTCAAGGAGTGCTTTTAAATTCCTAAATGCTCAAGGACAGACTTACCTTGCAAGGAGATTTTCTCTGGAATATTTGTACGATGGCAGAGAAAGGACTGTTCCTAACAGCTCGGACTGTTACTACCATGAATAAAATATATGTTCTGTGTACATATATATAATGACCCCATCATCACAGATATCAATTAAACTTGGATGAACTGAAATGAAACAAAGTTTGTTTGCAAGTTGAGAAATGCTGATCAAATACATGCTGAAAGCCTTAAAAATTGCAGAAACCATTCTAGACAAACGTTGCAATGAAAAATGTAAATTTGGTAAATAATGCACCGATGTGACAATATCACGGACATGAAAACAAGGATGACCCTGACAAAGCCGTGTATTATATATACATATATATTCATAAATATACGTATATATTCACTGGAACAGGTTGCCAAGAGAGGTTGTGGAGTCTCTTTCTCTGAAGATCTTCAAAATCCACTTGGATGCAGCCCTGTGCCATGTGCTTTAAGTAACCCTGCGTGTGCAGGGGGCTTGGACTAGATGATCTCTAGAAGTCCCTTCCAACCTTAAGCATTCTGTGATTCTATGATTCTATGATTAATGTGAAGGCTGGATAAGGCATGCATGGGGTAATATCCATGTAACCATTTTGCATTCATCAGATACCTTTGACCATCTTGCCTGCATTCTACTAGCACTTGAAATGCCTTGAAAACATAAAAACTCTGAGGTTTAGAGCTTTCTGAGGAAAAAGTATCATTCCTCTTTTTGTATTGAACTTCCATGGAATTTCTGCACTTTCACCTAGTTTTAGAATAATTTGCAGAATGGATACAGCTGTGCTGTCAGTAGTGTGCAGCTGTTTTGTGCATAGAAACAAATGAAACTGTACTGAGTTAATGATAAGTGTGACCGGTAATCTCAGACTAAAAAGATGACTCAAGTGCTAGTGAATGCCACTGTCCTACAGCCAGATGCTCCACTGAGTCTTGCCCGTAGGAAGGGAATTGTAGTCTAGCCAAGAGGTAGGTAAGCACATTCAGAATAACTGTTTGCAATGATCTGAGGAAAAGTCAGGACACATGGCAGGGAATCTATAGCAAACTGGGATTGTACCTGTGAGATTTAATAAGGAAACATTTGCTGTAGTGTCAAAGGATCTTTTAAAATGGACAGAAAAAAAAAAATAGTTATAATCATTTTGTAAGTTACCAAAACCTTAAGAAAATAGGAAAGATCCTTCTATTGTAGGATCCATAAAAATATACAGCACAATCCTGTTAAAACGGATAACACACTCTGCTTACTGTGCTGTTCATGCCATGCTACTGCACTCTGAAGGCAGCAGTGTATCTGTGTGTGTGCAGATGGGTGAGTGTGAGAGAGAGAACCAGAGACGATGCAAATGCCGTTTCTTTCAATCTAACCGTCTTTTAATCAATGAAAAATGGAATTTTTCAAAGACCTGCTGTACGATACTGCTCCCAAGGTTTGGTATGCAGGCTGATGCTGCATGCTTGCCATGCACGGGTTCCCCTTGGCTTCTCTGCAACATCTGCACGTGCAGGGAGCGTCCAAGCCAAGGTGCGGGGGTTCCTGGGGATATTGTCTTATGACAGCCAGAAGAAAAAAGAAAATAGAAACCCAATGGGGCAGCTGAAGACTTGGCTTATAGTATTTAAACTCTGAATAGATTTCAGCAATGCTGAACCTGAATGCAATTTCTAAATAATGCATTCAGACAATACCTTTTCTAAATATTTAAGCAGGCAATACAAATAACAACAGCTAAACACAGTTCACTGGGAGAAAAGAATGTGGAGCAACAGGACAGGATGCTGTCTGGGTAACGTTAGGCATATTAAATGAATCTTAGCCAGTGCTGATAAGCCTGTCAATCCACAAGAGGAAAAAAATGCCTTAAAGGAACCAAGCGTAGCAGGAAGAAGAAAATCTGTATTCAGAGCGGTACTCTAGGTGCTGGATTGCGGCACTGATGAAGACAGTGGAGGTGAAAGAGGAAAAATGCTGTATTTGGCATTGCTATCCTGATTAGTAGGCATGGTAGCTGAGGCAGTATGAATTATTTAACTTGAAATAACTGTGTAAGTGAATGTTATTTCTCTTCCTTTTAAGTCTTTTTTCCCCCTAGTTTTCTTAGATTCAGGATTAAGAAACATAAAAGGATACTGAGAATGACACACCTGGAAAAGAGCGCTAAGCAGTATTCTCTGTTGTTTCTCATGGATGCTGCATTCAGCACAATGCGTAAAGCATAATCTCTACTCGAAGGAGCAGCGGGCACCCACACATGGGTTGCTAACCTGGCTTCTTGTGTTCCAGCTGAATAAGATGGGGTGGTATTTTTAAAACCACTCAAGTGCAGTTCTGATTCAGAAGTCATATAAGCAAGTTAGCTCCATGTTGTGCCAGATTCTAATAATCCCTGCTGAGACACAATGTCCTGTTAGCCTGACTGCATGGGTTTCTGCACCAGATCAGGAAAATAAGCCTTATTTTCCGAACTATAGAGTGCCATTAAAAAAAAAAAAAAAGAAAGAAAGAAACATTAAACATCTACACAAATGCATATTTCATAGGTTTATTAAAATGCTTCAGTAATTAGGCACCCACCTTTTAAATCAATTTGAAACTTAAATAATGAAATCCTTCTAGGTCTTTCTGAAAATGGGATGCAGGTTCTTTGCCATGTAGACAACTTCTATTATTTGTATTTTAGCCACCTGAAAAAGAGATTAAAACGAAGATTAAGCGTACAACCTCTAAAACAGCAGCATTTCTACTGCTATCCGTTCTGGCTGTGGCCAGACCTCACTTCCTCCTCCTTTGCTTCAAGTTACATTGCCGTGAGGAAGAAGACAAAATGTCTAAGCCAAGTAAAGACAGAGACGAGCGGTGGCACGTCCAGCTCGGCGGGAGGCCTCGGTACCCGCCATGGCCACAGAACGAGGCTCGAGGCCACTTGGTTGGGCTGGCCACGCTGCTGCACAGCCTGTTGGTCACCTGCCGCTGACCTCAGTCAGGACGTAAGTGATGTTGAGCAACTGGGCCTTACAGAAAGCAGTATATTTTTTTTTTCTGTATGCGTGGATGGTGGTACTCTTTCACTTGGCAGTGACGTTCATAAATCATTCTGAGGACTTCAGGATCCATGTTAGGTTTTTGGTGCAACTGCCAGAAATTTCCTTCTAGTTTTCTCCTCCTTCTTGGGTTAACTATTAGACTTACACCCACATTTGCGACAGGCTCTGGACTCAATCATTAGATTGGCTCCTAATAACAGGCAGGCAGGCCTGCCTTATACCTTAGCAGCATCTTGCAGCTGAATAAAGAGTTAAAGAGTTAAAGAGTGATTAAGGACAATCACTGTAGAGCAATTGTAGAGACCATTGTACATGGGACTGAAAAGCAGACCATGGCTTTTCTTATAATTTTAGTAATCTGGACTTGATCAGAGTCATGAACGTATTTAAGAATTGCCAAGTTTAAAATGATAATCAATTCAGAACACTTATCAAAAACACAGGCTACACCCAACAGTACTCAACCTTATGTTCTATTCTCTTCTTTGCTTATACCCTGAATATTGTGAAAATTTGAAAATCTTTTTCTTTTCAGTGCTCTCCAGGAGAATAAACAATCTACCTAAGGGCTGGCTGCACATCATTTGAATCACCCACAGTAGCTCCAATGGACGGACGTAAAGAGCTGTCCATGTCAGGATCTTTTAGACATGATCAGAAACAAACTTTGCATGCTTCCAAGGGAAATTCAGGACTATTTATTTAGCTTTTAGCCCTATTATTTACCATCTGTGAGGGATAGACTCCATTTGAAGAGCGCTACAGAACCACGTGCTATGGAGATGGAGATGGTAGGGAAGTTCTGTGCACACAACATATGCAGACACAGACACATCTCCAAGCACACTTAAAATGGTTGTTCAGTCTACCAGATAAAATAATATAATCTTATACTCTAGATATAAAAGGGTTTGAAATACTTCAGAGAAAAGAGAGGATTGCTGCAGTATTGACATTACTAAGTGTTTATTACAAATGGTACCAATGATTAAAATGCATTTTCCATATTTATCTACTTAATAAATAGCACAAAAGTCTTCTTCTGCAACCAGGAGAATCCTAGCTATATGTATGCCATCTTGAGGGGAAAAAAACTATTCGCAAGTTGTGGCTCTACAAGGCAGTGAAATGGGCACTTTTCATCTAAGGATCAAGAAGTAGCAAATTTCAAGGGACCACTGCATCCTCGTGCCCTGACACTGTGCATAGTGGAGCCATGCTCTTGTACGGAAGATGTCCTGGCAGATCAACGGCCAGTGGATCAGCTATTTGATGAATCTAACAGCTCATAGTATCTTCAATAGAGCAGAGGTGGTTGTACCTGAGGTAATTCCAGCAGCACCTCTGAAATGACACTTCCAGCCTTGCTCTTGGAAGAGGGAAGTTTCTCCTGAGTTGCTTTAGCTGAAAGCCACCAGTTCAGCTGCACTAGCTGCACTAGTCCCTGTGGGTTCATTAATTGTTTCAAAAGGCTCCATAAAAGGTAGTTATAAAAGTGAGTCTCTGCCAGTCATTTGAGACTCACTATATGAGGTGAAATTGTTGGGAATCCGCATAATAGAAGAAAAACTGAAAATCACAGATTCAGGCTCCATCACTCCTCTTTCTTTTCTGAAGTCCTTACTGGCAAGGTATGGAAATCCTTTCAACACCAAAAATGACAGAAGATGAGGGCACTGAGCGCCCTGCGGGATCAGGTACTTACTGTCCTGTCCTTACCCTTCCTGGGGGTCTGGTGCTGACAGCAAATGAACTGGTAGCTCCTGCTGCTCCCACCATCCTGGTTCTTTATGTCATCCACCTACACACTCTTACACATTCATTCCCTCCCTCATCATTTATTCATTCAATTTATTTATTTATGTAGGTCATTTTCAGTAGCAGTTTTACAAATAATGGCAGAAGCGAAAAGAGCAAGAGAAAACAAATTTAGGGCGAGAGCTGATGGCACGCAGGGAATGGCAGGGGAGGCTGCTCTGCTGCAAATCAGACGTACGCTCGAGGGTCGCTCCCAATTTTCTGCCCAGTGAGAGCGCGCACAAATCCCAGGCATCATCATCTTCACAAACCTTTCTTAGACAGGGAGTTCACACACGTGCTCTACCTGTGCTCCAACAGCTACTTGTGCCCTCCTGTCTGGACTAATATGCTCTTCCTGACTGTACTTGAGGCCTTTTAGTCAGCTGTGACTCTAAATATTTAGAGCTCAATAGACCACCTCTGCATCGAGAGACCATTATTTTGGCTTCCCTGGCATTTGCTCATATATTAAATTATTTAAATTGCAGTGGTCTTTGAAGGACAGACATATTCACACTACCTAACGTACGTGTCTATTTTAGTCATCTTTGTGTCCATTTTAACCACCTTCCCAGAGAACTCTCTTCTCTGCACTGAGGCCATAGGACATCAATGCAAATTGGCCTCCTGAAGATGTGACTGGAGAAGGGGTGCCCAGCAGTTTTCAACAATCCTGCTCCTTCATCATGCTTATGCTTTCCTTTATATTTTATCTCCTCTTTCCCTTAATTTCACTTCTGTGGTCTCCACCCATGCTTCCTCACAGCACTTTTGATGCTCCCTCTCGCTGAGCTGATTCAGCTCACTGAACTGGCAGAAAACTAACTCAGAGAGGTAAAAAAGGGACAGTTTCCTGAAGGATTAATGAGCTGAATCAGCTCAGTGAAGGGTCAGACGAAAGTGAGAGTCAGCCCAAGGGTAAGCCAGGATCTTGTAAGAGGGAGTGTGAGGAGCAAGGAGGGGTGTAGGGGCATAGGGACCTCTTTGAGCACAAGGGGTTTCTTAGACCTTCTTAGACTCCAGGGATAAACTCTCTCTAGGACTGAAACAGCAAATGTGTGGAATAATGAAACCACTAAGCAACAAATACGGCCTTTCCTGTCACAAGGTCTTTAAGCTAATGGAGAAGGGTGTAAGAAGAACCAACTGCAGCACAGTTCTCAAACTGTGAAAGTGACTCCCCTTGGAAACAAGCGCTGAGTGAAATCTGGCATGTGCCATACATACTTTGGCATCTTCAGACCAAGGCTGGGGCCTTTCTTGGAGATATGCCTCTGTCGAAGACAAGGTCATCATCCCTGAGTGTGCTCAGCGCTCCGTCACAGCTTGTTGGGTGAAACCAAAGGGTCTCTGTGATACTTAAGAGGCCAAAGGAGATGCTCAAAAACTCTATAAATCTGTGGGGAAAAAAAAAGGGAAAAAAGAAAAAAATGTTAAAGCAAGGCCTGTTGGGTAAGGAAGTTAGCACAACTGATTCCCATCATTCTTCCAAAACAAAGATGATCGGTGGTTTGTCCCTCCTGATACCACCAACCTCCTTTAATTAACATGATGACATCTCCCTTTCTTTTGATCTATTCTAAGCGCTGGACATGAGTACAGAATCAGCAGCCTCAGAAATTACAGCCCTTCTCTCTATCTGGAAGAATAATTTTTGAATGTACCTGTGGCACCTCAGCATTCAGGCACCTTGGTGCCCGGGAACAGCTTTTGTCAATTCTGCTTCTCACATGCCAGTAAGAAATTACATGCTCTGCCCCAGTCCTTCATTGCTCAGGCTGTGATGGAAGCACACATGGAGTGCACAATTGCAGAGGATGCAGTATTAGATCCCAGATGGAGACCTTTGAGTCCCTTAAAATGTCATCCTCCTTCTGATGACAAAATTTGTAGCAGATACTTTGTTAGAGTGAGGTTCCAAACTTCTCTTCATGGGTTAAGCTCATTTATTTCCTATCTTCACTGTAACTTTTTGCAGTCTGAATGCATGCATAAATCTACAATCAGAACAGCAGATATTAAAGTGCCTTAAGTGCCTGCCATAACAACAGGCTAGAGGCAAAGCACCTTTTTATAAGAATCCATAAACCAGGATCCACTAGTGGCTTCATTAGTACCCTAGTTAGCTCCAGTTCCCATCAGTCATGACAAGTTACAGATCTTCCTCAGATTAAAAGCAGTATCTTGCTTCCTATAGCTTCTTCCCTTCTTCAACGTTCTCCCTTTTCCTCATTTCTCTGAATCAAAATCTCTTTGTCAAAAGTTTCCACTCATGGTCTGGTTCTGCTAGTGCATGGGGTTTTGCAGCAGGTTGGTTTCCTGTTGCAGCATCTCACATCTATAAATGAACCACATCTGTCCAGGGGCAGAACCATTTGAAGAACAGCTACTTGGGGCGAGTAGAATATTATTAGAAAGAGGACAGGTGAATCCTTTGCAACAGAAGGAAAGCAGGGTGCGTCCTCTGTCATTTCAACCACAAATCCATCCTTTGTGGATTGATCTGTTTAGGGGAGTTATCTCTTCAAGTTGGTGGATTTTGTACTTGAGAATAAAATTTCATCCTGATGCCTAAATAAATGGATAGAATTTCTTTTTTTTTTTTTTTTTTCTCTCAACTATAAGATGGATCTTCCAACTTCTCTGATAGGTGGGAAAAAAATCTCCATCTTTAGTGCTCTGTGCTACTTTTCCTGCACTTTCCGTGCAGGCATTCATTGAGTTTCTTCTTCTGGTGTTTCTTGTTCACTGAAGTGTTCTAGATGAATGCCAGTTTTCTTCCTTCTTCTTAAACAGAATCTTTTCCACCAAAAAATCTTCTGCTTGGCAAATAGATTTAGACCAGTTCCCTATACTTCCGCAGACTCATTCTGTTGCTGAAGTCCTCGCTCACTTATATGGCCCATCATAAGAAGGTTAGAATGCCATAGCTAAAAAGACGTGCAGATGTTGCCCAGCTGAACTCCCAGCTAACACTGAATATTATGATTTTTTTATTCATATCATAGCTGCATACAAGAAAATAATGGCAGGAGCCAAGTTCAGCCCTCCCTGCTGTAGTACTGTACATGGAAACACGCTTTCACGACCTGTGTCA
Organism: Nothoprocta perdicaria; assembly: GCF_003342845.1. Classification (NCBI taxonomy): domain Eukaryota; kingdom Metazoa; phylum Chordata; class Aves; order Tinamiformes; family Tinamidae; genus Nothoprocta; species Nothoprocta perdicaria. The sequence goes on along the minus strand of NW_020455550.1, from coordinate 187,023 downwards.
GGGCACATGTACAGGGGTGATTGTCACACCAGCTCATCCGGCCATCAAAACAGTTCAGAGCACAAGAGGAGTCTAAATCCCCCAATATTTAAGCATCCATGTAAAATATTTATGGTACTTAGGGAATTGCATATCCATTCCTTCTCCCTCTCTCTCTCTTTTTTGCTGGGTATACAATTCCCAGCACAGTGAAATCCCAATATGAACTGGGACAACAAATTCTTCACATAAAGCAGTATTAAAATGAAAGTAGGAGTAGTTTGGCTCAGAAGGAAGGGACAAGATCTTCTTCATGCTGAAAACTCACTCAAAGGGCTGTGATCTGGCACTTCCACCACAAATCTGGTCAAGGGAGCTAAACCTCTGGCAGAGTCTCTTAAATCTGTGAGGGTGGCTTTGCCATCCCACACTTTCAGATTGGAAGAGGGTCAGGGAGGCAAAGCTCTCACCCAGGTGCACAGGGTCAGGCATAGGCAGGTGGTTAAGTGAGGCCTTCACCAGTCTGATCTCAATTGCAGCAAGGGACCTTCTCTAGCCAAATAAAAGATGTCACATTATGGACCAGGGAAGGAGAAGTGTGTGTTTAACTAATGCCATTTCTAAAATAATTTAGTTAAATCAGAATAACTTTTGTGTGTGAGCAAGGCTTATTGTCAGAAAAGCTAATTCTAAACTAAAATGGGAAATGGAGCAGTGTCACCCATTACAAAGGCGGTATGGGCTGAAAGTACTGCTGAATTGCATGACGGCTTCTAAAAATACCGGAACGCCATGGATTAAGCACAACTGAGTTAATAAGGCGTTATACTGCATTCTGAAGGCTGCTTAAAATTAGCTGTGAATGTTCTTTTGCTTGTCCTAAATACACTGCAGAAAGACATGGGCTTTTTGCATATGTTTCAATCTCCCTTTGAGGAGCCACACTCTAAAAAGTCTGGCTCTGCAAGCACTAGAGGGCCAGAGACAGCTCTGCTATTGCTCTTCTTTCCAATCATGCTCTCAAGCCTGAAGGAAACAATTTTAATAAGTGATGCAGGGGTGAAGCTCAGTCATTTCCCCACATGATTTATTCAGGGAGTGCTGCAGCGCCATTGCACCAGTACTATAGTTTCTGTTGAGAGGCATTTTCCCGAAAAGTGCCTATTTTCAGGGTGAGACAGTTTTCCATAGAGAAAATGGAAGAAGCAATGGACTACAACTCTCCTGGCTGAACTTCAGCTTAAAGTAAGACATCGCTAGGGTTTAGTGTCCCAGCCGAACTTGAAGTAACACACTGCTGGGATTTAGTGACATTCTCTTCTGCCTTCTGGATGCTCCAGCTGTGCATAACACAGGTAACTTCTAGCATTTTGCAGACTTGGACAGCACTGCACGTAGCCTCAGCCTCCAATTTATCTCTCTAATCAGCGGGGATGTGAACCTTCGTCTAAGCTAAAACGTGTGTTGCAGAAAGGATGCACAATATGCAGACCCTGAGAAGTGTTTGCGCACCACAAACATCTCTAAACTAGTTGGCCAGACACTGCCTCACTCGCATGAAGTCTCGCCAGCACAACAGGCTACAGTGAATTTCGTACACGAAGTTCCATGTCTCCAGGGGGACTGAGATCCTTTTCCAGAGGCAGTGCTACCCTCTTTCTCCACTAACTTATGTTCCCGAACTGGCAATGGCTGGATTTTCGGGGTGTGTGTGTGCGCGTGTCCCTGCTGCCTCTGAGTGCAATCAGCTCCTCTTCTCCACAAGCAGAATTTCCTCCAGTAATTCTCCAGAGAACCAATATTCCCATAAGAACTAACAATATAACATTGCCTCTTTTCAGTGTAGTTTTCTTTCAGTTTTGATGGATCCCTCATTAAAGAGTCCCTGGAGTTCACTGACAGAGAAGTTTGCAGTCACACAGCTAAACATGTTAGCAGGTGTTGGGGCTCTGGAGTCAAACCTGTTCTGGCATCTCCTTTTGCCAGAGCTGGCATCTTTGGCCTTTTGAGACATAGGTGGATTCAGATGACTTCTCCTAACTGCGTAAGAAACAATAATTTATCTCTTCTGGAGAAAAAAAAAAAAAAGAGAAGGGAGGGAAAAAAAAAAAGCTGGAAAAGAATCTCAGCCTGGAAATTCAGGCAAATCCCTTGATACCCTAAGTGTGGGTGGAGGACAGCAGCTCAGGCATAAATCGCACGTCCTTGCTTCTGCAAACGAGGGTCACCATTTCAACACTCTCCCACTATAGCTGCAGCACAGACCTCCAAAGCATTTCCAGTGAAGCACATTCTCATACCTGCCGTTGCCTTAGGAGAGCACGAGCGTTTGCACTGTCTGCATGCATTAGGCAGCAGCAGTTAAACACAATCAAGCTGTCTCTTGCTAAGTTTAGGACAAAATACTTCACAGCTGCAGGCCTTCTCCCACTGGGTATGACTAATCAGATCTACTTCCCTGATATTTGCTCCATCTCTTTAGGTGTTTGCGCAGATAAATTGTTTTCACCAAAAAAATGCTTTCATATTGAAATAAATGCTCGCTTTGCATTTCTCCTGCATACAGGTTGTGTTGTTTCGCTTTTTTCAAATTCTGTGCTTAACACTAGGTGATAGACAGGGAGAAATCACAGGTTGTGGATGATATTGTCAGCTTTTTCAAGGCAGTGACTGAACTGCAATTCATCACTGCAGTGCCATGAGCGAGATCAGGGGCTCTTTCTCTTTTGTTAGCTCTTCAAAGATGTGGGGTCCAGAAAGGATGTTACTGTTTTGCTCCTCTTGCAGAGTTACTTGTGAACAATGCATTTTTTTACCCACAGAAAATGCAGCTTGTATGGTTGAAATAGTAAATTGAGCTGTAATTAACTGAATTACAATAATAATGAAACCACACTCTTGTGAGGAGAGCGAGGCCTTCAGCGAGCTTTAGTTCTAGCCTGACAGAGACAAACTGATTTAAAATTTACAGTGGATGTCAACATTGCTAGCAAAGAATCCCCCAAAAGAAGCTCGGCCTAACTTGGCTACATTCAGCATATAAAAAATAATAATCCATTTTGCATCATTATAAGAAAAGGGACTTTTGTAAATTCAAAGAAAATCAAAGATCCTATTTTGTGTCTTGGAGAATGTTTCCTTTCTTAAGTTGTGCAAAACACGTAACTGGGCCTGCAGTGCGCTCCACAAGGCTGGACAAGAGACGCTCTATCTCACAGCGGCGCGCTGTCTCACCAAGCACGAGCGGCTGCCAGGGACCTCTCAGTCTGCTGCCCTGTATTTCCTACCGTTCCCAACCTAGTCATAGGAACAAAAGAGAACAAAGGAAAAGACCACAGTTATGATTTTAAAATGTACAGTTCTTTCAAAAAACTTTTGAAAGCTTTTTCAACAAAATTGGCTCCCTCTGTACCCCTTCTAATAGGCAGAAGGAAGCAGAGCACTTGCGCAGGAACTTAGAACCTCTTTCTCTAATACACCCAAACCCGCTGGTACAGAAAGTGATCTTCTGTAGGTAGAATAACCCTGGGCAATTCACATACCAGTCGTTTGTGGCACAAAGTCCTGAATTAGCAAAGGATAACTTAATCACTAATAAAAATACAGGAGATAAATCCCGTCCTTCACTCTGTTTTATTGTTTTGCGACTACAAGGTCATCAATATTTTTCAGCTGGACTGCTAACGTCACAGAGAAAGTCTTGAGTTTACACAAATCTAGAGATATTTTGACTCTTGGTATACGTCTCAGGTACAGTGATGCATGCCACCTCATTAGAATTTAAATACATGTTTTAATTTTTAACGAACATAAGTTTAAGCTTTATGATTCCACCATATGCAGCACTGTGCTAATTGATACATGCGGCAGCTCACCCGTATGTTACCCGCTTCTGACTTCACCTCTTAAGCATGGAAGAGACCAAACTTCTCGCCCTCTATAAAAGCGTTCAGACGTTACACTGCTAAATGCTCCAGCCATGCTTACAAACAAACCAAGCTGTTAGTAGGAAACCCTCACAGCATATAAAAACCATGTGCCATCATTTTGGGTGGCTAAAGGAACCCCTGAGCGCCAAGTGCGGTTTGTGGGATTAAACGTCTCTCTGATGGAAGGACCGGCAGAAGGGGAATGGTGGAACTGCTAGACACGGCGTGGCAGTCCATCGCTTGGACTCCTCCATGTGCCTGTTTTTCCTACCTGGCATTTCCCAGGCACAAAGACATTTTCTGCTCCCCGTGTGCAGCAAATGATGGTGGCCACGACCTCGCAGTCCACAAGCAGACCATTTTCCACGTATGCACCCAAGGAAACTCAGAATTCATAGCGTTGCAGAAACCCTGGGTCCCAATCAGAACTCAGGTTACATTATCCCTTTTTTTTAGCAAATTTATTAATCCAAACTCCAGGCATCAGTCCCAGGGAGCAAGACAGTTCATCCAGAGGTTACCTATAACCCTCTGCCTACCAGCAATCACACCATTTATCAGGTCTATGTGCAAGTGCTGTGCTGGAGGTCCCTTCTCCTTGCTAAGTCTTCTGCTGCCCTTCCGAGCAATCCCGCTCCCCCTTGTTTCTTCCTCCCACAGTTTTGGGGAGTCCCAACAGACTCCTGGAACCCATCTCCATTCTTCTTTTTTTTCCCGGAACCTATTTCCAACCTACTTCCTCTTTTTCCAAGCTGAGGTTTTGAATTCAGAAACAATGCTCCTGCTTCTTAAAAGCTCTTGTATCAGAGAGTCATAGTGCTGCCAGCTTCAAGGAGCAAGAAGAAAACCCAAACATGCATTTCTTCCTACAATAGCCCCACGTAGGCCTGCTGCTGTATTTATGAACTCCTAACACGCATCTCTAGCACGAACGGCTACCTTTGGTGAGTCTCCCAACAGCAAGGCTGTTGTCTGAAAACATATGTAACCCTCGAGCCCCTAAAATTTTCCTGTTGGTTGTTTTTCCTTTTTTTGGTGTGCGTGTGAAAACAGCATCAAGAGCTGATTTCCCAAGCAGAGCGAGGGGAGAGCTCAGCAGGGCTCCTGCAAACGCTCTGATTAGCCTCTCCTCTCGAGGAGCGAGGAGCAAGGCAGCCCAACAGAGGCACCTTCCCCCCGGCAAGGCTGCAGGATTCGGCAGGACCAGAGCTCCCCCGAGTCCCGCCAGGGCAGCTCGAACAAGGGCTGAGTCGAATCACATCACGTTTCTTCACCTGCCTTTTCAAAAGCCGCACACCTGAAATCAATGGGAATTTTACAGGGAAATAAAGGAGGCAGAAAGAAGGGAGAGGAATAACAAAAGCACCTGCATTTTGAAGTTAAAAGGTCTCCCAATACATAACTCACTCATACTCTGGGGGGTGCAAGTTAATGTTTTATTCAGCGGTGCAGCTAGTTGGCCATAAAATGGGTGCTCTGCATTTATTCATGCTTATGGAGGAAAAGAGGTGATTTGGAAAAATAAAACGCATATTTGCAGCAGCTAGGCAAAACCTTACAATGCTGAGCGAAAAAGACTAGTTTGCATCACCTAGATGTTATTTGCCACTTCATCCTTTACAGGTTCATTTTTTTCTAATAGCACAAAGCTGACATTTCTTTCATCTGTGTATCAATTCTATCAATGAATACCTTCCATTGACTGAAAAAGAAACTATTTCTAAACACAATTTAGTGATTTTAGGCATTAAATAATAACAACAAAGGTCTTCAGCCACAAGCTGCCCTCTCCAGCCCACGGCTGCTGGGCTCATCTCGCTTCCTCTGGGCTGCCCGGCAAACATAATCCTGTGAAAATGCAACTCCTCACTCCACCTCTATATTATCTAACATAATACCTGTTATATTCTCTTTTAAATAAACTGTTGCCACATGTTTCTCAGGTTGATAAATGATTCCACTGTTTGCTTTTCTCTTGGAAGGAGATGAAGAGAACAGGTTTTAAAGCTACACTCAATTTGAGCACAAACTTATATATGTGCATATATATGTATACAGACATATTTAGTGTGACAAGTGGCACTGTCTTAACACATATTGGAAGTTTAGTTATTTATTGCCTGAAGATCATCTACATTAGGGGTTTCTTTGTAACGATAAGAACTCGTAACATGAATGTTAAACACGCAGCAGTGACTCCTCCCTCCGCTACACAGCCTCTTTGGTTACTCGAATGATCCATGTTCAGTAACGTACGAGCCTTTAGCACCACGTCCTTTAGTGCCAGTTAGCTCAGAAGGCAGAACTATGTGAAAGTGCACTTGAAACTTGCCTTGGTGGCTCCTTTAACACCGGATCCCCTGAGCAGGATGCCGCTCACTGCTTGCTCCTTAGCACCTCCCGGAGAGGCTGTCTGGCCAGAGTCCTGAGCGTGGTCTCCCTGCATCGCTTTGCTCCCTGCACACACGCCTCGCATTTCCCGAGTCATTAGGAAGGGATTAGCCAGCCCTGGCCCTGGCCCGGGCGCTTGGCAGCCTCGAGGCCCGTATCAAAGGCTCTTTTGAGACCCTCTAATCCGCTGCTCCTTCACCCTTTACTCCACTAGCACGGCCGGATACAACGGGGCAGGTTTCATCCACGTCTGTATTTGCACAGCTGCGCCCACGCAGCCGTTCGGCCGGGGCAGCCCCACAGCGCAGCGCAGGTCGGCTCGGCGCGCCGCCATTTCCGCGCAGGGCGCGCCAGCCCGCCCGGCGGCACCTCCGCCCCAGCGGCGCCCGCCCGAGCCCGCCGCCCTCCCACTCCCGCCTCTGCTCCCGCGCGGGGCGCCTCAGGCGGCGGCGGCACCCCACCCCCACCCCAACGGCCCTAACGGTCCCAACGGCTCCGCGCGCCGCCCGAGGCCCCGCCCCCGGGCCCCGCCCCCTTGGCCGCCCCTCCGCGCGTGCCTTTCCCGGAAAGGTTCTCTTTCCGGTCCGCCGCGGCTGTTCGCTTCCGGTTCCGTGCCCCCAACATGGCGGCGGCCCCTGCGCCGAGCGGGCCCTGAGCGCCGCGGAGCCGCCTCGGCGCCGCCGCCGCTTCCCGCGGCCCCCCCCCTCCCCTCGCGGGGCCGCCGAGCCCCGTGCGCGCGGCGGGGCCGGGCCGGGCCGGGCCGGGCCGCGGGCGCCATGGCGCCCGTGCAGCTGGAGAACAACCAGCTGGTGCCGGCCGGGGGGGGAGCCGCCTCGGCGCCCGCCCCGCCAGCGCCCGGCGCCGTCGCCGCCGCCGCCAGCCCCGGCTACCGCCTCAGCACCCTCATCGACTTCCTGCTGCACCGCACCTACGCCGAGCTCACCGTGCTCGCCGACCTGTGAGTGCGGGCGGCGGGAGCCGGGCGGGCGGCCGCGCGGGGCCGGGCGGCGGGGCCGGGCCGCAGGGCCGGGCTCCGGGCGAGCCGGGGCTCCGAGGGAGGCGGGAGCGCTGCGGGCGGGGGCTGCCCTCCTAAACAGCTACCGTCCTCCCCAGGTTACTGACCCCCCTCACCCCCGTTCTGGGCACTAGTGCCTTGAAATACTGAATCCCGCGGAGCTGTTTCACGTGTTACGCTCCACACAGATGAATTACTTGAAGGCTTTTTCAAATGCCATTTTGTTGTTTTCAAAGAGATGTATAAAACCACCTCCATCTCACTTGCTCCCTAGCGCTGTCTCAGGGTCCACTGTGCTGCTTTGGTTGCACTGGGAGTTGCAAACCAAAGGATAGTGTTCCAAGGTCTAGAAGAACTTCCCTGAAAACAGTTTGACTCCGAACAAATCTGTTTGCTGCTTGGGAGTCCCTAAGGATACACAGCCTGGGAGGGTTGTGTGCACTCTGAAAACTGTCAGACAGAGCAGATGTGGGAGAAAACACATCCTCGTACAATGTTGTGTCTGGTAATCACACAGACCGCGTTTTGCTTGGCTTGGTGTCAAGGGCATTCAAGCACTAGAAGAACAAGAGCTGCAGGAGTCTCAGTTTGTTTCATAGGAAAAAAAAAAGCTCTGAAATGTTGATCAGTGGTCTTTCCTGTTCACCTATGATGCAGAAAGGCAGTGATGGATACTGCCTGAGTTCTTGTAGGCCTCCATGCCTGTGGTGCTGTCCCTTACACCTTGATTTCTGGTGTAAAACTGGCCCTTCGGAGTTCAGCAAGTAATTAAGCAAATTACAAAGCAATGTGGGTAGCATGAGCCATGCACAGGCTCTGCTGTGGGTGCTCCCCTAAAAGCAGAGTGAGCCCCAATTTCTGTTGTATGCCACCCGCAAGTGGGGATTTGGCTGACAAACAAACAAAAAAAACCCTTATTTGGAAATTATTCTCCTCTTCCCACCAAGGTAAACTCTCTAATTTGTCAGCATCAGCCTATTTCTGCCAGTAACAACAAAACCCTCCTAAACAAAATGACTCTGATGTCTCTGGGACATGGTGGTTTGCAAAAGCACAGAATCTACTGTCCTAGTGCTGGGTACAATTTAGGAATAGAGATTCCTTCAATTTTAGCCTAACTCATAGCAGCAGTCCTAGGTCATCTGCAGCAGGTGTTAAATCTGGCTATTTCTTGTTTTTCCTGAGGTGAGCTACGAATACTTGGTGGGAATCATGAGCTGCAAAGCAGCAGCTGTGGTGCTGCGGGACTCGCCAAATTCCCCGAAGTCTCAAAATTTGAGCCTTGTTCAGTATTTTCAATTCTTCTGTTCTGTTCTAGTTAACTTTAACTGGCAGATAGTACTGGCAAACTTGATAGCAGAAGACTAAACTGTTTTCTAGGACTTTGTCAATCATGAATGATTTTGACTATTTCCTAAGTGTTGAAAAAAAAATATTTTTTAAAAGGTGAATGGTAGCTCTTGTACTTAACCGAAGATTGAAATGTTATAAAATAATGTGTATTAATACTTTCTTTTCCCCCTTTCTTTTTAATATAGTTTACCAAGGAAGACTGATATGGAAAGGTGAGTCCTAACAAAATAGGCTGTGATACGTGCTGAAGTGTAGAACTTGATTTGAGTTGTTAAGGTTACCATAGAACTATTCTGGGTTTTTTTTTGATATTTTTACATTTTGTACAATAAAATAAGCCTTGTTTGTCTGTCTGTCACTGCGTAGATTGAAGATTTTTTTTCAGCATCAGTGACAATACTAGCGTACTAGCGTGTTTTGGACTTCTGTGTGTTTTTGTTTTTCTTCTCTCTCCTGTTCAGGAGGAATTATAATTGCTGCTCCAGTAGTAGGTGAGCTCTGTTAAGGCCATTTTTCTTTAATGGCAGTGAATGTCACAGCAACAGTATGACAGTAAACCTGATGTGAAAGGGAGCTGGAAAAATAAAAACCTGAGTAGAAAAATAAAAATCTGACTTGTCCAATGGAGAAGCTTCTTGTTCAAAAGCAGCATTTCAACAAGGAAACAGTGTAGAATCTTTTTCTTTTTCCTTTCATCATAAGATGCCCTCCTTTCTGCATCTTTTATGCTTTAGAAATACACAGAAGAATTGCCAGTAAACAGACTTAAGAGACCTAACAGGCTCTCTTAAGTCTGTTAAAAGAACAAACTTAAGGAAGATTTGCTTCTTTTTTTCTTCAAATATGGAAATTGCCAGAAAATTGGTTCCTTTGTCAGTGTTAGCACTCTGCTTGGTCTAATTTACTTCGGAGATACATATTTTAATACATCTTAATTGTTCAGATTCTTCTGTTTTTCCTAAGTTTGAGAGGCATGATGACAGCAGTAGCTGTTCTAGCCAGCTGTTTTGGGAAGTTGGCTGGTAGCATGGCATACATGCTTTAGTGAGAATGCAATGGTTTTGTTTTCTAATGAAAATACATATAGATACCTGGCTGAAGGACTCAAAGATAAGAAAAACAGTTAGGAAATCATGAAATAAAGTGTGACCTTTCTTTGAAAACTGTTCTTCAAATGTGGAAAAGTGGAGGACAAAAATTACACCTGCTTTCCTGAACTAAGAGTTCCTGATGAGAAGTATTCAAGAGTCCTGTTCAGATACTTCCAACAACTAAATGGATGTACTGCTTTCTTACATGTTTTGTAGGAGCTGGTGAATGAGGCTGCTTTCTCTCAAATTTACAGAAATAGCTCTATCACATACACAAGAAGATCCAAAAAAAACCCTGTTAGTGCTATTGTAAGAACAGGTTGCTCATGACTGAGAGCAGTGCAGTAACACACACAGCATCATGGGAAGCACTGGTTTCCCTTCTTTTCTAATGATGGAATGACTAGTCCAACTCCCTGCTTCAAGTTAAAGCCCATTTTCATGTTAGTTGGGGTCGCACAGTGTCATATCCTGCTGAGCCGCAAAGATCTCTGAGGATGGAGTTGTCTTAGTAGTTAGTTTGCAGTGGCTGGTAACTGTTGTCCCCCATCCTTTTGCACTTCTGAGGAGAGTCTGACTCCATCTTGTCTCTTGCACTCCTCAGGTATTCGCAGACCCGATTGTAGACTGGGGAGCCCCAAACTGAACATACTGCTTCAGATTTAGTCTCACAGAGGAATAATCACTTGCATGACGAGCTGGCTGTGCTCGTGCAGCTTCTCGTTGTTGCAGGGGCCCACTGGTGATTCCTCTGTGCTCGTTCAGTGGACCCCTGAGTCCTTTTTGATTGATCTTACAGCATTGCCCACTTCTCAGCCTGTGCCATCACATGAGTTTGATTCCCCGAGGGCAGGACCCTTGGGTGCACTCCATCTGGTCCAAGGCAGCTGTGCAGGCCAAGCTTCCTTAAGTGGTTCTTCCCTGGTTGGTCTTCTGCTGTAGTTAATGCTTCACTCGGACCCTTGGCACTAGGCTGAAGGGTCTGAACGATCTGAGAGCAGAGCTTACCCGTAAACACCAAGGTAAAGAACGGAGTAGGGGTTTTCAGTGCCTGTTATCTCATCCTGCTGGACTCAGCTTTCCTTAGTTTTCCTTTTACTCATACAAAGAGGGTTGTCTTGTTGCCCTTTATACTTTCATAGTTTCATTTCTAGGTGAGCTTTGGTTTTCCTAGCACCTGTCCTTGCATACTCAGGTAGTTTCTGTGGAGTCCTAAATAGCCCATTCCCTTCCCTCGCCTTCTTTGTGCTTCCCCTCTGGATCTGAGCTTACTCGGAAGGTCCCTGTGCAGCCAAGCTGACCCTCTGCCACGCCTGCCTGGCTCGCTGGAGTGGGCTCCAGTGCAGAAAAACAAGCTTTGGTGACTCTTACATGTATTACAGTTGAATTATTCTAAAGGGTTGTTTCTTAGATATGGTTATTAGAAAACCCCTTTAACATGCTTTGCCATTATAGGCTTTTTAAATGCACCCTTTGCCTAAGTTCTGTCTTCCTGGAATATAATTTTCCGTGCAGCTCAGCATGAGGTCATCTGTAATGAAGAGCGAAGGAGCACAGCAGTGCTGAACAACTCCTTGGGTTCCTCACAGACCAGTAGAGGAATGTGAGCTCCCAGGGCAGCTTTCATTTGGGGTGATGGTAGTGATTATGGCTGCTGGATTCTGCTGAAATAGAAGTAGGAAGTTTTCTATAGCTTCACATTAATAAAATTATTGGAATACTGTGGCTTTTTTTTCAGTAATTAAAAATAATTTTAGATTACTATGTTCCTTCTTGCTCCAAATTTTCTCTAGCTTTGATTTCCAGCCCCAAAAACATCATTTTGAATTTTTCTTGTTAGCTTTTATCCCCCTGAGGCATTTGACTGACATAACTGCCTCTAGATTTTAGCAGCTCCTATATTGAGTTTGCCTGAGAGATTACTGCCGCTCTAAAGGCTCACTGTAGGCATCTTCCAAATCTCATAATGGTTTTCTGAACCTTTTAAAATCTTCCAGGTTTTGCACTAATATTGTAATTACTGTCAGAGCTTGTAGTTACTAATAGAGCTACTATTAGCTTGGCCAGCACCTGGGATTTTCATATCAGGCTGGATGTCATTTTAAAACATATTCTCTAGAAGGCAAGTTACTGAGTGCACAATTCTTGGGGTGAGATCTGCAGTTTGTAATGCAGCCATTGAGCCAGATGATATTAGTGGTGCTTCTAGCCTAAACGTCTCATCTATAATCCGGTTCTGCTCTGTGTATTGCCCAGAAGGATTAAATTTATTTAGCCTCAATACCAAAGGGTTAACCAAAATGTTGAGCAGAGACACTGCTGTAAACTGAGAGCACATTATTCCCGTAGAATAGGTAGAGGAGGGTGTCTTATACATGAGAATCAATGAAAGGAGGTGCAAGTTCTGTTTGGTAGAGACCAGTATCTGTTGTGGCAACAAATGTTCTTTTGTCCAAGCACTGTTCTCACTTTATAAAATATCATCAGGAAAACAGCTTTTTCCCCTCATCCCCTCACCCATGTAACTGAAAAAAAATATTATGTGTAGAAAAAGAGGGAAACATCTGTGAGCAGTGGATGAAATGGGGGTTTAGAGAGCCTCCTATACTAAAGGAGGAAAAGGCAAAATGAGCCAGCATACATCCCCTGGTCTTCCTGGAATTCTTTTTCCGTAAAGAGAGCGTAGTAGGGGCCCATCTAGACCATCGCATACAAAGCGTAGTGGGGTGAATATTGACTATCAGAAATTTCTCATACTGATCTCTCTGCAAGGCCGGACTGCTGGGGAAAGTAAGCATTTTGTGTTCTTACTTTCCTCCAGCAACAAGGTAGCGTCCTGTAATGTGCACTGTGGACACTTCTGAAAGCTATCAGCATAATATTTTGTTTAGTGTTCTTTTTTTAAAGCAGTGCAATAGGACTGTTGGATCCTGTACTCTTGAGGTAATTCACGTTGTTTTAAATTTAATCATAAATTCTGGGAATTCTTTTCAAAGATAGAGTTCCCCATGTAATGGTTTCTCTAAAGATAAGTGATTCATTCAGATGAATGTGCTGCCTTTGTTTTTCCCAGACAATCTTGGTTGCTTGGAATCTATCTATCTTTTTAGTTCTTCTGAATTCAAAACAAGGAACTCAACTTTTTTTTTTCAATATTCTGTTCAAACAAGACTATTATTAACGATGCATATATGGGCATAATTAGAAGCTATCAGAAAGCTATTAGAAGCTTTGCGTTGGCACAGAATCAAATTGCAGCTTAATCTTTTTTTTTTTTTTTTTTTTACAGAAAAATAGAAATTGTGCAGTTTGCAAGCCGTACTCGTCAACTGTTTGTTCGTTTGTTAGCCTTAGTCAAATGGGCTAATAATGCTGGAAAGGTGGAAAAATGTGCGGTAAGTTAACAATTTCATGTGAAATAATCTTTAGGTAGTATAAGAATTTTATATCTTAAAAAGAAAAACAAAACAAACCGAACAAAAAGGGTAACCTGTTTCTTCCTCTTGAGGAGTTATATAAATTTGTCATTTAGCAGTTAAAGGTTCCCCAGGCTCATCAGTGGTCACAAAAGAAGGCATGTGTGTGGTTGGCTCAGAAGTGCTTAGGGTTAGGTGACAAGCAGGAAGGATGGACTGTAAGGGTGAAGTTAGTTAAATAAGAGTAAAGTCCAGGACGATGTACAAAGCCAGTCCCCCGAGTGAACGCAGGCGCGAGGGGTTTGCATTCCAATAGCAAGCATCAGGTGAAGAGCTGTGAAGCCTCACAGACCTGCCACGCCGTCAGAAGTGACATACAGGTTTCAAGTGTCCTTGCCTAAGAACGTAGGAAATGGACAGGGCATTCACTCTTTCCTTGTTCTGTAGATGCGACTGCTTGAAGTGACAAATCATCATCTTATTTGAGTACGCTAGGTGAACTGAATGCCAAGGGAAGTTGATCTGTGCATTTGCTGATGTGCATGCACGTCCCCCGCACTGTTTCTTCTGCAGATGATATCGAGCTTTTTAGATCAGCAAGCCATCCTGTTCGTGGACACTGCGGATCGCCTGGCGTCGCTCGCTCGAGACGCCTTGGTTCACGCTCGTCTGCCCAGCTTTGCTATCCCATATGCTATCGACGTGCTGACAACCGGCTCGTACCCGCGCCTGCCTACCTGCATAAGGGTAAACAATGTTACAACACGCGGGAAAGAAAAATCCCCTGTCTGATATCAAATGCCTGTATATTAAACTCTTTTCCCGATACATTTAAACAGAAATGTAGTTTAATACGTGCCTGGTGTCAAGTCTGTCTAGGGTCAGATCCTGACTTAGAGCATTTTAGGTTTGAACATGCTGTGCTGTCTCATTCTCCATTTGAACTGGTTCTGCTCTACTGCCAGTATAAAAGCAACACTTCTTCCATGGTTCTTTATGTATTTGTGCATGTTAGGCCAACATCCCAAAAAAAGGCAGTCTAAAAATGAGATGCTGACATCTGTTGCTCTCAGTGGTTTTGGTTGCAGCATGTTTTATCTAGAGAGGTACTGAAATATGTGGAACTATCTTTAATCCTGCTGCTTTTTCGTCCTGAGAGAAGGCAAAATAAACAGGTTTTTGTGAAGTAATTTTTCAGTAGAATCTATAACCAATATCTGTCCCTACAGATAAAGATTAGCTTTAGATTTTAGTATTTAATGAGTTTTTAAAATGATGTAAAGCCCAGAATTGTTTTAATTGATCTTAGTTGAACGATCTTGTTCACAGTGATCAGTCTTGGGTAGAATCTAATTAACTGGAAGATGAAAAAGTATAAAGGCAAAATTGAAAGCTTTGCTTGTGTCTAATGGCAAGTCGTATTTATACTTTCAGAATTCTGGTCTGGCTAGACCAGAATTTCATCGTTGCTACTTATGGTGTATTTTACATGTTCAGGATGTGTAAATTAGTTTGTTTTCATCTCAACAGGATAAAATAATCCCTCCTGATCCCATTACGAAGAGTGAGAAGCAAACCACACTTCATCAGTTAAACCAGATTCTTCGACATCGACTAGTGACTACAGATCTCCCTCCCCAGCTGGCAAACCTTACAGTCGGTGAGAACTTGAGTTCCCTTTTTGAAGAATAGCTTATTGCAGACAGATTCCAAATTGTTGTTTTACTGCTAAAGCAAAGATGGAAGATGGCTTACACAAGGTCATTAGGCTTCCTTAATCCAGTAACGCTGGGATCCTGGCTCTGCATAACAACAGAATATGTTTTTTTCCTCTCTTGAAAAACCAGGACACTGATAATGGTGCTGAAATAATATTTACTCTCAGCACTATCCTGTGCTGATAATGGCAAAAGGCTGTAGACACCATTTTGTTCTTTCAGCAAATTTATTATGAAAGGTTCCCCCCTTCTTTAAAGATAATGCAATAGCAGAGGTAGAGTTGCTCACGTCTCAGCCCATGTTTGGCATAACAGTATAACTGTTTTGTCCTAAGTTAGTTTTAAAAAAAAGTTTTTTCTAACTTAGCTTAGTTAACTTAGTTAACTAAGTTTTTAAACTAACTTAGTTTTTAAACTAAGTTAGTTTAAAAAAATCCAATTTAATTAAACTGTTAAGTGCTCGTGTAGAAACTCTTTGGACTTTAAGTGAAACAGTTTAATGTTGCTCCTTTTTTGAAATCTGTTTTGATACTAATCTTTGTGCTTAAAGTTTGTTCACAAGTGACTTGTTCTGCAGCTCACTCCAGCTCACACTTTCTCGTCCTCCTGCCCCTTCTTATTCCTTACCTCTCTTCTGTGGAGTCTCTTCCATTTGTTGCTAATCGGTAATTTTGTTCTAATTGCTGTTTTCGTTTAGCAGAAGCAGTGGTAGGAAAAAAGAAAAAATTGCTAAAATTTGGACTATATTATTACAGAAACACATAGAAATAGAAGTAGGGCTGGAATGGACCTAGTCTGTGCTGTTGAGGCAAGGTTAACTGTTGATATTTTATATCTCGCTGATACTGATTGTGAATAAACTCTTGACAAACTATAGTAATAGTTTTCACTGTTTCCTACCTGACCCATTGCAATTTCTATATTGAATCCATTTTTGACTAATTGAAGTGTAAATGGTATGTCTGGGTTCTTCAGGTCTTTTCTGGTTACGTATTTGAGTATTAATATCTGGTTTGGTGGTTTGCTTTAAGAGCATGTTTAGTAGGCTTTTGAGAATGAAACTTCACTTCATGAGTTCAATATTCCTGTAGAAATTTAAAAACTTTTAAGTGTCAAGAACTGTCAAGGTGCATGACCTATTTTGTTAGATGATTGAGAAGACTGACCCACAGTTTAGAGTGAAGACTTGTACTAAATGGTCTGCTTTGCCATTCATTTCCTTTATGGCTTTGCTGTGTAATTTTGTCTGTTCTCTGTTCTGGAAGTCGAATGGCATTCTGCAAAAAGTTCTGGGTAATGTAGATAAATTAGAGAAATAGTCTATGTGTGTACATAAAAGAATATCTTGCCCACAGGAAAATGGAGTTAAAATATTGTAACTTTATGTAACACCGAAAACCATTTACATAAGATAATAATAAGATAATCATCGATGTAGCAAAGAATAATTAAGGAGAAGAAACTAGACATACTGTCTGTATAACTTGTCAGACTGGTAGTCAGCACAGAATGTCATTCTGTGTTAAAGTAAAATGAATGCTAATGAGTTATCATGACTAAATATTGCTGTTCAAGACAGTTTTGGACTTCTGTCCATGCTGTTTATTGGCACTGGTTCTGTTGCAAAAAATATCATCAGATTCATATGTGTGTGTGTGTGTGTGTGTATATATATATATATATACACTACACAGCAAATTATACAGGAAAGCAATCAGTTTTGAGTGTAGAAGCTACCATATTGATATTCTGAGGCACCTTGTGAGATTGAGTAAAGTAAATCATTTTATTCCTTCCCTTAGCCAATGGCCGGGTGAAGTTTCGAGTGGAAGGGGAGTTTGAGGCCACCTTGACAGTGATGGGTGATGACCCTGACATCCCCTGGCGCCTTCTCAAACTGGAAATTTTGGTTGAAGACAAAGAAACTGGTGGTAAAAATAAAGTATTTTAACATTTTATTCTTTTAGTACGATGTTCGTCTCTGCTGCATGCGTCCTTGTTACACAGTGTTTTTTTGCATACCACATCTCAAGGTAATGAAGCTATATACACACTGTGCTGTTTTCTCAACAGCTTGCACTGTATGTCTTATTGCTTGCCAGTAGTCAACCGTAGCTAAAATTTTACAAATAAATCAAAGACTGGCTTATTTTGCTATCCATTTTAGTTGGTAAATATTTCTTAATACTAACCTTTTTGCCTGATGCCTAATGTGCATTATTTTTAATTTATGAAAGATGGTCGAGCCTTGGTCCACAGCATGCAGATCAACTTCATCCATCAGTTGGTTCAGTCCCGGCTGTTTGCTGATGAAAAGCCCCTTCAGGACATGTACAGCTGTCTGCGTATCCTTCTGAAAGTTGCTTTGGAATAAGCTGCTGTGGCCGTACTCTTTCTAGTAGCTCGAGGTCCAAAAGGATGGCTGATAAGGGAGAGTGTCTGTAAGTGGAGTGAAAATGATGGCCTTGGGCACGGTTGCTGTCACTTACTGGCATGTAAACCAGCCCTTGTTGGCTTGCTTTGGCTGGTCATCTGGGATGAGATCAGCTCACAGTAAATCATCAAAGGTAAACGTGAGATGCTGGAGACAGCAGGAGCTGAGCAGTCAGTGCAGGAGCAGCTGCCATGCGTGTGCTCACTTTGGAGATACAATACAGCGCTGGCTTTTAAGGTGCGGTAGCTCCCAGCCTGTGCTCAGGTGCTGTGGTAGGGTGGAGCTCTGCAGGAAGGCTGCTTAGTGACTTACGTGCAAAGGAGGAATTACTGACATAATGTGCAATGGCTTTCAGTGAAATATAGGCATTTTGAGGAACAAACAAGATGCATGTGGAAAATGGGCTTAATGGGTAGCTATAACATGAACTGAATTTCTTTGCTAGTCATCTTTTCCCCAAAGACGGGCAGAACTGAGATCTCTGAAAAAAAAATCACTGTTTTGCTTTTGCCTAATATCCTTAGATAAAAGACATGTGTGACAGAATCTTGAAATAGTTGATACTGTTTTATATGTGTCTATCTCTTCATATGGAGGTGTGTTTTCAGAGAGCATCTTGTCTTTGGCAAGTGAATTTATGTAGTGTAGAGACTCTTGTTTGGACCTGTTGTATTTTCTTAACTTCGTATCTCTAGACTCCTTCTGCTTAGCACTTCAGCTGGAAGTCTTGCATTCACAGACACTGATGCTCATTCGGGAACGCTGGGGTGACCTCGTGCAAGTGGAGCGGTATCATGCAGGGAAATGCCTCTCTCTTTCTGTTTGGAAGTAAGTTGATTTCCAGAGGTTGTTCTTAATCAACTTGACTAAAGTGATGGGATCATTTTTATTTTTAAGCTTGAGTCAGAATTTTCACGACTAAATTTTCTGCATTTAAATACTTAAACACATTGTTGGACTTGCAAAAGAGTGCAGGTAATGTACTGGAGGGCAATGGATGCAGTCATAAAATCAGCTGTCATTTAGATGGATGTCTAAATTAATATGTTAGTTCTTTGTCAGTCTTTCTTGATCAGTATTGGTCCCTGAGCTATTCTTGACATGCCCTACATAAAAGAGAAAAGAGTAACCTAGATGTTCATCTGATTCTATCAGATGAACCTCATCTAATGATGAGGTTCGTCAACCTAAGCAGATTTTTTTTTTTTTTAGTATTCTAAAACATATTTAGGGATTATAATTTTCTAAATGCTCTGTTAAAATTTAAAATAAAATGTGTATGTCAGATGAATTACAATGAAGAAGTTAAATTTATGCAAAACTCCTACAATCAAGGATTGACTGCTGAAGAACATAATTCCTACCATTGTGATTATGTTTTAATTATTCCATTTATTTTAAGCCAACAGGTGCTTGGCAGGAAAACAGGAACTGCATCTGTTCATAAGGTTACTATTAAGATTGATGAGACCGATGTCTCAAAACCCCTACAAATATCTCATGAGCCTCCCCTGCCAGCCTGTGATTCCAAACTGATGGAAAGAGCCATGAAGGTAAAGACTTGCTTTGCAGTAGGCGTTTAGTTCTGTAGATCAGAAACTTAAATACTTTGTGTTTTGCTTTGATTCTCTTCAAAGAGCTGTTTGTAAGATTTCTGCTTGCCTGTTGTTCTAGTTCATGATGTGTTTATGTTGAGACCTTAATAGTTCTTACAAATTATTGGTCTTGAACTTGTTTAAAAATTAAACGTGTTTCTCTAGTGTCTTGTGTGCTGTATTATGAGACAGTGCTGAGTAGTCAAGTTCCAGTTATGATTAGTGTTTGGTTTGAAAGAGAATTCTTTCTTTTCCTGTTTGGGAGGTACCGCATAATTTTGCTTCCTCTGAAAATCAGCTTCTCTGCGAACAACTGCACCCTTGAGTTGCTCTTCCCCCGAAGGGAAATCTTACATTCCTCTTTTGGAGCTTTATAGGAAAGGATGATCAGGGCTTGCGTGTTAAAAGTATTACATAAAGACAGGTTTTACATTATCACTAACCAGGTTTTGTCAGCTGGCCTATTTGATTATATCACTGTATTGTGCAGATGCCTAAAGGTTAAAGGTGGGATCATTGAAATGATCCACAAGTAGGTACTGCTGTCCTCCTTCCTGCTTGGCTCAGACCTCACTGTGTTAATTCCAGGTCTCAGCCAATTGTATCTCAGAACAATTTCCTTGCAGTCTTTACAGTGACGGTCTTTAGTGTATTTAGGCCTAAGTATAGGAAAATATACTTAACTTAGAATATCTGCTGCAGTTCCACTGCAGCTGGAAGAATTTAAGGAAGCTTACAGAATCAGGACTGCAGATCATAAAATTGGATGTGAAGCCATTTTTTATGGCAATGTTAACATTCATTCCCTCTATAACTTGTTAATCTGAAATTTTTGAAAAATTTGCTTTGTATACTTTGCTTTTCTACAGCCTAATTGCATAGCTGTAATGACTTAGCATGCTAGGCTTCCTCTTATTTAAAATGCAGTACAAAACGGTAATACAAATGAGTAAGTTTGAGGACGGGGTTATATTTTAATTTACTGATTATTTCATCTAGCTAGAAAAGAAGCTCTATTCGGTCCTCTGGGAAGAAGAACAGTAAGCAGTAACAGCTGCCACTTTGAAATGCTCTTGTTGATGTAGAAATACAGCTTTTTTTAAGGCTTTGTTTTGGATAGCTAATATTGAGGGGAAGGTCATTCTGGTAGACAAAAGCATGTACTGAAATTCTGTATAATTCTGTACAGCTGCAGGTCTCTGCTGTATTTACTTTCTTACGCTAGAATAAAAATTTGCTTTGATTCTTCTTGAGCAGTTTGCAAAGTAGCAAAGAAGGCCCTGTCTAAATTGATCACTTTATTAAGCTCAGTAGCTTGGCTGAAGTTTGCTCATGCATAGTGCCTGCATGTCAGATTTGAACTTGCTCACGTACGTTCCTTTTTACAGATTGACCACCTGTCTATAGAAAAACTCCTGATAGACAGTGTCCATGCAAGATCTCATCAAAAACTCCAGGAGCTGAAAGCCATTCTTAAGAGCTACAATGTTAATGACAATTGTATGTGTTTTCTACTGGGCTTTGGTTCACTTTGTGTTTTTTGCCTAGAATTGTTATCCTTTTTCCTTTTTTTCTTTTATTTTCTCTTGGTGATGCCTGTTTTCAGTAATTTAGATAGAAAATATCTGAACATAAATAAAGGGAAATACATTCAGAAGTAACAAGATCTAGCTTCAAATCATTCTACATTAATAGCTATAAAATACTCTGCAGTATCCACCTCTGAATGTAGTGTAATAGATGAAGCTGTCAGTGCGTTATATTCTGGGGGAAAGGTTCAAGTTGATCCGCTGTAAAAAATTGTGTTCAGATTCAAAATTCGTCTTTCACTGTCTTGAGCTGACTTTAAAGGAGGTTGCTCTGCTTAGCGTTGAAACTGTTGGAATTCACATTCAGCCTAAATCTTGATGCAGTCAGTTAAAATATCCAGGGACTTCTAATCTCCTTCTTTAAATTAAATCTGATTTCACCCCTTTCCCCCAATGGCTATTTTTATGTTACTGGAGCTGTTTTCACAGAGGAGTTTGTGTGCTTCAGTTCCCTTTTTATGTGACATGCTAAAAAGCAAATAGACTCCCTGAGTTTGGGACTACTGCGAGTAAAGATTGCTCCTGTAAGCTATCTTAAAAAAATAAGAAAGTAAGTTTTGTAATTGTAATAGCTTAAATTTTACTGTAATGAACCTGTATTTTGAATCATATTATTAACATTGATTTTTCTGTAGCATTCATTGAAACAGCTCTTCCAACTCTTGTAATTCCAATTTTGGAACCATGTGGCCGGTCAGAGTGTCTACATGTTTTTGTTGATCTCCATTCTGGCATGTTTCAACTGATGCTACACGGTGTTGGTAAGTAGCTGAAATTTCTGCTAGTCCTGCTGTTACCTACTGAGGTCATTTTGCATGAACAATTTCATGAAATCTGTGAACTCCTGAAAATAAGGTATGTAAGTGTACACTGCGGGTTAGGTCATTAGATAGATATTAGAGCTTATAAAGAATGGCAAATGTGGTCTTGGTACTGAGATTTGTAGTTCAGCTAAATATATTTTAAGAGGAGGACAGGCTAAGTCTCACTAGGCTTCATTTGCAATGCATTTTCTATATGACTCACACTGCCAGGGCACTGTTCTTAACATGGCTTGCAATTGGGTGCACGTTAGGGGGATCTTGCACTTCTGGAGATATTGTTCAACATAATAAATCTTAACTTGGTGTTTCAGACTGCTTAAGAAAAGGAGGAGGATGAACCTAAGTTGTTCTAGTTTGTCTAATATGCCATAATGCTCTCGTTTTACAAACATCATGGATCACTCTTGGGATATCAGCATAGTGACTGTCAAATTAGCTCAGACGTTCATTAAAATATCAAATTCCTGTTTGAAATGTGGATGTTAGGACTGTGCACTCACCTAATATTCTTACAGATCAATTGACACTAGATGACGTAGAGAAGTCTATTAATGATGATATGAAGCGCATCATTCCTTGGCTCCAGCAGCTCAAGTAAGTAACTTGGTTGATCCATTTAGTTTCCATACGTGATCACCTTATTTATATTTTGTAGGGACATATTTGCATTTCTCTTTGCTTTAACACACATACAGGAAAATGCTTAGAGTAGAGAAGTAGCTTTGAGTAGTTGCTATCTCCTCTAAACAGATGGAGGAAAATAATTTTGCTGGAAATCATTTCCATAGTCATCCTTGGTCTGCCTGCCCATAGTCCCATGCAATGTACACAGTCAGCATGGAATTTCTTCTGTAAATTTCCTCAC
Source organism: Nothoprocta perdicaria (assembly GCF_003342845.1). Taxonomy (NCBI): domain Eukaryota; kingdom Metazoa; phylum Chordata; class Aves; order Tinamiformes; family Tinamidae; genus Nothoprocta; species Nothoprocta perdicaria. Next base: position 164,824 of record NW_020455550.1, on the reverse strand, counting down.
TTTAAGTCAGGACCAAGACACTTCCTTCCTAGGGGGATCTTTTTTTGTGCTCTTGCTCGTTTTTCTCCTTTATTCCACTGTTTCACCAGCTCAACACTGCTTGTTTCTCAGCAAGAAGGACCTCCCTTCTTATAATGCATGAGGAAACCCAGGAAGTGGTCTAAGATGTTTAAAATAATAGCCATTTTTAATGTTTCAACCCTTGCTGGCTTAAACCTTTGATCTTGCCCCCTGGAAGCCCTAAGACTTAGACACCCACTAGCGTTTAACACAAGATAAGTTTGGCCCCCGTGAGTGGTTGCAACAAATAATACAAATACATTTTGCATGTATGTGAAAACTAAGTTGCACCTGCTCTGTCTTTTTAGAAAGTCTGAGTATTCTAACCAAATCTCAGGGTGAAACCTCTGTTTGAGGAATTTTGCTTCTAAAAGAAGCATGATGACGCATGAAGCTCTGGCCCCCTGGAGAAACTAATCAACCTCCTCTTGTTACAAATGACATCCCCTTGATGGCCTGGGTGGTACTGCAGTTCTTGAAGCGACTAGACAGTCCCCTCAAATGTGTTTTTAGGACAAATATATCTAAAGTGTGTCTATAAAAATAAACATGTGTCTCGCCCAGGAAGTGCTGAACACCTGCCTATACCTTCCTCTAGAGTTTTCAGTGCAGATTTTACAGAAAACTAAACTGTATATTTCTGAAATCCATTCCAGCCTGGGTAGGCTTGGTAATCTTATCACTATAGCCCAAATCCACTGGGATATAATGAAGCGTGGTTCCAAACATTAGAAAAATTTGCTGTCTTACACCTGATTCTGTGTTTCTGAATTTATTCAGATGAACATGTTCACTTTTAACATAATCAAGAGTGACCTTAATCTAGTTTTGGCCTTTATATATTGAGTTGTTTACCGAGATAGGAACAAAGATTTTCTAATGGCTGTTTTCCAAGCTGATGACAATGAGTAAAGATAGTGATAAGGAAAGGTAACCCCCTAAAATCTTCTGTGTAATACTTTGTGTATAACTTGTGAAACAGCGATAAAAATTAATTTAGGAAATGACTGACTCTTCGGCTGACACTCGTGCTTCTAAAACCAGCCTGCGGTCGCAGGATGCTAATGCCTTTCTTTCAATGCAAGGTTCTGGCTTGGGCAGCAGCGTTGCAAGCAGTCTATCAAACATCTGCCAACAGTGAGCAGTGAAACTCTGCAGCTGGCTAATTATGCCAGCCATCCAGTGGGAAACCTTTCCAAACACAAACTGTTCATCAAGCTCACCCGGCTTCCGCAGTACTACATTGTAAGTAATGGAGAAGGGCTGCTTATCTTGCCTTCCCAGGCATGGATGTAGGAGCCAGTTGGTACCATTAACTCTCGCAATAGGAACCATCTAATTGCTCTAAGCCTTGAGCGTTCCCTTGGCCTCCCTTCTCTCTCAGAGGGTTTGTTAAGCTGCTGGGCTCATAACAAGGAGGGGGCATTAGTTTTTATTGCTTGGTAAACAGGAGGGGGCAGGCAGGAACTGAGATGCTCTTGTTCTTAGCTTGAGGGTCCTCTCAGTAAGTTGCTTTGCTTAAATGCAGGTTGTGGAGATGTTTGACGTTCCTGGCAACCCCACAGAACTCGAATACAAGTACCATTTTCTTTCCGTGAGCTATGCTGAAGGAGATGACAGCCCTGCTACTGCCCTTCTACTGCAGCAGTTCAAGCCAAACATTGAAGAGCTAGTACTAGATGCAAAAAATGGCAAACAAGTTAAAAGCGGTGTCAAACGCAAGGTATGTGCTTGAAAAAGGAATTGGGCTTGTTCTCCAATATGAAAGCTAAATATCTATTCTGAGCATCATTGCCAGCTTTAGTAGTAGTATTTCAAATATTGTCTTATGTCTTATCTATATATGCATACTGCATCTTGGTTGTCTGTTCTGCTTCAAGAGCTGTTGGGAAACTCTTTTGCAATAGCTACTCTGTTTTAATTCATGCTCGACCTTCTCAGCTGGTCTGAAGACCCAAAGCTGTCTGAGGTAGCTCCACTAACTTGTATAAGCAGAGCACTGGTATCTCCACGATAGGCAATGTGCCAGACGTGCAAATTTGGTGATGTGTAAATGTTTTGATTGAGGTGATTATAACCTTTAAATGAATTATTTTAGTCACGAAGTAAAGCATTTTTTCAGAGAAGTTTGTGCTCGGGGTGTAATTCGTTTAAAACTGGTATAAGTTAAATTATTCTCTGACATCTTTTTGAAATGCTTACTGCAAACATGCTTTTTTTTTTTTTTTTTTTTTTTTTTTTTTTTTCCTAGTTATCTGGTGATCCATGTTCAACAGAACCTAAGAAACCAAAACGGTCAGGAGAAATGTGTGCCTTCAATAAAGTCCTAGCTCATATTGTAGCCATGTGTGATACAAATATGCCATTTATAGGGCTTCGTATGGAGGTACGTATTAAACACTGTTTCTACCTTCCCTTCCCTTTCCTGCATGTGATTCCCTTGTCCCAGTGTGACTGGTTGGAGAAGCTGCAGATGTGCTCGCTTGGTAGTTCCCTTGACCAGCTGAGCCGGGGTGCCTGATGCCTCACGCTGGGCTGCTCCAGTTGGGTTGCAGCTGGTTCTGTAATACTGAGCACTGTAGAAAAAGCTGGGAAAACTTGAGGGAAGGCAGAGGATGAAAGAGATGCTTGTGGGAAGAGCGGATGGGATGAAACTTTATTGCAAATTTATACAGTCTAGATTTGGGCTTTCCAGTGCTTCAGCATGTAAAACATCTGTGCCACTCTTAGCCAAAAGCAATCAAACAAACCAACAAACAAACTGTTTTCCCTGACTTTTTGCTTGGGATAATGTTTTTCTTGTTCCTTCTTAGCTATCTAATATGGACATTCCTCACCAAGGAGTACAAGTAGAAGGAGATGGCTTCAGTCATGCCATACGTTTATTAAAGTAAGAGGAAGTGTTCCCATACTTGATTTTATTACTGTATATAGGCTTAAGATAAAAAGGAATTACTTTAACACTGCTCTTCAAATTATCTTGGGGATTTGAAGAGTTGGTTGGATTTGAAGGGTTGGTTACTTAAGCACTTGAGCAATTACTAAATTAATCACTTCACTTTTGGAGTTGCACTGCATACAGTTAATGTCCCTTTTTTCCTCATGAACAGAATTCCTCCCTGTAAAGGTGTAAACGAGGAAACACAGAAGGCTCTGGACCGATCCCTTCTTGATTGCACTTTCCGGTTACAAGGTAGAAATAACCGCACGTGGGTGGCTGAGCTGGTGTTTGCAAACTGTCCTCTTAGTAGCGCCTCATCGCGGGAGCAAGGTGAGTTCCATTCGTGAAGCCTTGGTAGTTTTGTTTGTTTCTGTCTTGCAATAATCTGATCCAGTATCTCCAGTTTCTATGTAGAAGTACTCCAGGTTTGTAATGAGCCACTGAGTACCTGAATGAAACTTTTACATGCTGAGATAGCACATTCTCACTATATAAATATGCTTCAAGGTCATTTACCATGTTTCAAGCAAAGGCTGTAAGCTGCAGTTTGGAAATCTCTATTTCACAGAATCTCAGAATGGCTGAGGTTGGAAGGGACCTCTAGAGATCATCTAGTCCAACCTCCCTGGTCCAGCAGGGACACCCAGAGCACGGGGCACAGGGCGGCATCCAGGCGGGTTGGGAAGATCTCCAGAGAAGGAGACTCCACAGCCTCCCTGGGCAGCCTGTGCCAGGGCTCTGGCACCCTCACAGGGAAAGAAGTTCCTCCTCACATGGAGATGGAACTGTCTGTGTTTCAACTTATACCCATAGTTATACCCTTTTATAACTATAAGTTATAACTTATACCCATAGTTAATCAGCATTTGCCATTCTCCTACCACTGCAGGACCAACACGTCATGTTTACCTGACATATGAAAACCAGTTGTCTGAACCAGTGGGAGGCCGCAAAGTTGTGGAGATGTTCCTCAATGACTGGAACAGCATTGCTCGGCTGTATGAGTGTGTCCTGGAGTTTGCACGATCCTTACCAGGTACAAAACATGATTTTCTTTTTCACAGTTATTCTTTTTTTATTACATGGTTGCAGATCACAACAGCTTTCTCACTCTACCTCTTTTCCTCTCTTCAAAGACATCCCCAACCACTTAAACATTTTTTCAGAAGTTCGTGTCTATAATTACCGAAAACTTATCCTTTGTTACGGAACTACCAAGGGGAGCTCAGTAAGTAACTCCTAATCACACCTAAAATATTTGTTTGGAAACAGAATGGGTATGAATTTAGCCACAGAATACTTCAATTCCATTATTGTAAAATTAATATAGTAGAAAATAGAAAGGGTGCTACATTACTAATTTGCTAGGTGTTTGGAATTTTTGACTTGTACAATATACTTCTAATTATGAGGACAGTGTGTGCTCTTTCTGTATGCCTCTGAAGCTGTTGCTGGATTGTAAGTTGATATGATAACACCAGGGTTACATGTCCGGCTTTCCAACAAACTTACCTTAAGCAATGGTATTGGTCACTGTCATATTAGGATATATGGAGCTTTTGATCTGGTTGAAGGCGAGGTATGTGCTTAATAGTGCCAAGAGTAAAGGACTCTTGCAAAGATTTCAGTGTAGTGATGTGCTCTCAAATGAGCCAGTCCCTAATTATTTTTAGCAGTGCCGTTCCATCATTTGGAATTTTTAGCAGCACTGTTTGCCCATACTCCATTGTGTTTGAGTCTAAAGCGTTGATAAATGTCTGTATATTTGCTCAGACCCTTGGACTGAATTAAATCTGGGATAGAGCAGGAACCAACCACACCATTTATCACAGACTTGATGTAACTTTGTGCTCAACTGAGCAAAATAGCTGATGTATCAGAAACCTGCGTCCTGAAGGGCCTTTACTGTGTTTATCTTCTAAGATGATTTTTTAAGAGTGTTTTGGTATGTGTTGTTGTTACAGTTTAAGTAACAGGAGGAGATCTATGGATTTTTTACATGTCATTGCCTTATATTTTAGTATGTCCAGTTCTTGTTTCTATGCTGCAGCTGACAAAATGAGTCCACCTGCAGCAACTCATTAATCACTTCTCTGCAGCAAGAATCTCTTGAGTTTGATTCCCACTCTCATCGCATCTGTCAGAAAATACTTTTTGGATTGACATGCTAAAGTAACTGCCAAATGGTAGTGTTGCCAACGGTCCAGTTACCTAAATGTAAAAGTTTTGTAGAAGCCAGCAGCATTTGCTCAGAATTGCAACAAGTTTCATGAAGGAAAGTGTTCTTTGGAGGACAGATTAAAAAAAAAACTAAAGAAAAACAGAACAACTTTCTTGTTATAACAACTTAGTTCTAGTTTCCAGGACCATTTTGTGCTCTCGATCTTGCAGATCAGCATTCAGTGGAATTCCATACTCCAGAAGTTCCACATTTCACTGGGAACTGTTGGCCCAAACTCAGGTTGCAGTAACTGTCACAACACAATTCTGCACCAGCTCCAGGAGATGTTTAACAAAACACCCAACGTGGTGCAGCTGTTGCAGGTAAACCCTTTGTAAATGATTTTTAAAAAAAATATAAAATATAAACTGGGTTCTGAATTCTGGGACCTTGTCTTGCAAGTGACGTGTTATGGTTGCTTATGGATCTCGCTGGAAGACAGTGGCCTCTGGAGGATTATATCTCCTTCCAGGCTTTCTGTGACCTTTACTTTTAGGAATGATCCACTCGCGCTCTCTCTTTCTCCTCTCCCTCAGGTTCTCTTTGACACTCAGGCTCCGCTGAACGCCATCAACAAGCTCCCGACGGTGCCCATGCTGGGCCTGACGCAGCGCACCAACACGGCCTACCAGTGCTTCTCCATTCTGCCGCAGTCTCCCACGCACATCCGCCTGGCCTTCAGGAACATGTACTGCATTGACATCTACTGCCGGAGCCGCGGCGTCGTCGCCATCCGCGACGGCGCCTACAGCCTCTTCGACAACAGCAAAATAGTCGAAGGCTTCTACCCCGCGCCTGGATTAAAGGTGGCTCCTTCTGGGCTGGGCTGCATTTGAGGCGTTGTGTGTAGAGCTGCCATCCTGCCAGAACCCTGAGCACAAAATCAGTTTTCTGAGGAATTTGTTAGTTGAAACGTTTTCTTTGAAACAACTAGCGTCAAGTGTCATTTTATCTTTTAATTCCGTGATAAAATAATGTGGAGGCCATTGTAGGCATTCCTTTTGTTAAAACTCGCTGAAGATCTGTGACTAGGCCAGGCTTATTCTTCAAGATTCAAAGCGACTCTTTCTCCCGAACTTTGTGTGGTGGGACAGTGCTCGTGTGTCACAGATGAGGAAACTGGATAATTCTAAATACTTTTATTAAAATCATTTCCACTGGCATGTGGCAGGAACCTCTGGCTTTTATCTTAAATATGATGCTATCTCGTTCTTGCTGAAAAATGAATCTGGGCCAGTTTTGATAGAACACAATTGCTGACATGAGCTTGTACCAGTCCTTGTCTTTCCAAAATATTGGAGGATAGTTCCCTGTCCTCCTTAGGATGGGAAACAGGATGGTTTCCTAGCTCTTCTGATGATGATGATCACTACTGAATATTTATTCTCTCACACGTTTAGCTGATCCTAAATGTATAACTCTATTTGAAGTATGCTTTTCTCAACAATTCCAAGCAAAAGCTGCATTAGGACAGTTTTAGGTGTGCGACAGGCCAATAGATACTAATGATTTGTTCTGGAATGGCTGTAGAGCTGCCAAAGTATAGGAATGGAAAGGGTTATTTCCAAGTGCAGATAGTTACCTATGTTTTAAGAAAAATAGCTAGCTGTATTTCATGTTAATGAGCAAGGTTTCTTGTTTGATTATGTAAGACTTCTAAAATAAGAGGCATAGGGAGGGCATAAGCTTAAACATCCACTGTGAAGCTAAGGATTAGCTTTAAGGATTGATTTTTTTTTAACTACTAGTGTGTGACTAGCAGTTGGTTCTACCTGTTTGTGGCTGATAAAGGTAATATTGTCTCAGCAAATACTGTGCTTAATTATATAAGAAAATTTAAGTATGGAAAGTGCTGACTAACAAAACTAATTTGTCCACAGACATTCCTGAACATGTTTGTTGACAGCAACCAGGATGCACGGAGGCGATCTGTAAATGAGGACGATAACCCACCCTCTCCCATTGGGGGTGACATGATGGATTCGTTGATGTCACAGCTCCAACCGCAGCAGGCACCGCAGCAATCACAACAGGTAACACCCAGGCAAATAAGGATTGATGGTCGTTTGCCACAACTACAGGTTTTCAAGAACTTAATTGCTGAAAGGATTGCCAGTAAAAAGCAAAGGGAGAATGTAAAACCGCTGCATTCCAGAACTGCTCTTGGTGGGGAATGTGTGAATTTGATTACTTCTTACTGCAGCCCAGGGAGCACATAATATAGCAGCAGGAGCAGGTTTGGAGGGTCACTTGCAACTTGCACCTTAAAAACAAAGGATTGAAGAGGAAAAACTATAGTTTGATTGAAGCGATTTGGGAATAGAGGAGGGGGGTAAAATTCCTATATAAGGTGCCAGATGAAGAGTAATGGGGGGTACAGAGATGTGAGGTCAGTGTTTCTATGGTTTGAAGATCCCGATCTTTAAATAAAACTAGTGGTGAGTTCTGTACAAGGTGGTATAGAGAATAAAACTATTTTTGTTGTCCTGTGTCGATGCTTCCAGCCATTTGCGAAACAGGCAGGCGCCTCGGGAGCGTATCCTCTTACTTCTCCACCCACCTCCTACCACAACACGGTGACGCCCTCTCCATCCATGATGCACACACAGTCACCAGGTAAGATGGCTGAGAGTCCGTCTGCTGTTCACCTGCCGGCAGTGCACAGCTGCTTTTTGTATGTGGTTTTTGATTTATTTATTTTTTTAATCTGTGCTTAGCTCCTTGACAAAGGTAATGCATCTTACCATGTGAGAAACAGGATAGTCCTGCCAACCGTAACTTGGAAAGCTTACTTTGAAACCAGGCAATACTTCGAGCTAAACTGTTAGCTATATATTTTACCTCAGCACGGAGGGACTATTGGGACAGTTGTAAGACTTACAAAAAGGCTTAACAGTAATCAAAACCTGTTCCTTTTACTACCTCTTTCTTCAGAAGAGCTTTTCATCATGAAAAGTCATTACAGCGCAACAACAAATAATATCTAAATTTGAGGAATGATTGGGTGGGCAGGGAGAGAATTGCCATTCTTCAAGCTGAGTGTCTTGAAAAGCTTGCTGAATCGATCTGGAAAATACAGTCCTTTTACATGTAGAAAATGCACCTTTTGTGTGTAAGGGGATTCTGGTGCTGAATCAGTCTGGAAAATACAGTCCTTTTACATGTAGAAAATGCACCCTTTGTGTGTAAGGGGATTCTAGTGCATCTTTTTTTGCCAGTTCCCAAACAGGTAACTGTAATAGGTAAGTAACAGAAAAACTTGGAACACAGAAATAGGGAATGTGGGTGATAAAGGACTTTGTTTCTTTGACTAGGAAATCTGCATGCTGCAAGCTCACCTAGTGGAGCTTTAAGAGCACCCTCACCAGCATCGTTTGGTCCAACTCCTTCACCTTCCTCCCTTGGAATCACAATGGGACAAACGGCCAACTTTGCCAGTCCACATGGTGAGTGCTTTTACTGGCCCATATTATATATATATGAAATATATTTATATATATATATATGTATATGATTGCAAAATCCATTCTAAAAGATTGCAGATATTTCTGCTATTAGTAATTTAAGAGATTTTAGTCAGCATTTTCTTGTTATTTCTAGACTAGAAAACCTTTATCTTGGAGAAAAAAAAAAAAAAGATGCTGATGGTTTTGTAACATCCGTAGGTACGATAGACCCAAGCTCACCATACACCATGATGTCACCCAGTCAGCGTGCAGGGAACTGGCCAGGATCTCCCCAGGTCTCCGGTCCCTCACCAGCAGCACGGATGCCTGGAATGTCACCAGCCAACCCTTCCCTCCATTCACCCATCCCAGACGCCTCTCATTCCCCGCGGGCTGGAACAAGTAGGTCACATTGGCAGCATCGTGACTGTGAAACACTCGCGTTTAATGTTTCTGGTTCTGGGGTTTTGGTAGCGCTCTGTCTTGGCCTAACAGCCTTACTGCCCTTGTGCAGTGAAATATCTAAGGAAGTGATGCCCCATGATACTCATTCTGGCCTAGTCAGCTTTTTTTTTGTAGCAAAGTGGAAAGCAGGTTAAATGAGAGTGTAAATTTTCACAGGATTCATGTCTCTTGAACTGTAGAAATTAGTCTCCAACTCGTGAGGTCTGTAAATGTGGAAAAAATCTTTCAGATTGAAAGTAGCGCTAGGCATGTTTGCCCACCCAGAAACTTCTTACTTTATAGAGCTGTAACAATGCTCTTGCAGTGCTGATTTAACCGTCTTTAGATTTCATCCAGTTTGTTTCACACAGTTTGTACCTGCTAGAGAAAAAGATGGGAATAGGACTGAACATTATTAAGACTCTCAGCATGGGCGGAGGGTGAAAGCTCTGATTCTTTGACTTGGCTTTACAGAAGCCCTGCCCATAAGGCAGCCAAATTCTGTCATGAGAAAGGCTAAGCTTTGGAGCAGAAAACTTACTGCCTTACAGTGGCAGCAAGTGAAGTGAGGGCATATCCTGTGTGTAGCCTGAAGCAGAGGTGACTGTGGGTGTTCTCCCCGTGCTGGCAGGTTCCCAAGCACTGCCGACCAGCATGCCTCCGCCTCGGAAACTACCTCAGCGCTCCTGGGCCGCTTCCATCCCCACCATCCTCACTCACAGTGCCTTGAATATCCTGCTGTTGCCCTCTCCTACGCCCGGCCTTGTGCCGGGACTAGCCGGCAGCTATCTTTGCTCTCCTCTGGAGCGATTCCTTGGATCAGTTATTATGAGGAGGCATCTTCAGAGGATCATCCAGCAGGAAACGGTATGGCTTCACTTCTAGTACTGCCCTGCAACTGTGACCCTACAGCTGCTCTTTTTTTTTTTTTTTGCTTCAAGACACCATATCTTTCAGATGCAAAATTATTTGCTTCAAGTGTAACTTATCTCCTCTCTTAGATTTGCTGACAGTGAAATTGGGAACAGCTCTGGATATTGCTGGGCCTAGTGTGGCCATTTTCCTAGCTGGAACTTAAATTTTAGCTGCTAGTTTGGGGAGACCTGTTAAGGTCTACCCTTATTGCTCATGGACTTACTATGGTATACTACTAAATCTTGCTGTCTCAAGCATCATTAAATAAAAAAAAAAAAACGTATTTGGTTTGGCTTCTCTCTCACAGAAATGAGGAGTAGATAACTTATTTGGTCAGTTGAAATACGATAGCTGATATAATAGCAAGACTATGACCTTATTTTCTGGTGCTGTGGCTTCTGTGAGCTCAGCCCATATGCTTTTAAATAGCTAAAAATAGTCATAGGGTTACCCTGGATTCTGCTACCTGGTAGGAATGCCCCCAAAACCAGGTAGCAGCCAGCAGTAACTGAAGTACTCTGCCACGAATGTGACGTTAGAGTTTGGGACAGAAACCATGTGCTGCTTCACGTTGGCATTGATTCAGGAAAGAGAAGGATGCATCTTGCATGAGATTTGTTCCTCAAGGCAGTTTTGACCCCTGTGTAAACATCACGTGTTTGTGTGTGGTAAACACTTTCTTCTGAGGGAGGGAGAACTGATAAATCTCTAGTAGCTTGGGAGTGGATGTCTGTGTGTTGATGCTGCTCAGTGAATTGAATGTGATACTTCTTTTCATGCAGCTACAACTAATAAACTCCAATGAACCAGGCGTGATTATGTTCAAGACAGAGGCACTGAAGTGCAGGGTTGCTCTCAATCCCAAAACCAACCAGACTTTGCAGCTCAAAGTAACACCTGAAAATACAGGACAGTGGAAATCGGAAGAGTTACAAGTTTTGGAGAAGTTCTTTGAAACAAGGGTACGTATTCACGTTACTGATGTCCCATTTTGGGCAGTATTGCTTTTAATCTGTGGTTGTTTCGAGTGGTTTGTTGACATTCATTGGGATTAGTGACATGTAGGGGCTGGAAAGTAAAAGATTAACTGCTCAGCAGGCTGATTTATCATATTAAATAATAGAGCTTTGTCTCAATAGGCAGTACTAATTGGTGTTTTACCGCCCTAGGTTGCAGGACCACCTTTTAAAGCAAACACCCTAATAGCCTTCACAAAATTACTAGGAGCTCCAACACACATCCTCAGGGACTGCGTACACATCATGAAACTTGAGCTGGTAAGTTAACTGTTCTGTTTCATTCACTCACCTTCAGTTACTGTATTGAAAAAATAGGTGTTATCTTTATGAACATGTAAATTACTCTAAATTTATATATGTGCTAGTCAGCATTAATGGAAAAGTTTTAAATTTACTGTAAACTGTCCTGGAAAGCACCAGAATTTCTCCCTTAAATTGCTGATCTCGAGAAACTGCAGGCCTGCTTCTGCACAAGAGACATGAGCAGCCTGGGTAGAACCTTCCTCAGTGGGTTCTTGCTCAAGCCTGAGAGAACTGAACAGCTACCTTGACTTGTGCTAAAGCTGGGAAGCTAAAGCTAATGCTTCCCTGTTTCATAGCCCCGTGTGCCTCTGACACGAGACTCGTGCTATTCCTTCTCTGTGGTGCTCTCTTGAAACAGTTCCCAGATCAGGCAAGTCAGCTGAAGTGGAATGTGCAGTTCTGTCTAACAATTCCTCCCAGCGCACCGCCCATTGCGCCTCCAGGAACACCTGCTGTTGTGCTCAAATCCAAAATGCTGTTTTTTGTAAGTCATTTATCTGTTTTAACATTCTTGTGGGCTGCAAGTTTTTAGAAGGATCACCGGTTAGTAGCAAAACATACACGCGCTCTGTGTGATAACCACAGCAGCTAAAACTGCCCCGCTGTTTGGAAGCCTAGGGTTGCATGCAGCACTCCTGCAGGACTGCAAGTCTAGTGAGTATTGCTTGTCCCCTTTCCATAAAGATCACACCAACTCCTATGTAACTTCTGGAGCAGTTTGCCTTTTGTCCTCCGTGTGGAGGTGTGAGCTGTGTGGCCTGGAGTTGGGTCACCTCTGATCTGCATTGTTGTCATCTCTGGGGGATGTTCAAGGGTGAAATAGTTTACAACTGGGTGGAAACTAGTCAGTTGTGGAAATGGTGTCTGGGAACGAAGGGAAGCGGAAAGAGCCTGCAGGTGCGGAGTGTTTAGCTGCGGTAGAAGCTGTGCTGAAGTGCACAGCTGGATTTAATGCCTTGGTTTTGTTTTGCTCACAGCTTCAGCTAACGCAGAAAACAGCAGTCCCGCAGGAAGCTGTTAGTATTATCGTCCCAATTATTTATGACATGGCTTCGGGTACCACTCAACAGGCCGACATTCCCAGGCAGCAGAACTCTTCTGTTGCTGCTCCAATGATGGTTAGCAATATTCTAAAGAGGTTTGCTGAACTGAATTCACCGCGACCAGGTACTGTACATGTCCAGTAGATATATTCTGTCCACACAGACATCTGTGGCAAATGGCCAGTATAAAACTAAATCTGAGCCTGAGTTTTTGTTGATTTCTGTGACCTTAGTGACAAAATCCTGCTGGGACAAGCAATAGATAGCTTAATAGCTAGCACTGGCAATGCAGCAGATGTTTGTGCCAGAGGGTTACGTTGGTACAAACTGAATTTCCCTGCTTTGCCACAGGCATAGAAAGCGCCTATTGTTGGCCCAGCTCTTGCTTTACAGTGGCAGTCATAACTTTTTAACAAGTGGGCCCTGAGTGAATCGCAGCAAATGCGCTGTGGTTAAGTATCAGTTTTCATGGTTAACTCTAAAATGATGGAGCTTAATAGTAGAATAAAGGGATGTGAAAATAATTGTCAAAATTTGTCCATGTTCTGTGAATGGTGAAAAGTAAGCGCAGTAGTTGCCTGCGTTTCTGTCGGCGCGTACGCTCACGGAGGTGCATACGGCTCTGTCCGCTGATGTGCTGTGAAGTGTTTGAGCTAAATAGCTTGTTCTCAATGTTCGCCGGCCCATAGGTGATGCCCTGTGCGCAGCGTTGTTCTCTGCTCTCCCTCCTGTTGCCCTTGCTTTTCATCCCGTTAATACCTGACAGCGCTGAGTAAGGCGAGCAGGTTCTCTGGGCAGCGGGTCGCCTGCAAGTGGTGGTTTGGGAGGCTAATGCACAAATGGCTCCTAAGAACAAAACCTTTCGGTGCTGCTGTAGTTGCATGCTGAAGAGCAAAGCCTGCTTTATTTTCTGTGTAACCCAGTGAATAGATTGAAGTCGGGAGTCCCGAGGCTGAATTCTGCTTCTGTTCTGTGTTCCTGTTCATCATGTTGTGCGGTAGCTTTTCCTACGCTTGATGGCTTATTTGGAGTGCTAGAGCATAAGTAATGTTTCCCTTAAATTGGAATGGACGTGCATACACGGTTCTTAAAATTGTGATGAAGTTAATATTAAACGTGCATTTCCTGTTTAACGTGTAGGTCGATAGGGCAGGTAGGCAGGCAGAGCCCTGGGGCTGTGTGGGCTGCAGGAGGTCAGCACGCGCTAGGCCGGAGCTCCTCGTTGTGCAGCACTTCCATTCCGTGAGACAGGGAATAAATGGGGCAGTGTTCCCCCACCTAGCCCTGGTGCAGAGGGCTGGACACGAGTTTCGCCTCTGCGTTTCGGGGGAATCCCTCCCCGAGGCGCCGCAGCCGGCAGCCTCCCCGCCGAGAGGCCGTTGGGCCGTCGGGAGGGCGGCCATTTTATGGCGCGAGCGCCGCTGAGCGAGCGGAACACACGAGGAGAGGCCCGCGGGGAGGCAGCTCGTGGCCCCATGCAGGGCCTTGTCCGGACAGAGTGTTTTATACCTTACCTGGTAGAAAACCACACCACAGCTGCTTCTCTTTGCTGTTGAAGGGTGTAGGAGAGCCCCATTAAGGAAATTCTCTGTCAGAAGCAAAGATCCCAGGTGCTCATCCCTTCCCTCGGCTGCACTTGCTGCTCTGCCCGGGATGTTTTCGCGTGTGCTGGCTCTGCCACTGCTTTTACTGCCTCTGGCCTGAAGCGAATTCACCCCTGCAGTCAGGAGGGTCCAGGGCTTCCAGCTTGCGAGCTGGTCGGCGGGCACTTGGGGTGTAAATCGTAGCCCATGTTGCCTCGTTTTGGCTGTATCTTTTTTACCTTCCTCGGTTTGTGAGAAAGTTGTTTGGTATCAAGCCTAACTTTTCCTCTTGATAAAATGCTAGGAAGTGAAGAGCGAGTTCTCCTGGAAGAGCTTTATTTTCAGCCTGGTGGGCAAACACGTTAAGCTTAACGTGTAAACAACAGTAAAATGTTGTTTACACGTTAAGCTTAACGTGTAAACAACAGTAAAATGTTGTTTAACGGTGAAACGTGGGCTCATCGTGGATATGCTGTCCTTCCGAGAGCGTTTTAACCTTGTGGGGGAGGTGTGTGCGTTCAGCAGTTACGTGAACTGAGGAACAGGAGAATCCCTGGTGGAGTCGGTGCCCTGGAATCGCGGGGTGCCTTGGGCTGCGCATCCACATGGAGGATCCCCATGGGGCAGGCAGGGGCTCCGGCTGGAGCCCCGGGGCTTGCAAGGCGCTTCCCGAGGCACTTCCCGAGGCGCTTCCCTGCCGAGCGAGCCCGGCAGCGGCTGCCCAGAACCGCCGCGAGGGGCAGCGCATCCTAGCCGTGCTGCTGCTCCGCAGCTGTAAAACTCCGTGCCAGGATCCTAACTGGTGTTCCTAAAAATGGACAGGAGGAGCTCGGCCCCGGTGACAGGGCACAGCAGTGGGAATTAGCTGTATTGTCAAGAAAATGAGGGTCTGGGCTACAGCTGCCTAGTTTTTCACCTTTTGTTCGGCTCATGAAACCTTCTTCTAAGAGTTTTATCTTTTCAAACTGTTTCAGAATGTGTGTATAAAAAAGATGAAACAGAAAAAAAGATTGAGTTCTGTTCCAGACTTGGGTGCTGGGAAATGTGTAGATTCTGCTCGTAACCAATGCACGGAGAACTGGGAAAAGCTTTGGGATAAGCTGCAGCGCTTTGGGTTAAGCCCCGCCAGCAAAACGCAGCTCAAACCCCCTTCCACCGGGTGTCCCCCAGGGCTGTTAGAGCCCAGAGCAGCTCTCGGGGGCCCCTGCCATTTAGTGCCCACCGAGGGACCGGGCGCCAGCAAAATCCTCAGCAGTGTGCTCAGGGTTCGGAGCAGAACCCGCTCCGAGCGCTGGCGCTCCGGAGGCCGCGGGTGGGAGCCGCTGGGCGCCGCGTTGCCGCCGCGCGTGTCGCTAACCTGTCTCTTTTCCCCGTTCCAGGTGAATGCACAATATTTGCCGCAGTTCGGGATTTGATGGTTAATCTTACGCTGCCCCCGGGGGGGCGTCCATAGACACTTTTAAAAGAAGGCTGAAAACAAACAAACAAAAAAAAAAAAAAACGGCAAAACAAAAAAAAAAAAAAGAAAAGAAAAGAAAAAAAAAAACACAAAACCATCCAAACGAACAAAACCCTCTCTGTGAAATAAGCCTTCGGTTAAAAGAGGACATTTAAATTTCACTTTTTTAAATAATGGAAAAAAAAAAAACCTAAATATAATAAACTGGCAAACTTTCAGGGATGCACTTTCATCAAATGAGTATCACCGCGACTTTTGTATAGTGCTGTTGTATAGTGTGTTTTAATGGGAGACACTTCAGACTAGGTAATAGATTGAAGTATCAGCTTGCTGGTAATAGATTTAATATTCTGTTTTATACTATAAAAAAAAACTATGAAAATGCCAAACTTGTTTGTTTTTTGTTTTTCTTATGTTTTGGTGTAATAGTCTTTTTTTAAGGCAGGTCTGTCATTTTGAATACTGTAAAACTGTGACAAACTTTATATTGAAGCTGTATTTTAATATGACTGCTTTGAATCCTTAAACAAATTATTTGGGCTTGTTGTAAACATGTCCCCCAAAAGCAATATTTAATAAACTGGATTGAAAAATCTTAAGCTGGGTGTTGTTTTAATCTTAAATGTTCTTTTTTTTTTCCCCGCTATAGTCACTGGCCAAAGCTGTTGCATTCACACTTGTTTGGCCCTCTCTCTGTGTCTTGTGCCTTGCCCCCTCATGAAAAACAACCCAAAAAAAATCTCTTTCCCCCCACTCCCCAAAAATTCTTCATTTACTAAGTGGTTCGTTTAGTTCTAAGTCACAGCAAAATGGTTTGTCCATTTTCCTAGTGTTGCTATTTTCCCAACTGTCATTGCTTAAGACAGCAAATCAGCGCTTATGCTGTTAAACGGTGCTTACGTTCTTTCCCAGAAGCCGACACAGAGTTTGGAAGCACCTGGTTTTTTTTTGTTTGTTTGTTTTTTTTTTTTTTGAGCTGTAATGGAACTCTGGTTATTCCAGACTTTATAAAATAGTTGTGATTAACGGTCATGCTGTAAGGGCAGGTAAGATAGGTGCTGGGCCAGTACGCCACGAAATGGAGAGGCTGCTCTAAGAAAGGTGAAGATGACCAACAGAATAACCGAAGAAGCCACCTCGCTCGTGTTGAACCTGTGGGAGCGGAGGGAGGCAACTGTGTTCGTGTGCCTGAAGCTGCTGCCTGTAGCATAGGGACAACTTCCAGCTGAAGGGGGTTTCCCCCCTTGCTTGTTCACATTCATCAGTAGTCCCAAGTTTTACTGAGTTCAGGGTGTTTTTCCAGGTTCCTCGTCACGGAATCTCCAAGTTCTTGTGCTGCTCCACCTCGCTCCTTTCCCCTGGCTCCTGTTAGCAACCCCCTCAGCTGGAGGATGGTCCCAGCTCTCTGTAAAACCCCTTTTCTGGCCTGCCTTACCGGGACCAGCCCCTACCTCCACGAGCTAATCCGCTAAGGTCAAAATACTGGCAGTCTGTGCGCGGTGCGAGCGCTGCCCGGGGCCTGGCCGTGGGCCACAGGCCTCAGCACACGGACGTGGCCCTTCGGAGTGCCGGGAAGGATCCGGCCCCTCCGTGCCCTCGGCAGCTTTGGCCGCACGCTCGGGAGTTTTCCTTAAAATTCCCCATGCCTCTAGGGGCTGGAATTCACCTGGGGAGCAAGAACTGATGCTGGGCAGTGTCTTTTCTCTCACCTCGCAAAAGGGGAGATCAGGAAACTTTTAGAGCACAGAGAAGCAGCTGATCTCTAGGGTCTGTCATAAATCCTTCTTGTCCTAATGGTCGTAGCTCACATTTCATTTTTGTTAGGGAAACACACTTATTAGGCCTCAAATCAGGTTTGTTTGATGTTTCCACCTGTATGTTTCTGAGTGTCTGCTGTTGAGAAGGGTTTTCCCAAAACCAGCAGCACTCAGAGTTGCCCTCTGGCCTCTGCCTCCCGCTGCAGCCTGCTGCAGCGCAGCCCCACGCACACACAGCAGCGCGGCACCGCTCAAGGATCACCACATCCAATAGGGAAAGGCTCGAGCCTGAAGGAAAACCACCTTTTATTCAAGCTGTGCGGTAGCAAACATTGCAAATGGGCTTCTGGTATCCCAGAAGTGAGTTATTCGGGTTTCTTTCATTTACATTAGATAACGTGACCTTGAAACACTACTGGCACCGATGTCCAGCTAGCAACATTTAAATGGCGCTGCCGGAGTTCTTCCCAACGGAGATGCAGGCCTCAAACCCCAGGGGACGCAGGAGTGAGCGTGTTTCATGGTGCCTGTCGGGGGCAGTGCGAGCTCCCAGAGCCCACGCGTGCGGCACAGCTTCCTCCCCTCCTTCATCATCCTGCCTTCCTTCATCGTCCGCAGCCGCTCCGAAGCAGCACGTGGTCACAGAGCTAGAGCTGAGCAGGCTCTTTCCGAGGCGTCCTCTCTCCTCCCTTGCTGTGTTGTATGGCACAGGCAAGGGCACCAGCTTCGCTTACGCAAGGGTCCGAAGCAGCAGCATCTGTGCTGAGCCCAACGTGGCGGCCCCCGGATTGACCAGGCAGGAGGGAACATCCCCATCCTTCCCTGCACCTCTCGCCACCCGTGCCCAGGCTCAGCCCATGGGCTCTGTCTTGGGCTCTGCGCTGGGCTTCCAGGCCTGGCTCTGCAGAGCGGCCCTTGGGGCTCTGCTGCGTCTCCTGCTGCTCAGGGCTTCACACGCTGCCCTGAGCTCACACTCCAGCAGGAGTTTGATTCCTTCTCCCTGGCTGGAGGAGGCCGGGAAGGCAACTTTGGCCTTGCTAAGGGGTGTGTCTCTGTTTTCTTTTGTCTTTGATAAGAAGCACAGGGTTGAAAGTGGTCTCCTCTGCCTCCATATCCACATCCCTTTAGAGCAAATGCGCTGTAAAACTCCATTCATAAACTTAGCAGCTTCCACCTCAAAATCAGGTCCTTTTGCCAGATTTAAAGTCCCTTCAGCATTCCCCTGGCGCGTCTTTACTGCTCCGAGGTTCATATGGTACCTTAGAAATTACATTAAGATCAGAAAGCTGTGAGCAAGGAGCTGTGTACGTAAGGGCATAAGGAAGCACCTGCTCCTTTTAGTCTTTTCTCCAAACTCCTGTTCCCTGTGGGCATGGATAGCGCCCAGTGGCTGTTAAATGGTGGGTTTGGAAGTGCAGATAATTCATTCTCATGCAAAAACAAACAATTCCCCTGGTCTGCGCAGGAGCTCTTCAAAGTAGCCCAAAGTTGAAGAGCAGGGGAAGGAGGGAGAAGGAGGGAGATGGAGGGGCTGTTCACACCTTGAGGCTCCGTGTGGGCTGCCCCAGCGCGGGCACCTGCACAAGCTGCAGGAAGAGAGGGAAGGTCTGGGACTTGCCTGCAACGGAAGGGCACGAAGCTGCGACTCCCGCAGGAGCAGCTGCTAGGGCTCCGTCTTGTGGATGGGCTCCCTTCAGGAGAGGCTGTCTGAAAAACCGCCCCAGCCCTCCCCACTGAAGCCGTTTTATCCCTGTAGGCAGATTTTTTTTTTTAAGAAACAAAGTTATTCTAACACATTTAGCGATGAAGGCCTAGGCAAGCAGCAGGTTTTGTGTGACAAAACAGCGTCAACAGTGCCAGCAAGATCCTTGGTTGGAACCTTAGGAGCGAAAACTACTTAGACCTGTGGTTCGGTAGTGAGACACTGTCCACTTCTGTAATTTCTGGCCTTTAATTTTGGATCTCCCTTTAGAAGACCATGGTGTCCTCAGTTTCCTGCTCTAAACAGACATCTGCTTTTGACAGCCCCTCCTATTGTCTGGATACCAGCTTGAAGGTCGAAGAGAATATTGATTTATACATCAATATGTATAAATACCTGAAGGGAGAATGTAGGGAGGAAGGGGCCAAGCTCTTCTCAGTGGTGGCCAGTGACAGGACAAGGGGCAATGGGTGTAAGTTGAAACCCAGGCAGCTCCATCTCCAGGTGAGGAGGAACTTCTTCACTGTGAGGGTGCCAGAGCCCTGGCACAGGCTGCCCAGGGAGGCTGTGGAGTCTCCTTCTCTGGAGATCTTCCAAACCCGCCTGGATGCCGCCCTGTGCCCCGTGCTCTGGATGTCCCTGCTGGAGCAGGGGGTTGGACTGGATGAGCTCTAGAGGTCCCTTCCAACCTCAGGCATCCTGTGATTCTGTGATTCCTCAATCCCTCCTCCATACGCAGCTCTTTGCCATTTTCCTCTGCAGATCAGGAGTTTAAAAAAAGCCTTTAGCAATTTTCCTCCTCCACTTTTCTATTCTCATAGATAATTTAGTGGGAAAAAAAAAGTCTAATTTTACCTTTAGCAAGTGCTTTTTTTCTTCTTTTTTTTTTCAAGCAATTCTTATAATGACTGAAAATTTTCTTTAAACTGAAGTTTTTCTTTCTCTGGGGAAAAATTTCCATCAGCGCAGAGTCCCTCTGTATTCCACATAGTGATTTCCTAAAATGTATAATAGCTTTTCAATTTATATGAGTAATTTTGACCTCATGGTTACCTGGAAGATACCTGAATCCATAAAGAAATACATTTTTTTCCGAGTTTCTCAACAATAGGAATGTCAGAGGCGAGCAAATATTCCTGGGAAATGGTGTTTCCAGCAGCCTCTCTGCTTCCAAGGAAGATGGGATTCTGCAGCTGCCAGTCGATTTTCATTCTCAGCACCGTGGTGCAGAAGATCTCAGTCTCGGGAAGCGATTTTCCCTTTACCACACAAATAAAGCTGGTAGGAGCCGGCCACGCTGCCTTTCTCCAGGATGTTTTTTCTCCAGATGACCCTTGAGAAGGTGGGTGTTATGAGACTTCTCTTTGAAAAAGAAAAAAATCCCATTCAGAGAAGAATCGGAGCCTCTCTGCTCCTCAGGATATATATAATAACCTGCGCCTCACCTCCCGCAGGATTTCCAGAGGCCGGAGCTGCACGTTCAGTGACGTGGCATGGATTATAGCAACCTGCCCGTCTGAAAACCTCGAGCATTTCAGGGCACTGGCCCCAGCACTTAAAATTACCCCTTCAAGGAGAGGGCCCGGCCTGGCTCTCGCTGCGGTAGCTCAGCCACTTTGCTGCAGCTTTTGAGACTGAAAATAATTGGTACCCTTTTTTTTTTTTTCCTTTCTTTTTTCCTTTCCTCTTCTCTTTTCACTGCAGCGGAGACCACGAGTGACAGAAATGGATTCCTAGGAGCCGCAAGCTGTCGGATCCCCGCAAGGGTTTTCCATTTCCATGCCGATGGTGCCCGTGATCCGGGTGGTGATTGATGGCCTCCTGTAGGATGCAGTTAGAATTCCCTCTCAGAGCCGCCGCGCTCCTAATGCTGTAATTGATTGCGTGGGTATTGCAACAGACGACTTCTTTTTCTCCTTTTTGTCAATTCCCTGGTTACTTCGACTAGGGTATTTTAATGAATACTTAAAAGGGAAGGCCAAACAGATAAGTAGGCAGGCAGCATTGAAATATTTCAAAAGTCAGCGACCTCTTTACAGAACATATAATTTATCAGGAATCCTTCTTTTTAAAGCATTACAATAGCAGTTACAAAACAAATTTTGCCAGAGCACCAGCCCTGATTCTCAGGGATGAGACACTTAAATGGAACAGAAACCTAAGGAATAATCACGTATAATGAGGGGGGAAAAATTAAAAATTATACAATAATTGGTCATTTGTATCGTAAAAGGTTCTTAATTCTTCTGATATCCCATTTATTATTATACTTAGTGGAGGAACCAAATCCTCTGCATGCCCTCACCTCAGATCTGGCAGAGCTGCAGAAACCCTTTCTGCCAAGAAGTTCTCTAGCGGTTGCGACTGTGGGAGGCATCTGGACATGAACCGTACAGCCCCTCACAAGGCTTTGCTGAGCCTGAGAGCCTGAAAGAACAGCTTAGGGAGGCACGAGCTCCCCCGATTTTGCTTACAGAGTCTCTAGGGACTTGCTTCAGACTCACTGATGGCGATGACCAAACATTGTTTCCATGTCCATTTTATCACTGGGTTGGAGGGGAGAAATGGAAGACACTGGGAAAGAAAGAAAGATGCACAGGAGGGAAAACAGCAAGATGAATGTTAGGAGCTGGACTGGGTTCTGTTGCAAAGCATGACGTTATTTTCTTACTGACTGTTATTTTCTTACTGACTTAGGGACTGTTGGCTACGAGACACCAGTTAAATTATTACAAATTTATGTTCTGATCCTATCCCCACTGCCCAAAGCAAAGCATATGCTCGCTCGGTTAAGGGCATGTAAATTAATCATCATAAATTCATGCACAGGAGCATAATTAAAGCAGAATTTGGCTGCCTTTGTCAGCGCACTTGATGTTGCCATGAGTTTTATTTCCTTCTGAAGCTATTTGGTGGGGCGTGATCATGCCAAGAATTCCGCTATGTGTTTTTGATGCTGCTGAGCGACATGAACAGCAACGTTGAGGGACAGGCTCTGTGTTACACCAGCTGTTCCCAACTGCTGGGAGAAGCCGTTCCGCAGGCCTTCCCCGCCGCGCTGCACTGCGCTGGAAAGCCAATTCCTACTGTTCTCTTTCTCGTATGTATACTTATATATAGGGATGTGTGTGTATATATATATTTTATATGCCTAACAGAACCTCTTTATAACCCCTGCGTACTGCTGATCTGCTCCTGGTTTTAGACTGCCCCCTCCAGCGCTCTCTCCTACGCGAAGCATTGGGAAATCAATGGATCGAGCCGGCAGGGATGGAGCTGCCGCAAGGTTATCCGGCCGCGCGGCTTCAGCCCTGCCTTGGATTCTGCTCTGTTTGTCCTGGTTGGCAGGAGAGTTGTTGCCCGGGCTGTCCGCATCCCAACCCTCATCCCTTCTCAGGCAGGCGGAGTCGGAGTCGCAGCTGTGTTGGGGCTCCCCAAGAACTGGGGGGATTGTCATTAGCTCCCCAAGAACTGGGGGGATTGGAATAAGGTCTGCTAGGGCTCCAGGGACTAGCCAAGACCTTTCCTCCTCTAGGAAAGGAGCAAGAGCTGAAGGACACAGACTTGGCTTTGTGGTACCGGAGTATTCCCAGCCGGATCAGAGCCCTGCCCAGTTCGGAGAGTGGCTGCGTTGAGCGGGGTGCCTGGAGAAGGTCCTTGAGGAGATGAGGGTGTCATAGATGAGGCGAGCCAATTTCTCATCTACATTTTATTAAAGTAAGCCGGATACAAAGGGTGACAGCACTGGGGCAGCCCGTACACAATCACTCTCAGACGCCACCCCTGGTCCCCGAAGTCTCAGTATTTATATTGAGTCCAAGCTCCGCCCTTGGTGGTTTTCTGAATGGTTTTGTTGAGTCTGCGCTGTGTTGTTGACGTTGCCCAATCAGAATGCGCCGGCTGTTGCTAGGTGGTCCTGATCTGCCCTCTGGTGGTCGCTCTTGGAGGAGGGCACACAGTCCTCCCCAGTGCCCTCCGTTTCACCCCATTCCATATAATGAACAGCGTGTGGTGGCTTAACGAAATCTTTCGGTAGCCTTAGTGAACAAACATGTTTATTACAATTCCCTCCTCTTTTATTTTTACCAATTTTGTTCACTAAGGTTTTGCATGTCTAAATAATCAGGAACTTGGTCTTGTAAACTGTCGTATCTAGCTCTTATTAACATTAAATGTGCTGCTTCTAACCTATTTTTAACTATTTCTATTAATTTGTTGAATATACAAGGTCCAAAGGTGAGTACTAATACTAATAACATAAGGAGTCCGGCAATAGTGGATAAAAGAGTGGTTAACCAAGGTGACTGGCTGAACCAGGATTCGTACCAGCTCTGCCGGGCCTTCTTTCCCTTTTTCTTTGTTCCAGACCTTCTCTTATTTTAGTCATGGTATCTCTGACTATGCCGGTGTGATCCGCATATACACAACATTCTTCTCGGAGGGCCGCGCACAGTCCTCCTTGCTGTAAAAAAATTAATCCCCTTTGATTTTGCAATACTACTTCTGACAATGATCTTACTGATTTTTCTAAGGCTGAGATTGATTGTTCTATTCTAGCTAAGTCTTTGTCTACCGCTGCCCTTAATGATGTTATTCCTTTATTTCGTTCCACCAAGGAGGCAATTCCTGTGCCTGCCCCAGCTGCTCCGAGTATCATTAATGTTGCTATAGTTAGAGCTGTCACTGGCTCCCTTTTTTGGAGGTGGTATTCTGATGTGGTCTGAGATTGGTACATATATTCTTCAGGATGATAAATAATTCTAGGAACTATAAGAACTTGGATACAATAATCAGAGGTTTTGTTGAAGACCTCTAGAGATATGCATGGTACAAGACCCCCCAGGTTACATACTCACTTTGTGTTGTTTACAGGTATCAGCCATTTGCTATTCCTTTTAGTGCTGTGGAATTTAGAACATAAAGGTTTAATTCTGTTAGGTATATTTCCTATACAATATCCTTTTCCAGTCACTGAGTTTAAGGTTATTCCAGGCTTATTAGTTTCTTTCCAATCACATTGTGGTGGGTTAGACCCATTAGACTTGACAGGTTTTTTTTTTAGATATTCCTATTGCTTCATAAAAAGGGGGTCATATCAAAGCATAACCAACAATGTTCAGTGAGGTTTGGATATGAGGCATTCAAGATGTGGAACACGGTGGATACCAAAGTCAAAAGAGGATCTGTGGGACTTAGGGTTGGGATCCAAAAATCCGTATCGGATACATTAGTGCCTAATATTTGGGTAATGTTTTCCTCCTTGCTGACTGTAGGGTTTATCCTTTCTATTTTTATTCCCCTAATTATTCAATTGGGTCCTACTGCAACAGGATCATGCGGTACGGGTTCCTTCTTTATTATAACTAATCCTCCTCTGTCTGGTGCCCCTGCTTTCCAGCTCCCCATATTTTACCTATTGTCCATGCTGGGTCTTCAGGAGAGGTCACATTTATAAATAGGTAACTACAATTCCCCCAGTAAGGAATTCCTCCCAAGGCAGTTCACCAAGGTGGGGAACATCCCCAAGGTCCGTATCCCACTTTAATGTACTTACCTCTCCCTGCTCCGGGTTCCCAGTCAGAGGCAACCATCTCACATCCCCAATAACCACAATAATAATGTCCTGGATAATTACAGTACTTTTGTCCAGGATTAGAACTTGGGCAGAAATAGAATCCCGTACGGTTGAAACAGTCCCCAGGAGGGGCRATTTCGCATAGGTCTGTAGTAAAGCTGGGAGCACCTGAACTTATGCGTTCTTGCAATACTTTTTGATCCTCCCATCTGATAAGGGACCATTTGAAAGGTTCGTGATTCTCTGGCATTGCAGATCCAATATAAGATATAAACATAGCCCACATTATCATCTGCCAACAAGGGTGTGATCCCGATTTAGTCCGATTAGCTAAGTGTCTTATTTCAATGGGCTTTGGCTTATTTTGTAGGGTCTCCCTTCCATTAAGGTGGGTGGCAAAACTTCCTGAGGCCCCTCGGGGCCTCTTTCCTCCACTGCTTTCTATCCCTCTACCTCGCCTGTCGGCTCGGTTGCAGCGAGTCACAGGGTGTAAGATCTTCGCAGTAGCAAGGATATTCTTCAGGAGGTACTTTAGGAAAGTTGCTCACCTTATTTTCAGTTTTAATGCGGACATTCTTTTGTGATGGAATTGACACCCTTTTTGGCAATCCTGCGAGCTCTTTGCCTTAATTGCTCCTTTCTAGATCCCTTTACAATTCGGTTCCACTTTTTGTTTCTACCAATATATGTCTGGGTACATATATTTCCCCTTTTGTACGGCAGATTGACCGTAGTCTTTGTGTATTATGTGTCTCTAGAATTCTTTTCGCTTTCTAATATATTTCCCAGGATAGGTTCCACAAATCTCTTTGTTTCAAACTCTGAACTAGGGCTATTACATCACCAATTATTTTCCTCTAATGCACCTTAGAAAATTCAAGGATTTCATTTATATCCACCGCACACAATGTTTATCCATGCTCCCAAGCACTTAAGATTATTACAGCCAATACGAGGGGAAGGTTTAAGTACCAGTTTCGGCCAATTACCTAAAATAAAATATATTTCTACCAGTTCGTCATAAGAGTTCCATTCGCGTTCCCTTTCTCCATCAGGGGTTTTAGTGGTTCTAATATTCCTTTTGTCAACAATTTTAGCCCGAATACCGTTACATCGGTGTTTACCCAATCCCAATCAGTCGTTTATCTCTTACTAAGTTTGATTTTCAGTTCTCCAGGATTATTTATGATATTCCTTTGGTCTGGTCGATGGTGGGCAGGATCCAGCTGGTCGTAAGGGGGGGGTTTCACTGGTCCTTTGACTCGAGAYACGTGTGTCCACCCCTTCTCTGCTGTTCGTATTGCCATCTCTGTGGTAAGTATAATGACATAAGGTCCCTCCCATCGAGGGGTTAGTGTAGACTCCTTCCATGATTTTATCATTATCCAGTCATCAGGCTTTAATTTATGCATCATTATATCTAAGGGAGGCCTTTGTACTATTAACCCCTTTCTATGTAGCTCATTCCTTTGTTTTATCAGTTGTGCAAGGTAGTTGTTTATTTGATCATCCTGTATATGAGGATGGTCACTAGGAATTTCTATGTCATAAGGCCATTTTTCAGCTTTGTGTTGTAGTACCGCCTGGATATTGTGAGGAGTATACACTTTTAACTTTCCTCCTTTAAGGGACAGGCCCAAAATGCATCGTTCAAGTCTATAACACCATACCAACTGTCCTCAGGTCCTATTTGGCTAAGAATTGTGTGGGGATTTGCCACTACAGGAAATCTAGTGACCGTGCGTTTGTTTATTTCTCGCAAGTCATGTACTAATCTATATGTTCCATCTGGTTTCTTTACAGGGAGGATAGGGGTGTTATAAGGGGACATACAAGGTTCTAAGAGGCCCTGTCGTAGTAATCGTTCTATCTCTGGTTTCAAACCCCTTTTCCCTTCATCAGACAAAGGGTATTGTTTTACTTTAACAGGATTCTGGGGGTCCTTTATTGTCACCGAAAAAGGCTCTATATTCAACTTTCCTGCCGAGTCTGGTGTATACCATACCTCAGGGTTTGTCTTTTCCTCCTCACTTACTCTTAAGGAACATAACTTGACCCTTAATTCTTTTTTCTTTGTTTCTATAGAAATTCCTAGTTCTATCATCAAGTCTCTTCCTAATAGGTTATGGAACTAACTTCTGGAACTAACAACAAAGAACCTGTTCCTATTTTATCATCAAATTCTATATATACATTTTCAATGTATATTTGATACATTATTGATACTTTAAATGGTTCCCCCTTTGCTCCTATAACCTGTACAGTTATTCTTGAAGTTTGGCATCCTGGGGGCAAGGATTTTACGGTTGATCTCTCASCTCCCGTATCTACGAGAAAGATTATGGGCGTCTAGTGGGGACCCACTTTAAGTTTTACCAGGGGCTCTGATGAAGTTCGGGTCCCCAACAGATGGAGCCCCTGACCCCCCGCTAATCTTCTTTAAATATTGCCTCATCTCTAAGCCTCTTTCGGCACCCTYTTTTCATATGTCCCTTCTTTCCACAATAATAACAAACCATTKCTTCTCTATTTCCCCTAGGGACTTGAGGTTCCTTAAAATTTTTGAAATTCCTTCCCTTGGGTGGTAATCCTGATGGATTCGAATTAGGATTTCCTCGCTGTCCCTCTCTGACCGCTGCCACCATCATCCTAACTTGTTTCTTCTGTGTTTCCTCTTCCCGCCTAGCATAGACCCTTTGGGCCTCTCTKAAAAGTTCGTCTAAACCTCTTTCCTGCCATTCCTCTAATTTTTCTAATTTCCTCCTAATATCGTCCCAAGATTTGGCAACGAATTGTGTTTTCAGGAGTGCCTGCCCCACAGGGGAGTCTGGGTCTACCCCTGAATATAATTGAAAGCTCCTCCTGAGTCTTTCTAGCCAGTCGGTTGGAGACTCATCTTTTCTCTGGCATTCCCTAAAAGCCTTGCTGATATTTTGCCCCCTGGGGACTGCCTCCCTAATCCCTTGTACAATTATAGTTCTCAAATCTTGCATATCTCCCCGGTGAATTGGGTTCTGATTGTCCCAATTGGGATTTTGTAATGGCCATTTTGTATCAGCACCTGGCCCCTGAGCATGCTGAGCATCCCAGATTCTCATTCCTGCTGTCCGAATCATTCCCCTTTCTTCAGTTGTAAATAGGATACTTAAGATCGACTGCAACTCTGTCCATGTATACATACTTGGTCCCAAAAACTGGTCTACGGCTTCGGCTACCCCTATGGGATCTTCTAGCAATTTTCCCATTTCTTTTTTGAATTCCCTTACATCGCTAGAGTTTAAGGGGACCGAGACGAATCCCATTCCTGCCTGCGGGCCTCCCATTGCTATTTCCTGAAGGGGGAAAGGACCTCGTGGCTCCTCATCCTCCTGATTTTCTCTCTCTCTCCTAGCCTGACTTCTAGTCCTCCTCCTATAATCAGTTTCTTCAGGGGGAGCCGTTCCCTGTTCCTCATGGGGCGATGGAAGTGGTGGGGAAGCTGGTAGTTGGGGTGGTGAAATATAAGGAGGGGGACCAAGGGAGATTTCTTCCCTATCTCTATTTTTCTTCTTATGATTTCCCTTTCTTGCACCTTCTAAAAGGTATAGCCTTGCATTCCCATTATTTCCCCCTGGCAGCCATAATCTCGCATATTCACTTTCTTCAGGATTTACTGGCTCCTTAGAGTTCACATAGAAATTTAAAGCTTGACAAACCCAGTCTTCAAAAGACCCATATATGGGCCAACGTACTGCCTGCCCCTTAATAGGCTGCCCTCCCCATACTACCATACAGTAATTAATCATTTTGGTTTTGTCTTTTCCTTGCTGGGACAGCCAGTCATCCCAATACCTGATCATTAGCCCTAACGGACTATCATCAGGTATTGAGGGAACCCAGGGACCCTTCCCCATGGGAACAGAAGGCTTACTCTTCTTCTGTCCCATCTTCTGGGATTCTCCTGAAGGTCTCTCCTAAGACCCTCCTTCACGGGGTGCCTTCTTTCGCACAAAAACTCTCACTTCCCTCCATTAGTGGCCGAGTCCCTCGCGGGAGATCGGAACCGCACCGTATAGGAGGTCCACACTCGCTTCGTCAGTGGCCTGACGTCTCAGTCGTTCGCACACTCGTGGAACCGTCTCATCCCAGGAATTCCCACCCAAACCGAACAGAATCGTCTTTATACTCACGCGTCCTGCGTCTTCGTCCGGACCTTTCGTGCACGAATTTTACAGGGTGATATTACCCGCCTTGTATCCAGAATTTAGGTTCGTCGGTCCAGGAGAGAGAGGCCGGGGCCACCAAAAAAAAAGGCGGGGCGCCTCCCCGATACCCCGGGTGGTCTCAATCGTTGGACCCGAGTCACGGCACCAAATTGTCATAGATGAGGCGAGACAATTTCTCATCTACATTTTATTAAAGTAAGCTGGATACAAAGGGCGACAGCACTGGGGCGGCCTGGAGGTAATCATTCTCAGGCCCCGCTCAAGTCCCCAAAGTCTCAGTATTTATATTGAGTCCAAGTTCCGCCTTTGGTGTTTTTTTCCGAAGGTTCCGTTGAGTCTGCGCTGTGTGTTGTTGATGTTGCTCAGTCGGAATGTGCTTGCGCCGGCTGTTTCTAGGTGGTCGTTATCTGCCTTCTGATGGTCGTTTTGGAGGAAGGCAGATAAGYCTTCCTCAGTGCCCTCTGTTTCATCCCATTATATGCAAAATAGTTGGCTATCTCTTGGTCCCTATCTAGGTACATAATCTCTTGGTCTCGCAAGCTTGTTCCTATGCAAGCAAAGCCTATTCATGGTTGGTTAACATCTCATGGATCATTAACAGGATGTGGTGGCTTAACAAAATCTTTCGGTAGCCTTAGTGAACAAACATGTTTATTACATGGGCATTTAAGGCTGTAGGTCAGGGCCTGTGGAAGAGAAGCTTGCAAAGGCAGCAGGGCAGTCACCACCTCCTGCTCCATGAGGAAATCTCACTTTCCAGAGGCCACCTGGAGATTTTGGTGCAACACCCCTCCTTCACAATAGCCATAGAACAATGTCAGTAACGGCAGTCACATGTTTGTTGTTAGGAGATCTATGTCCAGGTCAAAACCAACCCACCCACATTAGACAGAGACCTTCCTGCCTCCGTTTTCACTGCAGGTCGACCTACAAATCCCAGCAGTCACGGTGAGGTTACTCAATGTTCGTATTTTGAAGCTGTCCCTTCACCTCCACTTCCTTCTCTTTAGCTCTGAATGCAACGATTGGGTATTTGGGGCCTTTCCCGACTGTTTTGCCCTGGCTGGGGGACCTATCACGGTTGCCCTGTCTGTCACTGGCAGGCTTGGAAAGTAGAGGCCAATGTCGAGCCTGAAGGACACGTTTTGTCTAAGGCTTAAACCCCTGGGGATGCTCTAGGAGAAGCATGGGGGCTCTTAGGGGACCCCATACTTCAGCTTTCATGGCTTGCTGCTTAGCCTAAAGCCAAGAGCAATTCCCGAAATTCAGTTCTGCCTCTGCAGGGGCCTCCTCTTCCAGCAGCGAGGTGGGAGCTCAGCCTCCCCTCCTGGCCCCACGCAGCACTTCCAGCCGCTAGGGCCTGCAGCCACTGCCACCCCATGGCGCGGGAGGCCGAGCAGCCCTGGCTCGGCCAGGAAAACCTGGCTCGGCCAGGGAAACCTCTCCTTGCCCTGCAGCCCCTGCAAGCGGCATAGCGTCCGCCTTGGCTCCTGCCAAAGAGGAAAACCGCTCCTGCCCTTCCGCCCGGAATGGAGTGCATCCCAGCACGGCCTGGGCCTCTGTCAAACCCCAAGGTGCCTCTACAAGCACACCCATTACCTCCCTTTTTTAAAGAAAACAGCCCATGTGCTTCCACCGTCAGCACTGTCTCCGTGAGGCGCCACCGGAGAGGTTCACTGCGCTCCGGGTCATGCTGAAGGCAAATCCCATTCCTGCCGCTTCACATGCATCCCTATACAACCAGTACTCTGGGAAGAAAGATGGAATTCCAAGAGAGTGAGCAGTGGCAGATACAGCGGTGTTGCCGCTCCAGTGTCACTGTAGTTCACTGGACTCCAACTGTGGAAAGGCTGTTCCTGGCTCGGGACCAGCAGCATGACCACCTGGCCTGGGATCGGTGCCATTGTGGCACTTCAAGTCTTGCTGACCTGGCTCCAACTAACACAGGGCAGTGCTAGGGGCGCTCGGAAAGGAGCTTGTGCTATATTATACAGGAAGGAAATTGCCAGTTAGGAACAGTCCTGTTTTTAAGGCACATGGAGTAGTAGCCAGGGGCCTGCAGCTGTGGGAATGAACCACCATGGCAATAGCCAGCTTTGAGAGTTGTGGATTAAATGAGGCTTCCACGTGGATTTTGGGAAGCAGCAGCTGCCTATGGCTAGTTTTAAAAAGCAGAGTGAGAGCCTACGGCAGCATCCAGAAGCTGGAGCGGAGCTGATGGGGCAGGAATCTTACCTGAAAGCCCACAGCATGACTGATTTGCAGGTGACCAGCACTCCACGTTGCTAACAGTGAGGAAGCCCAGGGCTGGTAGCCTGACCTGGCCGAAGGAGAGGAGGGCCCAGTAGTGCTGAGCAGCTCTGCAACATGATGTCCTACCTGTTTTTAAGTCCTAGTCAAAACAGCACTAGGAAGCTGAAATCTGCATCATTTCTAGCCAATAAGAGCAGGTGGAAGAAGAGGCTGCTGATAGCTGGGTTCCTGTCCCGTGCAAACCCCTGTGTTGTACTTTCCCCCTGCCCGTGGTGCGGCTGCAGCCTCCGGGAGAGCTGCTTCCATCGGCAGCTTCCCCGGGGCCTCTGTGGGTTAGAGCAGGGTGACTCTTTGGGCAGAAATCCTGCTTTCCAGCAGCACCTCGGGCCCCTCGCACCTCAATTATTTTCACAATGAAGTTGTGCAACTTCGAGGTGCTCATCAAGACCTTGTAAGTGTGTTACAGGATGCTCAATAATTAAGCTACCCGTTCTTGGGTTAACACTGTGCAGGGAATCAGGCAGAGCGCTCTTCATCCACTGCCCCTCGGTTTAAATGATCCAGATAACTTTTATAACTTAGAGTTACTATAAAAACATGAAACCAGAGTGCCCGGACTTGGGCCGAGCTGCAGGATGTTCCTCAACTCAGTACCAAGCGTCGTCCAGGCTCTGCAAGACACGGACTCGTGTGTAACTCCAACGCCTCCAAAGCCAACAGGACCATGCAGCAAGACTAGGTAATTTACGGAGCAGATCTGATACTGGAACAAGTGACTCTTAGTACTAGGGAAATAAATATATTAGAGGACAACACGAAGAAAGAGAAACTCCCATTCATTCTGCTGCTGTTCAGAATTTCTTCTGCAAAAAGAGCAAATGAGAGTTGCCAAGAACTGCATTGTCAGGGTCAAGCCCGAGGTGAAGCACTTGTTTTAACTATGGAAGTTTAGTGTGAGGAAATGAACCCCTACAGCGTGAGGATATTTACCCACAGCGTGATCTTCCAGCCTCTGCTTTGGGAAGACACCTTGGAGCAGCGGGTTGGAGGCTGGGACACCGGTCACACAGGGTTAATGCTGAAGGGCAGTCGCCCTTGGCCGCCGCCAGAACAAGCACGCGCAGGAGCGCCTGGTCCGAGGGGTACTGAGCAACGGAGGCAGCGCTACAATCAGGTGCCTTTAATCAAGTCTTGGTCCATTCTTACCATCAAAAAGAATTCTCTTTTTTTTTTTTTTTTAATAACATCAACACCAATGGAAGGAATATGAAACATCATAGTAGGAACTTTTAACTGTACATGACATCAAGCTCTTACCTGCCTGGTGCTACTTCGGTATTGATAGGCTCTGCACTGTATAGACCAGCCACACTAGTGGTGTTCACCCCGGGGCACTAAAGGTCTCGGCAAAGCAGCCTTGTGGCTGCAGGTCCCAACTCGGCCGCCTCCGTGAGGTCAAAAGGCCCTTTGTGCAGCTGGAATCCTGCTCTTGTAGAAACCTCTCTATATTTAACATGCCACTAAAGAGCAAGAACTCGGCTCTCAAAAGGTACATATAGCCATTATAAATATTTACATCGGACATTTACAACTGATCCATAATATACAACACAACAAGTTAGCTATAATTTCTAATCCTCCAGTGTTAGACTTCCAAGCACTGTCTTGCTACCGTGATTTCAGTTCAGCGGCTCTGCACAGTCACAGGTAGTACAGGCCCTCTTGGAAACTCGTGTAACATGATAAAGAAAATGGAATGATGTTGCCTTACTAACAGTTAGATCTGTATATTTGTTTTCCTTTTGAACAGGCATGTTTCGATATGCAAATCCCATCGGGTGCTAGTACTGACTGTTAAAATAAGCTTTGAGAGGAAAAGAGAGAAAAAAAACCCATAAAGGACACTTAAAAATAAGTACACCTTTAGAAAAAAAATAAAACACATTTAACTATGCCAGAATAATTGTTTTCACATAATTTAAAGGAAACCTTGTTCTTCATCATTTTCCTAAACTGGAATACAATGTAGTTTAATCCATTCTTATCTTCTGGTTTGTCATCCTGTAAATGATGCTGTCGTAGCCGGGATCCATATTCCAGAGGTTGTAGGAGACGACGATAACAGCTAAAGCCAGAGCTATCATCATCCAGAGAATAATGTTGAAGATGACGGCGTAGTCGTAGTTGTACTCGTAGGCGAGGTTATAGGGATTATCACTTTCGCTCTGTGAAGGGGCAAACAAGTTTTGTCCCGACAGCTCTGACGCTGCGGCACA
The DNA here is from genome assembly GCF_003342845.1 of Nothoprocta perdicaria. Classification (NCBI taxonomy): domain Eukaryota; kingdom Metazoa; phylum Chordata; class Aves; order Tinamiformes; family Tinamidae; genus Nothoprocta; species Nothoprocta perdicaria. Next base: position 131,622 of record NW_020455550.1, on the reverse strand, counting down.
AGATGCAAACGTGATGTTTGTACAGGATCAAGATACAAATGACATCAAGGAAATCGGAAGGAATGGGCTGCCAAGAACCAGCACTAGACACAGAAGAGCAAGGAAGGGGAGAGAGCCCAGCTGAGGGGCCCTCAGGTAAGCAGAGGGCTGGAGCACATGAAAGGTAAGGGCTTGGCTCAGCCTGCAAAGCAGGAGGCTGGACAGAAAGGGAAGCTAATTACAGCCTTTACTCCCTAACGAGCTATTACAGAGAAGAGCTGGCCGTGTTTTCCCTTAGGAGCACAGCAAAAGCCTAAGTAGCAATGGTGCTGAGCAGCCAAATTCCAATGAAATACTTGGGGTGGGAACAGTGAAAAGTGGCAAGGATTTGGAACATGTTGTTAGAGGGGCTGTGCTTTCCAGCCTTCAAAATTCGGAAAACTTGGCTGTAAGAGGCTGCACACAGCCTCATCTAACACAGCCTGACCCTGCGTGAGCAGGGGGGTTGGACTGGATGGCCTCTGAGGTCCCTTCCAACCTTAACCAGTCTGTGATTCTGAATTAGCTCTGCTTTGAGCAGTGGGTTGGACTGAATGACTCCCAGAGGCCCTTTAAGTTAAAATTACAGTCAATTGAATATCAAGACAAGATAATGTCTTGATTATCTGCCCTTACCTAAGTCAAGGCAAGTATTCTGGGCCTTAAAAACATGATAAAGGAAAAACATGATGCAGCTCTGATGCATTTATATTTAAGAGATACATTAAGAGAAATACAGAAAACTGTCTCTACTACCTGTGTGGACTGGAGAATGGAGCGAGTCTTCCTGCTGAGGGCAGAATTAAATGCTTTTACAGCCACCACTTCTACGACTGCATTCCCACTATAGAGATTATACATCTCATCTGCAAACTGGAGGAAGAAAAGTTAATTCAATATCTACGCTGCAGCCAGGAATTAAGCGAGCTTTTTCAGCTAGACCCACAAAATCATGATTTGTCAGCTTTAGGATGAGGAACTCCGTAAAACTCCTTAGTTGTTCACAGTCACTTTGAATTGCAGTGAGAAAGCCCCAACTTACAAGTGCTGGTTTATGAGAGACCCCTAAGACTCCTCAGCCAGCCCTTGGCAGAGTGAAAGTTATTTCTGCTCCCTGGGCTGAACAAGTCCCTACACTGCTTTAGGAAATGCCTGGGGCCACAAGGGTTCCCAATTGCCCATCAGTCAATTTCAACAAAACGTTAAGGCTCTCAACTGGGAAATTATAAATCCAAGTATTTGAATCTGAGCTGAAGACTAGTATTCTAAAGAGGAATTCTAGTCAAAAAGGTATTCCTAGTATTTTTATATATTTGCATAACTGCAGAGAGGATTTAAAGAGTATTTAAAGAAAACGGCTACTTGGCTTAGCGAATTCAATGCTTTTATGTTCTTTCAGCATGCTTTAAAAACTCTCAAACCTGTCTGGTCTTAGTTTTTAATAAAGATTTTACCTAATCATCACAAAAGAAATGCTAAAAAAATATTTTCTTGAGCACACCAACAGATGACCAGCCATCACTTTGGCAGCTTAAAAATTTAGATCTACACCACTTACGGGCAGGAGACTAACCATTCTATCCTGGAATAAAGATATTTATTTGCCCATTTTGGGGGAGGAGGGGGGGGGGGCAGCTTTAATGAAACAACTGGTGGTTTTAAATGCAAGATATTTGATTAAGTAAAACAGACTTATTAGCTCATAATTATATATGGCTTTAATATATTTCTACTTGTTAAAACATCTAATGTGTCCTAGAATCATGTCAATGCTTTTCACAAAGTGACAATTTTTGTAACACTAGATTTTATAAATGAAGAGTTGCAGTACAAAAAACAAACACGACTCAAACCCTGATTTCTGCTCACAGCAGAAAACAATCAATAAACCTGGCACTTACTCCCCTGCAGTTAACACAGGGGTATACAGAAATCCTACCTTTTGCAGAGAGTCTGCAAGAATTTGAGAAGCATCCTTGAATTGCTGGGAATCTTCCCCATAGCGTTTCCCGATCTCTTCCAAGCCGGCCAGTTCCAGAGAATACAGGTCTGGCGAGCGGTCTTTGGCCAAGTGCTTGTGTCGAGACAACTTTGGCAACATCATTACAGACAAAAAGAGATTAGTTCAAAGGCAAATTGCTTTAAATAAACTCTTGGACAAAATCAACTTACTGGGACTAATCCAGCAACACTTTATAAAGGCCATAGGAAGCTTCTTGCTTAAAAAGCTCACAATTAAAAGCTCACCTTATCTGCTGGAATACTTTTACTATCACCACTATTGACGTTACCGAAAAAGTCATTCCTACCTTCTCAGGTAAAAGTTATACTGACTTTTTAAAGTCAAAGAGTGGACAGAACAAAGAACATTTTCTTAACTACCTGTATACTTCCTAATTAACAACAGAAGCAAAGCACCAAAATTCCCCATTCTCACAAGTTCTAACACAAAAGAAACAAGAGGTAAAACTAGAAGAAAGTATCTCATTTACTTCTTTCATTGACAGATTCAAATCTGAATTTGAGTTGATCCAAACACCTCAAGAATGCATTTTTAAGCTGATACAACCTACTGATGATAACTGAATATATTTCAGTGCCCGCCTTTTCTACCTTTAATGGCTTTTCTCCCTTTAAATGAGAAGTCTGAAGTTGGAGGTGTAAGATACGAGAACTGCTTCAAAAACTTTACTTACCAGACTTGTAATATCTTGTAGGACTTGTAGTTCGGACAGAAAAAGCAGGTCAACCTAGGGAAAGAAATATAAAGACATGAGAGTATTTCCTTCGATGAGTTCAAAGCAAGGGAAGCCTCACTTTGCTCTAAGTTTCAGTATTTTGTAACAGAAAAAAAAAAAAAAAAGAAGAAAAAAAGCATAAGCTAATATAAGCATACCAGGAATAAAAAAGGTAGTAGAAATGTATTCACTGTTTGTTTTTGTTTGTTTGTTTTACCTCATTGTTTCTGCTGAGGGAGTTCAGAGGAAGGGAGCTGAGAATGGAGTTATCCTGGAACAGGCGGTTCCGCAGCTGGCGCAGGGTGACAGAAAGATCTTCAAATACCGAGTTTGCCTTGCCCACCATGTACACTCTCTGCAGAAACAGTCATTGTTTTATCAGAACATTTAGGATTTAGAGGTTTTTTTTTTTTCCCCAGTCACACATTAATGATAAATCATACTTGCAATCTCCCTTCAGTGAAAGGTATTTCACATCATCAGCTGGTTGTGCTCCAGCCACGCAAGGGAGGAACAGTCACTATTTAGGGCATCTGAGGTCAGCAGTGAAGCAATACTCACCTCCTCACTGGGGGCCAGCTGCAGGATCACAGGAGTCTCCTCGGAGAACACCGAGTGAATGGCATTGGCAACACTGTCCAGACTGAAAGGAACAGCCTGAAACACAAAGTCGAGTTATATTTGAGGATAAAGAAGGGCCTAATGATACAGAAGGGAATCTGCTGAGCTACAGAAATTTGGAAAAATAGGACAACCTGTCTTTCAAGACTGTGGATACTTTCAAAGCAGTAATAACAAGTAAGAGAGAGCAAAACAAGACATCAGCTATATATCTATGAACAGATGCCATATATAGGTATTGGGTTTTAAGAAACTGATGCCAGTGCACATTACCAATTACAAAACAAAGACAGCTGATGAAAATTTATCAATAGAAAGACCAACTGCTGAAACACCAATGAACCATATAAAATATAGTAAGAACAACATAAATTATAGCAACAGTATAGTGCCATTACTGGCAAGATAAAAAAAACTCTTAAGTTTTTCTAAGCGTGTGGTTCTGGCTTTTATCTAAAAAGAAGCAAAATGACATATTCCCTTCCCATTCACTAATTAAAGAGTATAATCAAGTTTCTATTAGATATTAATAAGTAGGTAGGCTAGGATAAATTGTACGTGGTGACAAAATATTCATAAGGTAATTGATGAACAATGAAAGCTTAGGAATATTAATTCCTATTAACAAGGAAAAAAGAAAAATACGTACAAAGTACATTTTCAGAACAGAGAGTTACAAATGTGAGTGAGACCGCAGACTGACTTAATTATATTTAAGATTTCCACAAGCTAGGTATGCCTACAGGGTCATATCTAGACAATCCCAAGTCAGTTTGGTCTCAGAACTATTTACTGTTCCTGTGGCTGGAGCAGCACACAGTGCTGGAGAGCCAGTGTGAAGGAAGGTCTGTGTCCAGCTTGCTTGACCAGGGAATGGGTTCGATTTAAAGCCACAGAATAGCTGGATTAAAAGTCGACACTCAAAATCAGATTTAGAACTGTCTGACAGCTGACAAAGGAATTTCATAAGGAAATCCTCCCCTCACCTTAGGGTGTGTGGTCATTATTATGTGAAACACTACAAACTACTGACCCGGATAATGCCAGAAGTTTTAATGAAGCAAGAATATTATTTATCATTTTAATAATAAGAGCACATCAGCTACACAGAGCCAAACTGCATGGTAAACTGAATGCCAATGAAGCTTCCCGACAAAAGTCAGTGACAAATAAACCAGCTGAAAATAAAGGGCAGAAGCTATAACTGAAGAATGAATGTAAAAAAAAAGAAAAAGAAAGAAAAGCAAATTATTTGAAAAGGAATGTGTCATATTGGACAAAAAAGCAGCTTGATATGAACTGCAGGTGCAATATTGCAGCAGAACAAACTTGTGCATATAATGTATTAGCAAAGGAACATTGAAAATAAACTGCAGTTACCAACGTTTTGTACAGTCATTGTGTTCCTGTTAAGATGTATGTGGACAAAATTGTACCTCAATGTGAAAAAATGCTTCAGTGAAGACTGGATACCTGTGATAGGCAACTGTAATGTTTTGGGGTTAGTGTTCTTCCTTTTTGACAGCAATATAGCATAATCATATTCAGTCTCAAAGTACATATTTAATAGTGAAGTCCTTTAGGAAAAAAAAACCCTCAAAGATTGCCTAGAGAAGGAGAAATATATCAAAAAATCAACAGCATACAAAACGCTATCACATACACAGGTGAAGCAATTCTAATTCTGAATCAACAAGCTAACACGGGAGAGGCAGATTCTCAATGTCTTGGTACAAACACACTAAAACTAGATGCTGTTTGAGGAAAACATGCTTTGGCCAGACACGATGTTGAACTGGAGACTCGAGTCATCTTCAAAGGCCTCTCATCTCATACAGGAGTCCAACTGGATTGTTTATTATAAATATAGCCTGGTCTATAAGGCCTACAAGGGAGTAGGTAAATATCAAGCGACTAAGCGAGCTTCAAGAGCTACAGTGGAAGTTCATGAACTTCTACTTACACCACAAGAGTTGCAGCAGTTGTTGGCGGTGCCAAACACAGATACTCACATTCTCAATAGGGTAGGAAACCCCTTTCTCGGGCAACGTCAGCTTGTCTACTCCTTTCACTGTCACCAGCACAGTAGCTCGTGGCCTGTTAAACAAATCACCCACTCCAAGTCCAGGCCAGGGAAGGTCCTATTACAAAATATTTAAAAAAAAAAAAAAAAAAGAAGTGTATTTCACATGAAGTAAGGCAGAGGGGAAACCTCTCCCACCATTATAGCAAAATAATTCTATGAATTTATTGATATCTCTTTACAGAGTTGCCTACTGGAAATTTCATGAGGAAGTAAGTGTCACTAGAATGCTTCTTAAAACACTTCCATCTTGAGTAATACTGTCTCAAGTTATCCATGAAGAAACTGTCAGTTTAAAAGCCATAACTAACTTTACAGCCAAGCATGCACTAAGAGAACATTACATATATTAGATCTATCAAGAGTTATTTTCCCACAATTAAAGCAGAACTATTTTGGTATGTAGTTAATAATGGAAGCTTGAATTTAAAGCAACAAAGCTTCACCACTGAGCACCACTGAAACATGCTCATGTACAACAAAACACTAATATCTCGATTTTTTTCAGGTCCAGGGGAAAAAAATCAATGATATTAACATCCTACTAATCTAATACTTAAGAATTTGCACAGAAACATACAAAGATGTCTTAGCAATTTAATTACAAAGCAGTAAGAACTCAATGAAGACTAGCTGGCTTATTTGGACACAAAATGCATCTATTTGCCATGTGCTGAAACAGAAATTTCTTACGTGTTAGGTAAAATTGCCCTTTTAAGCTTTATAATACTAAGTTACTGAGATTTTAAGCAGCACTGATGGAATGATCATCACATGAAAGAAACAAAAGAAACCCCTTAATTTAATCAACAGGGTCAAAAGGGAAGGAGGGCAGTTTTATTTTACCTTAGCAAGAGAGGACTATTGAAGGCCTGTTTTTGAGAATTCTTGCTTTAATGCCGTGAATATTTTACAATCCCTGCAAGTGCCTGACTTATTTTATCAATTTATTTTAGAGCATGGAAAAGGTGGGGACCCACCGCCCCTATCCCCACTAGGGGTACAGGCCAGCTCCTATCTGCAAGGAGCTGGCCACACACAGGCAGTTAGAGGTACCTGAGCCTTCATGGGCTGCGTTAAGAGCCACTCTTCACCCATTGTGATACCTCAGCAAAAAACTCAGTGGGCAGACGAAATCAGTACACAGACTGCCCTGCTTTAAACATCGCTCAGCTATGTTCAGACACCTAATCTGAAAGAGAAAACAGGCTTGCAAATGGTTTAGATGACTTCTCAAATACTAATTTTACTGGTTCTTACTATGCTCAGCAGACAAAATGCTGACCTTTCACAATCCCTGATTAGCTGAAATGCTCCTGTTCTTCAGAGTGCCTGAGCAAGGAGCGCTATGGATTAGCCCACAGGCAAGAAGGGACAGTGGTTTCTGCTGTTCTACATGACTATATGTGACGAGGGATATGACATGTGGTCTTTTCCTATGGTTCTATGGATTCTATGGCTCTGTGCAACTGGGTGGCAGTTCTCAAGCCCATCCCCCTTAAAAACTCAGACTCAGCAGGCTTGCTTGCTTCCACAGCTTGTGAGTCACATGAACCATCCACCTAGGACAGTTTGTTGCTGCTCACATGACTAATACAACTCTATGCTTGGAAATCACACTTTGGTAAGTCATAAAGGCATCCAGACAAAAGGGGTTTTTAAAAATATATTCCAACCCATGACAAAAAGACTTGCATGCTAAGCAAGCTGATCTGTAGTTTTCGAGCTCTTTCAAAAATCAAGACCCGAAACGTACTTCTTCAACAGAAAAGCCCATGGATAACGCAGCTATATCAGGGATCCTCTCGCCAGGGAGCGGCCAACCTCCATCTTGAAAAATCACTGTCTGAGGTGATCGCAAGACGCTAAATTCATCACCCCACACACCTAAAAACAAACAAAAAAGCTGTCATTTGCTTTTACAAACTTTTCCTTATAGCACAGAAGCAGAATACAGTTAATTCATTTTTCATCCCTCTCGCACTTCACCAATAATGAGAACCTTTCATTTTAACGCCCTGGAATACACAGCAAGGTTTTTAATACAGTAGGAAGTAACGCATGGACAAATCCACGTTACCACAGCAAGGCAATTATTAAAGCAACAGCACTGGGCACTTCTACATGCTGAAAATCTGCTTGCACGCTGCACGACAGCTCAGCTGTGGCAAAGCTAATCTCTGGAGCACCAAGCAGCCTCCAAGAAACCCTTAGCTGCCCCACAGCTACAGTCCAGCAGAGCTCTCTCTCTGCTTCCAGCTTGCACATAGACAACGGCCAGAGGCATCACATCCAGAGGCAGCAGGATCGGCCGCGTTGGGCGGCGCTGCCTTCAGCAGGACGTGGCCAGCGACAAGCTGCCCGCTGCCGAACGGCTCTGGCTGCGCGGTTTTCCTGAGCAGGGCACCACGAGACGGTTCCCTTCCTTGGGTGCAATGCTGGGCCTCAGCTGCTTTGGGTTTTCTGGATCCTCTTTCTTTTCCGCACTACCCTGGAGAGCAAAGTTGACTAAAAGGGTATTTTTAAGTATATTATGAAGACTGCAATTTATTAAGTAACCAAGACAAAAAACGATTCCATGAAAATTAAAGGTCATAGAAGAAGTTATTTCAACTTACCAGCCCACTCTAAAGTCACTAAAAAAGAATTGAAGCTGTGTGTATAAACAAAATTCTATCAGTCTAACAAAATTGAATTGTAAAAGAAATTTTGTGCAAATTTTAATAAAAGCAGACACACACACAATGCGGAAATTCAGAAATATTCCTAGTGAAGAACCCATATATGTTTCCACCAGAAAATTTGTCATAAGATAACTGAACTTCCGCTACCACTTCAAGCAAATATACAAAACATTTTTCTAGGGCACCAGCAAATCTGAAGGCTGTTTACAAAAATGCAGTAATAAGCATATGTAATGACCAGCTGTAATCTTTTTAGCATTAGTTTAACCAATCTGACCTTGAAATTTGACTGTTTCAAAGCCTAGGTCATGATCACGCATACAAATGTTGACTGTAAATTTGAATTCTGTTACGGTAAACACACTAAAAGAACAAACTGCTGTGATGCAGGTTGGGGAAGGGTGGCGGAAGAGTGAACAAGCCAGATCAACTGCTGCACCTGGAACAGATTCAGGCTCTTTTTGTTGTTTTAAATTGGTATCTATTCACTGGATGGTGTGCTATCAAATCTAATAGTGTAGCAGCCCTTATTTTGAAGGGAAAAATGCTTCCAGATCAATTCATTTAGGAAACAGTTTTAAAAAATGGTTATATATATTTCTGTCAGCCCCTCTGACTTGACACTTGCTTGTACTCTCCACATGGCTGCGAGACAGACCAGGGCTTAGCTGAGGCCAAGCTGCACTGAGTGTATATCAGAGATTTCCTCCCTTTAACCCTCATTTTCTTTACAAGGCTCACTCAAGATTTCAATGAGAAAAACTGAGTCTGAAAGTAAGTACATGCATTTTCCTTAGACGTGCTATAATTGCTTGGCTATCATACCCTGATGGGCTATATAGTAAGTGAAGGCTGGAAAGCAAATTCTCTAATGCAATTTATCCAGTATCCAGCTCCCTATCCACTTACAGAAAATATAATCAAATTTCTGCAAACCTTCCTGACGCCAGGAGAATTTTAGCTCTCAAATACCCCTTTGAATCAGGCCTGAAGAATTGGGATAGACTGGATGAAAACCATTGGCTGTAATAACGGCCTGGTAGATGATAAGGCCGATCCGGGCCGAATGACGGGAAGCCACCAACCACCACAGAAGCGCCTGGGCAGCCCATGAGAATCCGTACCTGGCAACAAAGCGATTTCCAGCTTTCCAGGCCTTCCTACACGCCCGCCTTTGAGCTCCTCTTAGAGCCTCTGGAGGAAGCGGCGGGCGCCGAGAAGGGAGCAGAGGATTTGGGGGAAGGGGGGTGGGAAGCAAGCCGGGAAGGCGCCTGGCGCAGCCCCACCCCCCTCCCGCGCTCCCTGCCCCCCTCTTCCCCTTTTCCACCTCAACCGCCTTCCCCAACGGTCTTTCCCAACGGTCAGCGCGGCCTCCCCCGCCCCGCTCGGCCGTGACAGCGCGCCCCAGCCCGGCCCGGCCGCTCACCGGCGAGACAGGCCGCTGCCAGCAGCGCGGCCAGCCCCAGCACAGCTCCGCTCCGCGCCATGTCACCCGCGCCGAGGAGCCGCCGGGCCGCACGCACCGACTGCGAGCCCCCGACAGCGCCCAGCGCCCCGCCCAACACTGGGGTGGGGGTGATTGACGGACAGCCGCCGCAGCCAACCGGCAGGCGAGACCGGGGTGGGTGGGCGGGGCTCCGCGTGAGTGACTGACTAAACTGACCACTCGCCAATCAAGCCCGCCCCCAGCCTGTCACGGGACTGAGCGCTCAGCTGAGAGGCTGGGCCGGCGGGGGCGGAGCCGTAGCTTGAGTGGCGTTGGGCTTTGGCCAATCACACGGCGAGGGATCTCCGCAGCATTTCTCCCCTCCTCCCCCTGATCGTTCGGGGAGGCGGGGCCTCGCGCTAAGCGAGTTGACAGCTAACTCCACCAATCGGATTGCGAGAGATCGGTGCCTTGCCCCACCCACCGCTCGCCGTGACGCGCGGCGAGATTGGGCAGCCTCGGCGGGCGACTTTGATTGACGGTTAAAGGAGCCATTCAGAGGCCAGGGCTCCACTCGCCCCTCCCGCTTGGCTACTAGGCCCTAGCAGTGCCTGAGGTCCCCTCGGAGCGGGGAGGGGGAAAGGGAAGGGGAAGGGGAAGGGGAAGGGGAAGGGGAAGGGGAAGCGGAAGCGGAAGCGGAAGCGGAAGCTAAGCTGCCTGTTGGATGGTTCTTGCCAGTGGTGGGGCTCCTGTCATGAGGATCAGAAAGATTTTCCCCCATTTTTGAGGAGTTTCTTTGACTTGGCACTTTGGAGGAAAACAAATTTTGAGGTCTTCATAGAATCATTAAGGTTGGAAAAGACCTTCAAGATCATCAAGTTCAGCCGTAAACCCATCACCACCATGCTTGTTAAACCACGTCCCTAAGCTCCTCATCTACACGTTTCTTCAACACTGCCAGAGATGGTGATCCCACCACTTCCCCCGCCAGCCTGTTCCAGTGCTTTGCCACTCATTCCATGGAGAAATTCTTCCTAATGTCTAACCTGAGCCTCCCTTGGCACACTTGAGGCTATTTCCTCTTGTTCCACCTGTAGCTATTCTGGAAAAGAGACTGATCCCCGTCTCCCTACAACCTCCTTCCAGGTAGCTGTGCCGAGTGATAAGGTCTCCCCGGAGCCTGCTCTTCTCCAGACTAACTAACCTCAGTTCCATCAGCCGCTCCTCGTAAGGTCTCTGCTCCAGCCCCTTCAGCCGCGTCGTTGCCCTGCTTTGGACACTCTCCAGCACTGCCATGTCCTTGTGAGGGCCCCACGACTGAACGCAGCATCCGAGGGGCGGCCTCCCCAGCGCCGAGTACAGGGAGGGAGCGATCACATCCCTGCTCCTGCTGGCTACGCTCTTCCAAGGTCCTTGTGCCTCTCCAGGCTCTGGCCTCTGGAGCAGGCTGCAGGTTGAGGCAGAACCGGCCTCTGTGGGTGAACTGTGGTCACACAAGGCAGGAAGTCGAGATCCCCATTTCATTGTGGAAGTGGGGAAATCCCCCCGTGATTAGGGCTGCTTTATTTCTGTCCTGGATGTCTCTGGGGTGGCTGCTCACAGGAGATCAGCAGTGCTCTGGAGCACTTTGATCTGCTTTGCTGGAGCGACCGTGCTGTATCCGTGTGGCCAGGCCACATGCACGTGTGGGATGTGCCGGGGACTACTCAGCCAGAGCTATCCCGCTTTGTACCTGGGAGCTCCACCCAAACATAGAAACACCTCAGAAATCCACCTGAGCTGTGTTTCTGGACAGAAAAAGTGGCTATACCCAGGAAATTCAGCCCCTGTGAGCAAATTGGTGCATGGTAAAGGGAGAACATGGGAGCAACAGCTAAACAATGTTTAACAGAGTCAAGTTACATTGCTGCCTCTGCCCCGTGATTCTCCAGGAGGATGGGTAAATCTCTTAAATCAGACTTCTTCATAGGCAGCAATAAAAACGTATTCCTTGTCTGTGAGACACCTAACCGAGATGCTTTGCATACATAGGAGGCACATTTGGAGTAATACTCATTCCCTCCCAAGTTATGGTCAGCACTTCAAATTACACATGCACTCCCCTTACTCTCTATAGTGTATCACAAAACTAGCAGCACCTAATATATATAGCTCTTGCAAAAGTGGATATGGGCACACACGGGTTTGCCTGTGGCAGCAGCACCTGTAGAGCTGTTTGGCTCCCCTGTCCCTCCACTGCCACTATTGGGTTTGTGCCTAAGATGCTGATGGAGACGAGCAGAAGGGCTCAAAGCAGTAGGTTTGCAAGGCTGCTAGGGGGCACGGAGGAGGGATGTGATGAGACTTGGGATGTAAATGCAGTCAATAGTGCAAAACCGGGGGAGAAGTGTGTAGGAAGAATTCTGTGTTGTGTTTTTCACCTTCAACTAAATTAGGAATTTCTTACAGATGGAGTAAGAAAGGGAAGAAGGGGATGGGGTAGATAAGACTGCTTTAAGAAGCCTTTTGTCTTATATCTGTGTTACTATCTTTGCGTTGTAAATCTGAATGCCTTAGCACTCATTTGAATTTTTATTATGATTATCTTGACAGTATTTTTCATAAAGCACCCACTCTGGGTGTTGTGCAGTACTAGAAATAGAAAACAGTTTTGTACTAGGATATTCTTGTATTCCTGTTCTGCTAGTTGAGTTGCTTTTCTTCTTGAAATTACAATGGAAACAGAGTTTGAAAATAAATCTTTCACTTCTATCTTTGTTTTCCTGTTGTCATCTTCTTTTCTTCATTGGGAAAGTAACAAGCAGCAGCAATGTTTTATTATGAAGCAGTTGTATCACTAACACAGCACACGGGTTCTTGGTGCTCCTTGGATATATCAGTGTGTTAGTAAAGGCCAGTATCACAGAGTTACACCATCAGTTTGCAGACTACACCACAGACTAGTTTGCTCTAAACTAGGCTTAGTTTAGAGCCACACATGTGGCTCTGAGAATGAGTTTTCTAAGTCCATAACCAACATTTGTAACAGAATAGTCATGCAGAAAACTCACACATTCAGTTGATTCCATGTTCAGCTTCTTCTCAGGGTGTTATGGAAACTTAGGCTCATCATAGGAGGGTACAGCCCTTGGTTCCAACTGAGGCAGAAATCAAATCACAGCAAAATGAATTTTCATGGCACACATGCAGTAATTGCAGGTCAAGGTGTGCGCCTCCAAAGACAGACCCCAAATGAAGAAATCTCTGGGCAGTTACACCCTTACAACCTAAATTTTCCATCTGCATGCCATGGTTCGGACTAACAGTTACATTTGGGTTTGGGATCTTCTTGTACTTCATTAGGTCCTGTCATTGTCTCTCAGGGCACTTTCAGGAGGAGATAGTCCAGCCCACAGCGGTTAACACTGTTCACGGGTGAGAGGAGGTTTTTGTCTCTAGGTCAGGTGCACCTTATCTCAAAGTCTTGACATTTACATGCCTTTGGGGTAGAAATCACAGGACAACTAATCACAGCCTGATGTTAAGTGATGAACTCTAGATGTTTCCAGTAAAGATCGTTCTATCCTGCATTCATCCTACCAGGACCTAGAGGAGACTTTGCTACAGATAAATTCTCCAGCACTGGGCAAGTGGAAATATGGGATAATATACACATGGGGCTAGATTTTTTTCTTCTTTTTTCTTTCTTTCTCCTTTAAATAGAGCTCTATGCTGCTAAAGGTAGAAGAGCAAGAGTGTTGCCTGCCTGCTGTAGGCAAATAGCAGCTGTGCTATGTGCATAAAGGGCTGCTCAAGGCCAGCTGCCAGTTGGAATGATGAGGTGCAGGAGCACACGCAGTGAGCAGCATCCCCTTTCATATTAGGCTTTACAGTGTCCTAGAAATATTTTGAAAAAAATCTAAGAATGAGCTTCTAAAATAAAGTTGAAAATATAAAACACTGTTTTCTGTGGTGCTTTCTGGTCCTAACACACTAAGAGGACGCATGCCTAAGACTGCATCAAAGCCAATTTCATGAAACTTCAAATCTTCAGTTGAATATAAGTGCTGCCCTCTCTAGAAAGCAGATACACTTTCCAAACTACTTTGAAAGGAAGGAAAAGTGCTTTTATTTTCTGCTTCTGTCAAAAAGTAGCTGACTTGGTAGTCTTGAAGAGGGTTGCTGGATTTTTCTGCAACTGAGCCAAAGCTAAAGCCTCAAAATAAGCCCGTTTTGGGGTCCTTTATGCTATATTCTACATATAAGGAGAGCTGCATGTGAATTTGTGTACAAATGTTTCAGTGCCACCCGTGATCTTGCAGTTCAGCTCATGTTGAGCTCGTATTGAGCCTCATGCCCCTTTCGTAACAGAGGGGCCCTTGTCTATCTCAGGGTGCCACTGAACACATTTCTAATATGTTCTTAAAATGACATCGATGGAAAGGGGAGAATACGGCTGTAAGGATGTCTGATATAGCTAAACGAACACCTCTGTACACTTGGGCCATGGCCATAGTGAGGAAGGAAGATCAGGAGAAAGAAATCCAGTGTTTTCCTCAGATTTTGGAGGGACATGAAGAATTGAGTATGTGATGCATATGAATAACAGTTAATTTATTCATTAATTTTCAGTTAATACATTCTTAATAATTTTAGCAATAAGGGCTTGGTCAAAGCAAAGATTTGGCAGCTGCCTTCTCCGCTAGGTATTTTGAAGAAGCCTCGCTACATAGTGAGCACTTTTGGCACCATCTTGTGGTCAAAAATACAGCTACAATCTCCGGCTTTACATTCTCATACTGCAGCCAAAGGTTATATGGAACCCAGGCTCTGGAGGAAACTTCCTTTGATGGCCTCTCTGTTGTTCACAATCCTGTCCCACTCCAGCCTCTTTAGTGACCAGTGGCCAAGGACAACACCGATGAGGGTGACAGAAACTGAGTCAGAACAAGGAAAAATGGAAATTTGGTGGGAGCTGGGGCAAAATCTGCATTCCTTGTTTCCTTCCAGGTCAGTAGGGAATTGAGTTCTTTTCTATCCTGCTTGTTTGAGCTCACACATTTTAATAAGAGGCAAGAAGGTCATTCACAAGAATTTTTTAGCTTATTAGGGGACCTTGCCTTCAGTACTGCCAGGCTAAATGTTACAGGCAATCTGCAAAATCTCATAAGCTGCACCATGGGGAGCTTAGCACTTTTTAGCTGACAACAATGAAGAGCATCTCTGTTCCTAATTCTTGCTAAAGACCAAGGCTATTACCTTAGTCATTGCGAAGCTAAAAACGCAATTCAGCCTTTTTTGTTTTCTCTCATTTAACATACAGCCATTCTTAGTGATTCAAAGCACTGCCTGGAATCAGGACCATAAATTTTGCCTAAATGCTTTCAGTAATGAGAGAAAACGGTGTAAAGCAGAGCATAGACCTTGATTGTAAGCAGTGGGGGAACACTGCATGTCCTCACCAGCAGCCTCTGTCCTGCTGCAGGTCTAGTTCTACTTTATGAAGCTCTACTACTCCTGCAACTTTGACATTCACTTTTGTTTCTGCTGTACTAGCCCCAGTTCCCCAGAAACCCTATATCTATTTCTTGTACAGGCTTGTGCCAAAAAAATAGAGGCAAATCACTAAGGAGAGGACAGCAGGGTGCTGCACGACTGTTTTGGATCCTTGGAAATGGCTTGTCTTTATCCTGTCCTAAATACGGAATATATACTGTAGTGTGCCAAGAGCATCATCCCTTCTCTGATGAAGCTGCTTGACACCAAACTCAAAGCTGAGCTTGGAGGTGGGAGCACACGAGCTGCTTGTCACACAGTAAGAGGGGGAATGGTGACCTGCAGGGCAGCAAGTCAGCACTAATTAATTACCTGTGTGCATACTCTTACACAGCCATCATAGCAAGGGCAGTTTGGCGCCCTTTTGGCAAAAGGTAGAGGAAATTTACACTTTCTCCGCAGCTTTAAGCTCCGCAAGTTTAAGAGTCGGCCTCCGAAATCTGCCCTTATCACCTCTTCAGCTGAGAATGACAAACATGGTCTTTTATCCTTCGGTTAATGAGGCCCCTCTACTCTGACCTCCTGTGTTAATCAGCAAAAGAGTTTTGCAACCCCACAAACCTAATACAGTATTACGACTACTCAGCCTTTCTGGAAAGTGGGCTGGAAATGCACCTCTTTTTTTCCAGTTTAAGAGGACTTAGGATGTAGTGACAGAGACTTGGATTCAACACTCTCCAGCCTGGACCTGAAGAGACTTGATAGAAATTCAACCAGGAGAGAAACCTCCATGAGCAGACAAACTCCTTAGCTTGCTGCTTTTACTAAAATGGTTAAAAATAGAATATTTAAACTTGGAAATAAAATTTGTCATTGTTAAGCTTTAATGTAATCTCTACCCCAAGCGGAATAGAAGCCTTTCATTCCAGTTAAAATTAAAATGCCAAGTGTTTTAGATATGGCCTACATTATGGCCTACATTTTGAAGGTAATCATTGCAACTGTTAGGGTGAAGTTACAGGATATTGCTGAGCTACCTTAAAGCTTCTGGCTTTTGAGAGAGGTGTTGTCAGATTTTCCAGTGTTGCTACAAGCAGGGAGGCAGGAACTGCTGACTGAAAATGAGACTGTGTTCTGCATCAGCAGTATGGATTCACACCTGAATTAAGTGACCACATAGCAGTGGTCAAATCAGGCTTTTAGATGCGACACCTAAATACAAACATGCTGACCATTTTCAGAAGTGTTTCTCCTGCTTTCTTTAGTAGTGACTTCATATTTGTGGCATTCAGACCAGTTCTGTTCATTCACAGTGGCACTATAACCCAGGCCCAGTTTGTTATGATACTTGTTTGGGGAGGGGACGGCAATGCAGTAGTTAACATCTGTATGACTAAGTAGTAATCTCTAGGGAGACAGTGCAAATGTTTCCAATAATACGCAACATCAGAAAATGATCCTTTTTTTCCAGTTGCATCTTACATATGACCTTGTGGAATTTGGAACTGCAGAATAGCTACAAGCATCTTTGGGAGAATGAACAAAGATTCATCAATTCAACTGTAAGCCACAAAAGGGCCTTTCTAGCCTGCAATAGCTTTGTCTCATTTAACAATTACTCTGTAAGTAGGTTTTGGCTTTTGCTTTGGGTGTTTTCCATAGTGGTCTGATTATAGACCCTTTCTGCTGATTTCCAACCCATGGTTTTCTGTCCATCTTTGGGTTATTGCAGAGCTTTGTTAGATTTAGAATAATCGTTGTGGTGATGTTCTGCAGTAGGAAAAAAAAAAAATCTGTCCAAAAAGGACAGATCTGGAGGAAATAAACTGGCCAGAGGGGCTGGGAGTGAGGAAACCCTCTTAGGAATGGAAAATGCAAGGGCGCAAATGCCTGCCCATTCTGTGGAGCGCTTTCCTAGGCAATGTGGACCTGGAGATGAACTGGATAACCTGAATTAGGTTGAGTGAAACTTATCTTTCAGTGGCTTAAAATGAGATATAAGGAAGGCACATGAAGTTTATTCTTGTAAGCCCCTATGAAATGTCAAGCAAAAATGTCTTTCATATGATGGCTTAACTGAAAATGGGACTCATGCACAAAGCCTTGAAGTAAACAATTCAGTCCCTGAAACAATTGGAATGGAAAAGAATAAGTTGCTATCTGGAATGCTGGGAGAAAGTGACTGTAGAAATAGAAAATAAATAGAATAGAAAATAAATAGAAATGGGAAAAAAAAAAAAAAAAAGAAATACCTTGTGGTTGTGTAAAAGTTGCTTTAGATAGAATGTTAATATTAATCAATTTTAAAAAAGGAAAGCAACATCTATGAGAACAAGCACTTTTGTACTTGCATATTTTAGGAAACGTTTGCTTTGTCTCTGTCAGGATGAATATTCAGCCATAGAGATGCTAACATGTTTGCATGCACAGTGATCATGGAACAGGCTATGTCAGTGCTGCATTTGCAGAATTCCAAATGTATTTTTGGAGTGTGAGGGGGATCTCTATGTTGTCTGTCCTTGGAGCACGTCCATTGACAGACTTCTCTGGAGAATATTTGTCTCCTTATGAACTGCTCAAACTCTAAATGAAACCCAAAGAACTGCAGCCTCCATTAGCAGTAAGAAGCACCAGCAGCGAGGTTGTACCCGAGCTGAGGGTCTGTGGTGCCATAGCCCCTGCCTGGAGGGAACAAATGTGGTCAGAACAGCAGGTCTGAGGCACGTCACAGCAATTCTGCTGCCAGGGAGGTTTCATAATTTCCTGCTGCTGCTGAAGGCCTGCTCAGGTGCCCCTGGTAACAGATGAGGGGCTGTGTTCAGTGGAGGTCCTGCATGGGAAGGGGTTGCTGAGATGTCGCTGTGGACCCACTGATGACCCAACCAGCAGTTAGCAGCAGTCACAAAGCAGGGTTTCTGTCAGCCTCTCACCGAAGCTGCTCAGCTTGCCTTGCTCCTCGCTCCAGCCTCAGCCCGTACTGAAACAACCAGCAGTCATTTCCTCTTGATGATAAGCAGGGAGCTTTGTTTAAGTAAAGGTTCCCGCCAAAGCTCCTCGTCCCATTCTTTGGAAAGCTACTCCCTGGATCGTTCTCGTTCCACTAAATGCATCATTTCGAGGTTGTGATGCTGTGGTGGCACTGAGCTGTACTTGGCTGCGAGAGGCATGTTGCAGCGTAATGAATTACACTGCTTGTCCCAAGCAGGAGAGCTTGTAAAATCCTTACTGCCACGTCCTAGGCCAATGCTCTGCAACACTGCCGTGGCTTTTAAGAGCTGCTGTGGTATTAGTTAATCTATAAATTACTTGTTCTGAAGCAGAATTTTTGTAAAACTTATGTAATAAAAATTAAATAATGTTAATGTTTTTCTTAAAAAAAAAGATGTATTAAAAGTGCCCCGTGCTACAGACCAAAGCAATAAGATGTTGGGCAGCATCAAAGCATTAAACGAGATGGCTTGCGTCATTAACACCAAATGAAATGGCTTAACAAACCCATAAATGATGAGACTAAAACAAAGTTATCACGCACTTTAGTTTCTGAAAGTGCCAAAACCAAATTTCCTGAAGCAAATAATTTTCAGATAAAACTAGACATTAAAGGAGCGTATTTGCCTATTATTGAATGAAAGATTGAATATCACAGTTAAATACTACTTTGCATATTCAGTGTACTGTATGTACGATCTTCCCTGCAGCCTAGTGAAACAGGAAGCAAGGGTGAGCTTTATTTTTCTCATTTTGCAAATGAGGGAAATAATAGAATTATGTCAAGGAAGAGTGGAACAATTCTTGCTGCTCATCCTGAAACTCGGTGTGTTAGTTAAATTATTAAATCATGCATTTTCTTAGTCTGCAGAAAGTCTTTATGGATTACATTCTATAAACAAGGCCATGAGCAAAGCATTATTTAGGGAGGAAAACAAGAAGTGTGAACCCTTTCAGAATCTATCATGTTCCACTAAGGAAAATGCAGTTTTCACAGTGTGATATATATGTGCATAGGGCTTCGCAGTTGTATACAAGAAGATAAAGTTCATGCTCCACAAAGTTTAGTTTAGGGCAGAGAAGGGAAATATTGGCTGCTGGCTGGCCGTGACCTGTGACTTAATTCTCTGTTATGGAAGTCTTTTTGTTTTATTTTTAGGTGAGTGTTAATGGAGCTAGAAAGGCCT
Source organism: Nothoprocta perdicaria (assembly GCF_003342845.1). NCBI lineage: Eukaryota > Metazoa > Chordata > Aves > Tinamiformes > Tinamidae > Nothoprocta > Nothoprocta perdicaria. Next base: position 112,402 of record NW_020455550.1, on the reverse strand, counting down.
CTGTGACCCTAAGCGAGGCAAAGATTTTTTTTCCCCTTTGCATCTAAAGAATATGGCTCGACATCGATGAATGTGAGTAATGTTATCGTACTTACGACTGCAGTACCTGAACACCATGTTCTGAGATGAGAACATGTCACACTATGCTAATTCTGCCTATAATCCTGTGCCTTTGAAATAATGGCACTTGACATGCCTGCACACCTGATCAAACTCAGGAATGTCCAATGACTTCAGTGGATTAGGGTTACCCTTCTACCACGATTACCAATTCTCTCTTCCCAGCTCTGATTCAGGAAAACAGTTGTGTAACAGAGGGCATCTCTTCAAGTCTGTGATACAATCCCATGGCATCTCCATAAGCAGAAGGGTGGAGATTTTGTTTTGTTTTCTTTTTAATTAAAGCATCTTTCTGAAAATAATAGGATTCTGGCACATTTCCAGAAGAGAAGGATGGGAATAAATTGGTTGTGATAATTCCTTTGGTTAGGTAGGCAATAAATTCATGTAAAGAAAGAGTTGAAATGACTCTCGGGAAGCCTATGGGTTATACTTGACTTCAGTTTATTTTATATTTAACTTTACATTAAATACCTGCTTAGTATTTTGCTGAGTTGGATTTTTCATCAGATGTTATTTTTCTCTCTCAGCACATTACCTTGAAAGGAATTGTGAGACAAACCCCAAACTCCTCCAAGCACTGCTCTAGCATGATGTGACTGATTTTGGTTGCTCATTGCTTCCTTCCTTCCTCCCTGATGGCCCTGGCAATGCTCCAGAGCCCTTTCGCCTGCAGAAGCAGAGCTTAGGCAATGGTGAGAGTGGCAGAAGAAAATTCCATTATCCTTAACCTAGTAGTGAATACAGCAACGGACTGCTCTATTTCTCCACTGAAAGTGGCATGACAGAAGTGTGGAAGAGTTTGGGAGTTATTTGAGCTGCTGCAGGAAAATCCCTATGGTGGGAGTGTGCTTTCCTGTCCCAACAGCATCTGCCTGGTCCCCATGGATAGATCTGGGCAAGAACTTTTTAAGTTTTTCATACCTTTTATCTGGTCCTGAGGTATTGTGATGGCAGTTGCTTTTTTCCTCTTTCCTCTTTTCTGTGAGGAAGAGGCTACTGTCTCTTCTTTTATTTATTTATTTATTTTTCTCTGAGGGGGCTAAGAAAGATAGAATCTCATTTGGGCAAAGCAGGTGGCGTGGCTGAGATGGGTAGTACTTGTAGCTGAAACATAACAAACTTTGTTCTGTAAGCTGGACACGAGCAGTAACATTTCAAAGAAATAGAAAGGACTACCTGCAAAATTAAAACTAGTGAGAATATTAAAGCTTTAGAAAAATGTGGGTTTTTTCTGCATGAAATTTGGTACTTTAATATGTTTTATCATCTTCTCTTAATCGATGATTTCTCATTAAAATGACATTTTAATTGATGCCTTCTTAATCGTATGTAGTCAATGGAAATTTCTTTCTTATTACAGAAGGCCTAAATGCTTTGAACCTATCCTTGATTTCCCTTCAAGTCAAATGACCTATCAGTCTTTGGAAGCCCCTTTCTTCCCCGGTCTCCTCATCTTCATCTTGTGTGGATCATGGCATCCAGACGTGCTTGGCTCTGGCTGGTGCCCATTGTTGCTGTTGCTTTCATTGCCTCGCCATCACTTCCATCATGTTTCAGGGTGGATTCTCCACTGTTGACTGCAGTTGAGCTTGATTTTTGCAAGTACTTTTAGGATCTTGGAGCAGTGCTGGACAGCTTTCAACAACTGGAACATCTGGAGGTTCTGTGTGCAGATAAATCATCTGTGTTGCTGGGAAGTCCCTATAGTGTCTGGCCAGACTGAAGTCAAAATGTCCATATCTAATTGAATGACAGTATTTTAATCAAAAGCTGGAACTTTCCATACTTACAAGCGTACACATGGATCTTACAGCAGAAAAAAAAAAAGTTCCAAATCAACCCAGAAATTATGCAGCTACCTCCCTAGGACCAGTTACACCCATGTGAAAACAGAAAGTCATTTCTAAAGCTAGCAAAATAATCACAGGTTGGGGTTTTCCATAGCTTTATGAAAGCAAGCCAAGGATCATTTCAGTGACGGGTGGAAGTTCCAGTCCGTAAAGAGCAACTGTGTTCTGCCACTTTACACAAAGCCAGTAAGTTGGCAGAGTTTTCAGGACGGGAGTACAAGAGATTCACCATGCATGGAAGCCCTATGAAGCGAGATTTTGGTACCTAAAAGAACTTGTGTGTTTCCATGCTTTGCAGAAGGGCCAGTGCCTTCTTGCTTTAATTATTTAAGGAGCAATGTCTTCTTGGTTAAATGGTCAGTTCAGCGATCTGGGAGACGATCTTACTGGAGAGGTTGCGTGTCAGCTGATGAATGCAACTGGTGTCATTATATTCAGGTCATCGCAGTGTAAAAGAGGTTCCAGTGAGATAAACGGTATCTGCTTTCCTCAGCCTTGCTGGCAGTTAATTATACATCCCCTGTGATGCTAATCAGCCGTTTGCTCCATACGGAGCCATGTGGACTGACTGAAATTGTACTGAAAAACTGCACTGAAAAAGCTATTGCTTTTAAGCTCCATGTAAATTAGCAATAGTTGATCATAAATCATCCGTAGAGGCTTTCTGAGGTGTCTTGGCCCTCCCTGGCCTCCGCCACAGAGTGCTGAAGGCTGAGCCTGGCTAGTAGAAATGGGGTACATGGTGAAGCTGGCAATGACTCCCGTTAAAATGTAGGTTTGCCTTAGCATGACCATTTGCAGTACTTCCATTTTGAGGATGGAAAATCCAGAAAAGTCCAAGGTCTAGCTAACTATTCTGGGTGCTGAGGAATTGGGACAAGCTCTCAGCCCCCTCACTCCTTTTGGTCCTGCCGGTGTGGCAGCGGGGAACTCCCAGCACGCTGAAGGAAGCAAAGCCGGGGAAGGAAAGCGGGTCCACTCCAGCAGTTCCCATCCATCCCTGACCCTGTGGGGAGCGCCCCGCGATGAGAGGGCCCAGGGGAGGGCCGGCACCATCGGAGAGTCAGTGTGGACTCCCTAGCAACCCACCCGCTCCCCGTGCTCGACGTATCTTGGCATGGGAAGCCATCTGGCCCGCTCCTTAGGAAGCGCGTGTCACTTCTTCCGTGGGCTCGGTTGGAAGGCGGCCCTGCCTCGCGCCGCACGAGCCATTTGCGCTTGGTTTCTCAGAAAGAGGCCGCGTTTCAGCTGAACTTAAAGCAGCTGCAGAGTCAGGAAGAACATTTCTTCTTGTCCCTTGTGTCTGTCTTGCTCCGGCAGTCAGTGTTTTAGCACGTTATTATCTTTTAATTCCCATAGTTATTGGGCACTGTCCAATCCGTAAAATGCAGGCCTATATTTGAGTCTGAGGTAAGCTCACTGAACACATGAAAAAAAAAAGATAGTGGAAGAAAAGTTTCCTTTTTTTTTATTGAGATCAGGGTAGTTATTTCAGTTTTGGAATAAAGATTTGAGTTGGTTCTTTTGTTATCCGATCATTCCAATTGTCTGTAATTTTACTGTATATTACACTGATCTCTGTGAGCACATTTATCCTCTTAGTGTCAAGTGCATTGTTTGCTGTTTTGTTGTATCAGGGTATGATGCTCAGCACCTTTCTGAATTGAGCCCTGAGTGATATTTATTATGATTGCAGCAATTCAGTCTAATAATTTATCTTGCTCGTACACAAAAACCTTTTTTTTTTTACTGGTGAAGAAGCATGGGAATTGCCTATAAATAAGAACAGAAAATTGGAATAATGTAAAGCAGTTTGACACCGATTTGATATTTGGGAAAGCATGGTTAATTCTTAACATTAATTTTTCACAATCCTCTAATTTCTACATCTTTTAATGGACTTAAAGAGGCAACATCGTTGTGACATTTCTAAATTAAACAGCATCACAAAATAATTCATATCATATGAGTATTTGTATGCATACACATTCATTGCAAGAGTTGGAGGACCAGCTTATATGGTGAGACACTGGGCTACCTGATCAAATCAGACTTGAATCGCTATGCTGAACACAAGCCCAATTGCTAGGTCCACATCTAAATAAGCACTTAAACTATTCCTAGGTAATGAGAGGCTTGGATTCCAGACTTCCACATTCATGTATATTCAACAAGCCTTGAGAGTTGCTCTCTGCTTTTGCTGAAGGTTTTGCACAAGTGTCCACAAGCACAGCAATTCTGTCTCAAGTCCTCTTTCCCCTCTGCTGCTTGGATTATGGTGTGGTCTCTGTAGCATGGATACAACAAGAAAAAGTGGTTGCACAGATCTAAACCATGGCAAACAGCCATAAGCTCTTTATTCTGTAGCCACTTATTTCAAAACCTTTAACATTCAGAGGCATGTATAAAAAGTAAGAAAACCTATGACAGAATATAAGCTACCAACTTGTACATTGGGTGATGAAGTCCTGTGTTTAAAACTTCAGGCGGAAATTAGCTAAAACGAGACATGGATATCACCATGGTTGGTTATTCACCTTGCTGCTGCTCGTTGCTCACACCCTGTTGCCAGCTGCGGGGCAGCAAGCAGGGCTGGCAAGCAGCAAGAACAGTGGTGTCCTGGGGGACCCCCAAGGTGGCCCCTCACCCAACATCCCCTCTCCTAAATCTACCCTCATAAATGCTGTATCCTGACACAAACTCACACCATTGTTATATATATACCTTTTAAGATTACAGTTCTGTAATTTCTAAATACTGCTGCTTGAGGAATCAAAAAACGGAATGATCTGCCCTGGAAACCTAGCGTCCGTGAGTATGTAAGTCTGCATTTTTTTAAGCTGTAATACATTTCATTACTTCTGTGGCAGAAGCAGTTAAGTGCCTAGCTAGCACAGATTTTTTGTTCCAAAATGGCCCTACTGCAAGGCTGTTGCTTATTTTAGGAACATGTATGTCCTTCCTTCCTCAAGCCTCTGAGCATATTGGAGATCCAATGACATTCCTTTACTATCATCTCCCACTTTACACGTGGAGGACTGAGACTCAGAGATGGGGTGACCTCTTATACCACCAGGTACCTTGCATTTTCCCCATGAGGACTTCTATGCAAAATGCAAGTAATACTGTCCTGCCTATACTGGGAAAAGGAATTGAATCGGGACTCCGTAAGTCTCACTAGCACTTTAACAGTTTGACCACTCTTTTTCCATGACAAACCATTTATTCATCTTAAAGGAACCTTGTGGCTAGCCAGAAGCTATCTTCTGATTAATTTTCACCATCATGTGTAGGAGCAAAATCAACTTTCACAGATGCAAGACAGGAAAGGCATCCTAGTCCCCTGTGTACCTTCAGTTTAGAGAGTAATAGACCCCTCCTAAGCAATAACAGGCCAATGATTCGTGTCCCTTCCCTACTCCGTACCTATTCACAGCTGAATACATAGTGAAAACTTCAGCCCTAAGTTGAAAAATCTTAACCCCAGTCTTGGGCTTCCCATCTTTGGCCTTGCAGTGGAGTGACAGCTCCAAAAACTGTTTTCTGCCTTAAGTAATCAGGTTCAGCAGAGCTGTAGTCCTCATTAAGCACAAGACTGGCCAGAGTTATTGACCTCTCCTTCTCCTCCCTTCAAGGTACAAGGGGCCTCCTCGCTCTTGTACAACTCGCTGCCCCCATGTCACGTTCCCTTGTTAGCAGGACAGCTGCAGAGCTTTCAGCTGAGCAAACCCCACTGCCTTGCACATGCCTTTTCCCACTAGCTTTCCATGAGAAAAGTGCAGATTTGGTTGGCAAGTGCTGGCCAGAGGCTTGGTGCTCCAATTCCCTCCTTCTGTGCAAAACAGGCCTGGCCTGCAGCCACATTCTCACATTTCCCAAGCAAGGGAGAACTACTGACCTGGGAGAAAACATTGGCTGCAGACATGGCTTCCAATGCCTTTTCCATGAGAGAAGATTACTTGAGGCCAGGTCATTCCAATTCGATATTAAAAATACAGTCTAGAAATAATAGTTTTATTTATTTACAAATTGTATATTTACAAATTGTATAAGATAGAATCCTTTGGCTATCTGTAGCACTTTCATCCATGGACCAGAAAGCTTTTTATAAGCATTGGATTAATTAAGCTTAAGAAACACTCAAGGGAAGCAAGGGTATTTTTATCCATACTTTAAAGATGAGGAAATGGAGGCAGAAAGAGGACACGGGACCACTGCGAGAATGCAGGCTGAGTCACTTTTAAACTCAGAAATTAAACCTAAATTGAAAACTTTTCATTCTTTCCTGCATGCAACTAGAACTGACTGGAAAATGGAGCTTTTCGTCTGTGAAAAAAATGTGTGTCCCTTTCTTTTCTGAATAAAATTGTCAGCATTTGCATTTCCCAGACATGGGATGTGTAAGATTTTCTTTAAGGGTTCTTATGTAAATGTTCCTATGGGTTCCTTGGTATCCATAAATATGCAGTGCATATTCTTGGCTATGTGCCAAGGAGAGAGCTAGAGGTACAACTTCCCCCAGTTCTAAACAACAAGATCATATTCCTGCTAATAAACCCTAACCAGATATAGGTTTATGTAGGTCCAGAAAATTTAACTAAGATACTCCAGTGAGGAATATGAGAACAGCTGCTGCTTATTTCTCTTATACCTTCAAATTCTGACTTGTTTGCTTTAAAAGAGATACCTACTCCTAGTGACTTCCCTCTTATTGCTCATCCAGGTTATAAGAATTGAATTAAACTCTTTTTGGCTTGCTCAACCTTCCTTGCGGTAAAAATTCCCAACGGTAAATAAATTAAAGCTGGACAATAGGAACAGAATTCCAGTCATTCAAATAGTGAGGTCCTAGAAAAGTTTCCCAAGAAGAGGGATAGGGACAAACAATTTAGCCTATTTTAAGACCATGCCTGATAATTTTATGAATAAGATTCTCTGATGTAGCTTCTATGATAAAGGAGCTCAGAGTCAATGACCCATGAGACTTTTTTTCCTGCTCCAGTGTTATTAACAGAGAATCTTATTGATAAAGCAGAGCTCAGAATAGAATTTAGCTCATTTTCTCACATCAATGTTTTCTCCAGTGGATTGTGGAGGTTAAACATCTGTCCCTGTCCATAAAGTGGATAGTTTCAGGCCCCATTTAAACTGTGGGATCCAGGAACGATTCCTAAGTTCCATCTCAATGAGAACCCTGGCAATGTTTGGACTACATGTTGAGGAGAGACCTGGAAGTCCAGCTCCTTCTTAGTCCTCTGTCTTCCTCAGGGAAGCAGGAAGGCTTTCATGGTGCCCTCTGAAGGGTAGCTGTTTGGAAACCCCAGGGTTTGCTGAAGGAGTCATTGGGAAGCTCCCTTGCCCTCCTGATGCATGAGGAGGAAGAAGATACCATTTTATAGAGTCACTTTTCTGTGCTGCTTTTGTGCTTGAAGTGTGTTCACTCCTTTGAAGCTAGGGTGGATTCCTGTGAATAAGCAGTAAGGACTTGGAAATGAGATTAGCATCCCAGGGTCCTGAGTGATACCTTCTGTGGAGAAGCTGGGATTACTTTCCAAGAGCAAAATTTAAGATTAGAGAGAACTCTGTAACGAACAATGACATTTGATTTTTTTAAATATTTATGTAGCCTTAGAGATCTTTCTTCTCTACTAATTAATTGATATTCTGGCACCAACATGTGCATATGGAAAACAAGGCATATATCAAAGAAAAAAAATAGGACAATATTACTTGTTTCAACATAGGGTACCGAAGATATTAATTTCAGCTAGGAAGAGTGCTATTTTGTTTCCTTTGTTATTTTTGTTATCTACTTATAGTAAAGGGCTTTTTAGACATTTATTTGTTTATTTATTCATGTATGTATTTTTTTTTTAACTGTGGAAGTATTTTGTTGATGCTGAGCTGTATAACTCAATTAGAAGAAAAAGTGTTGCTGGATGAGCTGGATTGCCTTGGGCTAGACCCAAACTATAAAATAGGGATCCAAATCCAGCTTTTGGATGCTACAAAGTGTGACAGTCCTGTCCCCTTTCATCCCTCTTCATATAAATTCTATTAGTTTGGGGGTCTATAGGGGAAGAAGAACTCATTGAGAAAAGTATCTGAATCTGACCTAAGTGGTCAGGCTTCAGAATATGATCTGACATGTCAGAAAAAACTAGGTACCATGCAACACACAAGACTAGACTGCAATAGACCACAGTATTGAGAGTTTTAGTGTAAAGTTTTATATCTAAAACTAGCTGTGTGGCTCCTTTGGTAAATGGTTTTCAGTTGCAGGTCCAGCTGTTTTCTGCTGAAGGGTAGGTGAAGGTGAAAAATGATCTGTATTAATGTAAAGTTCAAAGCCACAAGTAAGAGAGAGCAAAGATGTACCTCTGTGGTACCTGAGGTATGCATGCCCCTTTTCATCTGCAAAGTAAAGAAGGGCTCTACATGTTTTGGAGAATCCTCCCAGCTTTGGGAGCAAGGGGTCTTTCCTTTTGGATCAGTTGGTAAAGATCAGTTGATGGGAACTTTCTTCCAGCGTTTCTCATTTTTAATCCTTCCTAACTTCAATTCACATTGAGCAAATAGGACCATTTCCCTCTGAGTTACCATACACTTCTGTTTTTTTCTCAGCTGGTAGCTTTGTACCTGTACCTCCAAAAGTAAATATAATTTCACTAGCTATCTGACCTGTCCCTAAGCCAGATCACAGTGGGGACCATGCTGTTACTCTGCATCCTGAAGCTCAGTGAAATTTCCTTTTATCATTCAGTGAGGGCATGATCATCAACACTTCATCTTATTTTGCAAATAATTCCATCTTTCATGTTCGGCTTTCTCTGAAACTAAAGCCCTTCTTGATACGATGCTTGGCAATCTGCATGTTGGAAAGCAATGAAGATCTGTGCAAAGTTTATAGGATATGCCCTGCACAGAGAAACAAGCATGTGCCATTCCTCCAGTGCTGTTTTCTTTCTCTTCCCTAAGGTCCCCAATTGCAATATTACAAGCTGAAGAAGCCCCACAGTTTGTACACAAGATGCACTTGACACAGGTTTGTTTTATCCTGGCTAATTGAGGTGGTGCATCTGCAGCAAATCATAGTTATTTCACCTTTCTCTAAGCCAAGGCATCAGTAAACACAGCAGCTCACCTACACCAAGAGCAAGATGCTTTTCCAATCAGAGTATGCGTTGGCTTTTTTCCCTCAGATACCCGGGCTGTCTCCAGGAACGGGAGCTTGGCCAACGTTCATTCTCCTCCCCAGCACCGGCGCTGCCGGGAGCAGGAGCGTTGCTCCCAACAGCAGTAGTTGGCAGCTCTACCCTGTGGTCTCTTCCCTGAGGCTCCGCATGGGTTTCGTTGGGAAAATCTACTCATCTACTCATCTGCTCATCTACTCATCTTTTACGCCTCATCTACTACCTTTTAAAAACCCTCGTTGTGCTACAAGGTTGTGCTAATCCCTCACCTTGGGCACTCGCAGAAGAGAGCACCTTGCTCGCTTCCCTGCCCTTGGTGCTGGGGTCCCAGGCCCTAAAACCATGCAGCTCAGCAGTGCACTTGGCTGGGGACAGGATAGCTGGCATGGATACAGCCTTGGATTATTACTCATTTATTCCAGCTCCGTTCCAAGAAAGGGCTGGCTCCCCTCCATGCTCTGGGAGCCAGCCCTTTCTTGGAGAGTCGCCTCAATAGAGCCACCATCCTCTCTTTGCAGGGGAATATTTCAGCTCGTTGGCTTTCTGGTTTGAGAATTCAGCTGTTTCTCCTGGATTCCCCATCTTCAAAGAGCCGTGGAAGGGGCGCCTGAATGGAGCAACAAAAAGATAGCCTTCGTATTCCTCAGCTCTAAGTCTTTTAATACACCACCATCCCATGCTTTCTTATTTCTTCACTGGTTTTGTCCTATTTTCTGCTTCCTATGTATGTGGCTAGATGCCAAAGTCCCTTTGAAATTAGTTCACTTACATAAAATTTGATCCTCCCATGTGCTGAGCACTCACTAGTTTATAGGCATTTTTCCAATGTAACCAAAAGAGATTAATGGAGGGTTATTAGTTTGAGTCCTTTTAGTAGCAGCCCCAGTTATGGAAATATTATAGGTGAAACAGGCAGTAATTCTTTTATTTAAGCTTGCCTGACACTTCCCACCATAACATGTTTTTCAGATTATTTGCCGAACTTTCATTATTGGAGGTGCAATTTTCCATTCTATGTACGCTAAGTTGATTATATTTTGTTGTGTCTACTGTGGGGAGAGAGACAAGGATGACAAAGTTGAGCCATTTTTTTTGAAGTGGGATTGGGAGTAAAAACTTTATTTTTTTTCCCCGTACCAAATAACTCATATTCAGTTTATGTAATAATCTGCTACATTTATGCTCCATAGGAGGGATGCAGTATTTAACGAGAGTATTCTCCCTGGGACAAAAATACTTTTTTATTATCTATTTATTTATTTATTTGACTGTAACAGTAAAAGAGTAATCAGTAATATTTGCTAAAAAAATCAAATTTCCTTTTTTTTTTTTCCCCAAACTGGAGAAACAGCATTTTGGGATGATTTTGTCTTTATGATGCTCCAGCAGGACAGAGAGGCAAGGAAGGAGACTCTCCTGTGCTTCTCCTATGGTTTCTTCACTCATGCCCCATAATTTAATTAATGACAAGAATGAATGGCCCCAGATAGCCTTTACTCCTTCCTGACACAGATTGGGTGTCCGAGTCAGGAATGGTGGCCCTAAGGGCTGTTAGTGCTAACATAACAGCTCGACTGAGCAGAATTCTTGACAGGAGAGTTTTATATTCCTGATCCAGATATTGTTCTGGAGTGTAAATGGAGAGACAGAGCTGATTCCTTTACAGGTAAAATATTCTATGAAATTACTTTTTTCTTTTTCTATGTTTGGGAAGAAGTAAAGTATGTTAGGTTTTTTTTTCCCATTGGAAACTCTGGGCCTCTGATGTCCGGAAGATAAGTGAAGTGAGAATTAGATGGGAATATAGGATGAAGGGATGACTTTTTTTTTAACTTACATCAATATCAGTGCTTAAAATCTGTATTTGAATACTTCCGATATACTTGAATACATTTAAATTTATGGTGTCATTTTAAAATTAATTATTTACAATAGGAAGGATTTCATTGGTTTTCAAGGATACTTATCTACACCCAGTGGATTAATGGTATAGCTGAAAAAAACAAAAACCAAACATTATGATTCATTGCAATTTAGCAAATATAAAAGAACGTTTGGGCGAGAAGTGCTAACTGATCAACACAGAACACAGAGATGTTTGAAGCTTTCAAGTGGGATTGAATGAGTGCAGGGGAGATGCTTTGAGGAGAAAGGAGGAGAAGAAAGGCAAGGAGGTCACAGAAGGGCCTTCTTTATCTCATTTACAAATATTAGCAAAATTTATGTTGCGCCAAGCTTGCGCTTGCCTTCCATCCCTGCTCACCAGAGGAAAATTCGTTGCGTCCCATATAAGCAATCCTGCTTGTGTGCTAGCCAGAAAGGGATTTCTGTCTGAATTTTTCTTCTGCTCTCACTGCTCCTTCTACTGTTTTTCCATCTGCCACTGGCAATTGCTTTTCCAAGAGGAAGTTAGATACCCTTTAGCTTCCACAGTTAGGACTGCATTTCCTTTGTGAGCTGGGAGTCAAACGCCTTGAGAGAGGCCAGAAGCCGCTTCTTAAATCGCCGCCTGCCTTCTTTCACATCCTAAAAGCCAGAATTCATCCATGGTAATCCGGCTGAAATTTGCTTAATGACTCTATCTGTGCATGTAATGTCTCTGGCACTGCCATAAAGGCTGGATTTGAAAATCTGGCCTTTTTTTGTGTGTGTGTGTGCGTGCAGAGGCACATTTCCTTTTGCACGTGTGCCGTTTGTGTTTGTGTCCTTGGCACACTGCGAGGCTGTGCAGGGATACCCAAAGCCTTTCTCAGCAGGGCTGATTGAGCCCGGTGGATCCATGCACGAATAGAGCACCACTGCCCCTAGCATCACACGGGCTCCCTTCGCTGCGGTGGCACTGGGGGCAGCACCGTCAGGTCCCCAGCGTCCTCCAAGTGCCTCCTTTAGCAGCACAGAGACCTTTAAACGCCTTGCAACGTCTTGCGTGCGTGGGGAAGTGTGAATAGCTTCTTCCATCCTGAAACTTCTGTTTTCTGAAGAGTAAAAAAGTTGCCTAACAGATTCCTTTGAAGAAAGAAGCAGGGTTTTTTTTTCTGCTGAGAAGTCCAGGAAAATAAAATAAAATAAAATAAAATAAAATAAAATAAAATAAAATAAAATAAAATAAAATAAAATAAAATAAAATAAAATAAAATAAAATAAAATNAAATAAAATAAAATAAAATAAAATAAAATAAAATAAAATAAAATAAAATAAAATAAAATAAAATAAAATAAAATAAAATAAAATAAAATAAAATAGTAATAGTCTGATAAAAGTCCTGGGAAAAGGAGCAGTGGGCTCCTCTGAGGACGGGTTTGGGCTGTTAGTGTATCCCCTGGTCACCTTTGACAGGTCGCTCTCCTCCTGCAAGCGCTGCTTGCTTTTCCCTTTGCCTCTTGCTGATCCTTTGCTAGACTCCGGGTGGCTGGGAGAGCAGAGCGTGTGCGGATAGAGAGCAGCACGGATGGGATTCCAGCACGTTCACACATCGTGCATCGCCCCACATCGCCACCGGCAGATGTTGGAGCACGGAGGGACGGCCGATAATCTCCCGGTTTATCTCCCCCACGCTCTCCCCATGTTGCCCGAGATCTAAGATGACTGGTAAATGGCAAGATCCCCACTTCATACAGGGATTATTCTGTTTCATTGTGAGAAAGGATCGGTTTTCTCTTTTACTGCTTTATTTGTAGAAGATCTTCCTGACTTTCAGAATCAGAGGTATCAGAGAAAGTGAGTTGCGCTCAGCCCCATTTTGCAGCCTAAAAGTTAATAAGTGACATATATATATATATTTTATATATATATGTATATTGTATGTATATATGTATATGTACATACATGTATATACATGTACATGTATATGTACATACACATATATACATATATACATACATATATGTGTGTGTATATGTATGTATATGTACAGGCATATGCATATGCATATGCATATGTATTGTATGTATATATGTGTATGTGTATATGTATATATGTATGTATATATGTATATTTTATGTATATGTATATATTTTATATATACATATATACATTTTTTTTTCCAAATATAAAATAGATGCTGTGGTAAGGCTGGAGACAGAAGCTGATTTAGAGTCATGCTTCCTCAGGTAATGAACTATGCCATTGGAGGTCTCTGCTCTCTGAAGCTCGGATTCTCAGAAATCATGTGCATTGGGAAGCCTGGTGAGAGAAAAATCACGCTCCTTCTGGGCTATACACATTTGCAAATGGTAGCTTGTGAGGGTTTTAGGGTTTTGTTTGGTTGGTTTTTTGTTTGTTTGATTGATTGCATATTTTTAGAACTAATCTGTTCAAACTATTTTGTGGGTCTACAGGCATTACCCCTCCCTTTAATTCCTCCTGCCTTGCCACCTGGGAAATAAGAAAATGTAAAAGTGAGTGCTGTGCTGTACAGAAAAGTGTTAACTGAGTGTTAATGAGCCGCCACCTCAGCTTCAAGGCGTCTCTGTAATCCAACCCAGTAAAACAGAATTTAAAGGCTATCAAGTGCATTTCAAGGCTGTGGCTCCTGACTGTGCTTTGCAGTGGAGTAGATATCCATATTATCCAGGTGCTAACTAAATGGTGCCAGCTAAACAAGCACGGGCATGGGAGCAGTTGCTCGCGTGTGTCTGGGGTGATTATTTTACCGTTGCCACCTCGCTAGCCCCTGGTCCTCATCCAGAGCACAGCTGGAGAATGAGGAGCAGCGCGGGCTCTTCCTCCACGGGGGACACCAGCAAGGGCAGATGCTGCTGGGGGAGAGAGCGGCTGGCACCCACGGACCAAGAGCCTGCAAATCCATCCAAAAAGCCCTTCTAGCTCTGCACAGCAGCAACATCTGTGGCTCTTCAGTAAAACATGAAATTCAGGAAATGATGACAGTGGAGTGAAAGAGAAGGCCCTTTTGCAATCAGCGTGCTCTCCACAACACGTGGCTGCCGGCCGGCTTCACAGCCCAGCCGTTCTCCAAAACACGGCTGCAGGCGACCGCGTGCCTCTTCTTGGAGGAGCCTTCTCTTTGCCTTTTCTATCCAAACGGAAAAGGTGGTAGCAGTAACTTCATGGTGAAACAACCACGTAAGGAAAGGCAGTGAAAGAAAGGGGTCAAATTAAGGTGCTGCTCCTGGCCTTAGAAATCAGGCAGGCATTGAGCCACATGGTAGCAATTGCCCCTGGATGTCTTTGCAACAGCTGCTCTTCCTCTTTCTGGGCAGTGCTCAGGTAACTACCCAGATGCCAGTGATAAGCATGTTTGAATAGAATAAGCTCCTCTCTCATTCGCTGCATTAGTTAGATAAAGATGAAAGAGTAGGGAAAGCCAGCCAAAACACAGACGTTCGGCAAATCTGACCTACCAAGGTGTCCAATCTCAGTTCTTCTGTGGCCCTTGGACCCTTGTCAGATGACAAAAATCTGTGCTAGCTTGTGTCTGGAAGCAGTGCTGCCTTGCTGAGGGTTGAGGTAGGTTTGCTTGGTCTTGGTGCCCTGGAAATACCTGTTCTGTGCATGAAGATGCAACACACCATGCAGATGCAGTATCTCAGGACTAGGGTATCTTGGTGATTTCTGTAGCTACGGATGTACCAATGGAAACTGAAGGACTTGGAGTAGTAATTTGGATGCGTCAGAAGCCAAGCTGTATCATGTGTGAGCCAACTTCTCTGGGCCACCATAAGCAAGGAAGACTTGGGATGTCTGCCTGGGCTCCGTAAGGCTGTGATCAGTCCTGACTCAGCCTCTTTGTAGAAGTTACGTGGCAAATTTTATTCTGGAGGAAGCAGATTTTTCTTAATTCACTTTAGGCAGCCTATGAAGAACTTCTTATCACCTAACGTGCCCTTGATGCTCCACTGTTAGCAACAGAACTGATGTACAATGCAGCAACAGCAGTTTTACCTCACTGAAGCAAAGTAGTTAAGTACATGCATAGGCAACTATTTAAGCTTACATACGATGAAAGGTGTTTTATTTATTGTTACTTTGTTGTAAAGCTGTGACTTTTTCTCAGTTTCTTGCTGTGAATCCTGCAGAATAACAATCCAGACCCAATTACTTTGAGTGCACTTCCATGGAGAAGATTCTGGAAAAAATAAAGGGGGCGGAGAAGGTGATGCAAAATATGGGATGCAAAATTGAATGGATAACTGTAGCTGTTGAAGCTCCTCTTTTCCAGTGGGACTGGACTGGAATTTACCAGTTTTGATTGAGAATAGAATGCCTGTTATGGAGACTCCCAGGAAAAGAAGAGCTGATATCTTATTCCTTCTATAATGAAAAATAATTCCAGCCTGAAGAGCCAGTTTTAAATTCTATGTCAATCAGAGATTTTCTATGAAAAACAATAATTAAAGGTTTCGTATATGCACACTAGAGAAATTGGTATTATCTGGAGGACAGTACCTGAAATATATTTAATCTGCTTTTCAGTCCTTTGGGCTATATCTTTTTCCTTACCATTGAACTATAATTCTCAAACATGAAGTTGTTAAGAGTATGACCCAGGAAAATACTTAAGCACCTGCATGTACCTCATAGAAAACAGCTGATTTCAAGAATATGTGTTTCTGAATAGGGATAGATTTATACCTGTGCTTGAATACAGTTCTGAATCAGGCCTGAAAGCTCATTTACATGTGACTTTCAAGATAATTAGTCTAAATTAACTAAAAGTGTAAATTGAAAATGGATTAAGCTTTATACAAAGCAGAATTAAGACTACTTTAATTTTGAAAAGTCTTTACAGGGTTAAATTCACTTTAACTAATCTGCTTTAAAATAAGCCTTTAGTTAATTTGGATTAATTTTCCTGAGTGTCTTTGTGCAGACCAGCTCAGAGTTGGGATGTAGCCCTGTGGATACTCTCAGAAATACCTCCTATTAAAGGAATTATTCTCCTGCATTGAGTTAAGGATGTGCATAATGTCAGGCATGTGGGAAGGTCAACATGTGCTCCTAGAGCTGTGCGCATCTCTGCTGCTCTGGCTCTGGATGACTTGAGATAAAGGCAAATGTCTGTTTATAGGTGAGTTTTCACCATGATTGGGCACTGTCTGTGATATCAACAAAGGACCTATAGTCTGACTGCTTTTGCTGAGGACATGAATCACTTGGTATTGCCTCCACTCTCATTCAGACTGGGCCTGGAAAGCTCTGTTAGAGTATTTGTTGCATGCTGAATTTGTGTCTCATTCTAATATTTCTAATATTTGTGGTAATGGATCATTTTGTTTCCACATCCTTACTAATGATAAGTTTATTTTAAAAAATAACACAATCCTCTGCCCATGCTTTTTGTTTGATATTCTAGTCCATTTAGTTACTTAAGTGGAAAGGAGCAGGTCTGCTTCCACTCAAGTCCCATAGTCAAACACAAAAAGCATCTGTATTAAAAGTGCCCTGATAGCATGATTCCCATGAATAATTTTTGGTCTGTGGCTTTGAGGACCTGATGGCAAGTATTTGCTGCTGGTTAGTTTTGCTTTACCTTTAACGTGGCATTTTCACGCTTCCTCTTAAGAGGGATATGAATTTTGCAGTGAAGAGTCTAGGCAAATACCTGTATTTTCTAATTCCACTGGGTGACTTAGGGTTCCAGTAAATTTGTTTGCTTAATAGGAGGAAAATAAAATGCTATTATTTCCCTCCTTCCAGAGCAACAGAGAGAAGAGGAACTCTTTCTCCATGCTCTTCTGAACAGCCATGGGACCTCTTGCACAATGAAAAGGGAGGACGCTTGCCTGTTTGCAGACATTTACCTCCTTGGCTTCCAGGTTTGGGCTTGCTCGTGTTCCTCACACTCTCAGGGAAGTGGAAAGAGGAGTGGAAATGCACTCGTGGCTGTGCTTAAAGGCAACCACTGAAGGCTGTGTAGACCCAGTCCTGGAGCTCCTAGCAGGATGGACAGGGTAGCTTAGGGCTTTCAGACTGATGTTGTTGGCTTTCTTGTTTCTCTGATGCTGTAGCAGTTTGCATCCAGTGACTTGTTTTTAGGTTATATGCTGCAATGAAAGGACTAGGACCACAATTTAAAATAAATAAAAAATAAAAAATAAAAAATAAAAAATAAAAAATAAAAAATAAAAAATAAAAAATAAAAAATAAAAAATAAAAAATAAATAAAAAATAAATAAAAAATAAAAAAATAAAAAAATCAGAGATGCCAGAGTGCAGTTGCCTGGGCATGATTTTCACAACTGTGGGGCTGCAGCACGTGTAACCATTACTGACAGTGAAATGGCAGCTGGTGGTAGTCTCAGTTTGTCTGCCGTATTTAATCTCCTGTCCAGACTTTCTTCCTTTGCTTTTAGTAGAGGTGAACTCAGTGCATCAGGAGCAACACACAGAATTCAGATGCAGAGATACATTGCAGAGCAGCCAAGAGCGAAGGGAACAGGGAAGAGGAAAAGTCATTACTGTCTCTATGGGATAAAAGAGAAGGATTTGCAGTGCCTCACTATCTAGGGAGGGAAAAGATGTGGTTCGGGATGATCTGTTATGGGATTTTTCAGTTTATGGCTTCTGTGATAGCTGGTGGTAAAGAGCAAGCAGTTTTTCAAAGGGAAGATGTTAAGGGTGTGTGACAAAATCAAAAGTGTTCTTTGATCATCTGTACAGATAAGCCACTCAGTGCTGAAAAATATGGAGCAAAATTCCACTTTCAGGTGATAGCAAGGAGATTATAATGTTTCTGAACTTCTAGAACTTACCAAATTCCCATCCCACAACCTTGTGGGCCATATGTATTCAGCTTGGATTACTTAAATGGAGTTACTCAAGGCTACAATTTGCCACATTACTTCCTTTAAAAAGCCTGAAATGCTCACACATACATCTCTTTTGCTCTCTAAGTGAGAAATGGTTTTACTCTTGTGGATTTTCAAGGCCTTTTATAAAATTGATGGTATAGGAGGAAAGATTATTTTTCTAAAGCCAGGGTCCCTTGTGCTGCTCTGGTTTTGATTACTCTGTACGCTGTGAGAGAGACTTCATGGTGAGTGACTCGTTTAAATGATACTTAGTTTTTAATATTTCATTTGTTGCCTTTAGAGAAAGTGAGATGTCCATAGGAACTACCATTAACATCTTTTGCTGTGTTCCCCAAGGTTGTCTTCTGTAAGAGAGATTATTGATTTTGACTTTTTGAAGCAGAATTGGCCAAAAATAATCCATCTTGACAGGGTTCTACTTGGGATAGGACCTGAGAGGGGGCAGTTTAACAAAAATTTCAAACACAGTTACAAACAAAATAGAATTTATTTCAATCTCATGAAGAAGTTTCATGTATTATGCTGGTTCTAATAATACATCACGTTGGTGTACAAATCTGCTTACCACTGCAGGGCAGTAGGGGCAGTACCACTGCTTTTTTATATATATATAAGGAGCCCTTACATTGGAAAATGGACAGTATTGCATTCCTTAAGGATTAGTGTTTCAGTGGGGTGACAATGGTGACACGAGGAAGGGGAAAATCGATGAGTTCTATGCAAAAGGACAAGGTCCACTTTCTTGAGGCACAAATTATGGTCGATTTGCAGAAGTGGCCTGTGAAGCAGAGACACAATGTTCAGAGCATTATGTTCATTTTCATATGTCAGTATGTGTCTGCACTGGAGATTGTCTTCAGGGATCATTTAGATGAAAAGATTATAGACAGAGTTCTTCCTTCACAAACACACACTAAAAATAGTGGCAGGTATAAGAGGGATTTCTATATTTTCTTCAAAGGACACAGCTAGAGGCTGCCAGCATGTTAAACAAAGCCAAATCCCTCGAGACAGAAGGAGTTACAGCATCTTAATTTCTTAACACAATGCGCATTTCTGAAACAGCAAAATCAGGAGAGACCATGGAACTAAAATTCTGACCTCTGCATCCACGAGAAGGCAGGTGCCGAGCTAAGTAAGCACAGGTCTGGTGATTTCCCGAAGCCCAGGAATAAATGCCTCAAGTCCTAACCTCCTTCCTCTACCCTTCTCAAATACCTGCTATAGATAGTATAGCAAAGTGCGACATGTTACGAGCTATTTTAAGCCTTTTGTGACACCCCCGGGGAGCAGGAGAGGAAGGAATTCAGGCAAAAGCGGAGGTGTATTTTCCTCCAGTTCAGTTTCTGCAGCTCCCATACATGCCCGTGAAATGCAATGCCACCTCAGAGGGGCAAATGGACAACTCCAGCGTCCGCGTGAGCCTTGGCCGGGGCTCAGGCTCGGAGGCTTGGAGGCTCAGGACACGGCACGGAGAGTGCAAAGCAATCCATAACGGAGAGACTGAGAGACAAGATACACCTGACATATTCTCCATGGAGAAGTGTTTATTACTGCTCTGGTCTACTGGTAGCTTTGTTTGTCACTGGCCCACCTATTGCTGTCTCTGCTAAAGCATGTTTTTTGTTTATTAAGAAGCACTTTTTCTTGGCACCTGTATTTTTGCCCAGTGAACACCAGTGAATAGCTAACAGAGAAGATGAATCATTCCCACGGATCTAGTAAGTGCAGATATCTCCAAGCACGGACCCAAAGGTTTTTTAAGGTAAACGTTTGTCTCTCATTTGCATCACTTTGGTTAGTGTTTATCCTCTCTTTGCATCTCAGTACAATGGGGGGAAGCAGATGCTGTGCATGCATCCGAGTTTTATTTTTTTTTTATGCTAGGCACACCAAAGGGAAAAAAAAAAACCACATGATGTTAAAAAGGAAAGCTCACTTCCAGCAAGGATTTCAGCATGCTATTGTGTTTCTGCTCTTGCTCAGGAAGTACTTGCTTCACCTGCCCCCACACAACCAGTTTTTAAGTTATGTTTCATTAAATCTACAGCCTTGATCTTTGTAATTCTTCACTATTTCCTCCACTTATCCTCTGCTTCAGTATCTCACTGTGCTTTTTAAAGTGATGAATACTGGAAAAAAAATAACATGCTACTACTCTGTCCCCCAAACTCTGTGCAGTTTAACCTTTTCTCTCCGTGATGGCTTCCTTCTTTTCAGCTTTAAATCTCTCATTGAATCTCATGGAAAACTTTGCTGCAAAGTGAAAAAGGAATATTTTGTTCACCACTCTGCAACGGGGTGGGCAGCATGTAAGGGTGCACTTTTAGCAGCAGAGACTTCCTCCCAGCTTCATGGTAAGAGGCAAGTGCTTTTACTAGATTAGCAAGGGAGGTCAGTTTTAAAAAGAGTAAATGAACATGTCAGAGCTGGCTTACTGTAATTCTGCCTTATGGACCAAGTGTAGATCCCCTGAGGCCTATTCCATGGCCCTATTTTCTCTAAATCTGTGCTTCATCCAGATTTTTTGCTTGTTTGTTTCTTCTCATCCTCTGTAACTTCTCCTTTGCTAACTTTTCCCCAATAGCTGGCCAGGAACTTGTGTATGTTTGTAGCTATGAAGTCACGTGGATTTATTTTTACAAATCCTTGCATAGCACGACTGTTTCCAATAGAAGTACTCATATCTGTGAAAAATAGATCTTTGACTGATCAAGACAATGACAAGGCATGTTAAAGGAGAAAATGTTTCTTTCAGTGAAGACTTGTGCTTTTCTTAATAAAATATTTGAGATTTTATATATCTAGCAATAAAAATTCAGTCTAGTTATCTGTTAAAAAGGATTTTTTAAAAGACAAAATGAATAAAATACTTTTTTACATTCCACCAACAGAGATAGTATAAAGCTACATACACTTTTCCTGAAATTAACTTACTGCTTCAACATTTCTGGTATTCAGGAATGTTCCCCTAAAACTCCTTCAAAGTGTCTATGTTGAAAGCAATATTAGAATTATACTGAAATATCAGGGAAGAACATAATGAATATTTTCTGTGCATATGTGAAATTTTTAAATTGTTACAAGCATATTGTATGACAATGCAGTATGACAATATTATATGACATTTTATTATATTGTATAGCAATTGTTAAACGTATTATATTTTGCAGTGATATTTTATTACATTTGCAGAAGATTTGTGTAAAGATGATAATACCTTTCTGATCCTTGGATTTTCATCCTCCTTGTGCAACATATATGACATATTGTCCCAGTCCTTCTTGTCCCTGTTGTCATTTATACTTGGTATTAAATATAATCCTGACTTCACTGAAAATAAGAATTTTTACACCTTTTTACTCAGATGGTTTAAAAACCGTTTTTCATTTGTACTCAGGATGAAAGCTGAATTGAAATGAGTTTCTTAATGGGACAGGATGTCCTTAAGTATTTCAGTTGTATGCGTTTAATTTAAAAAAGTCCTCTTAAGAAGTTCTGGGAAGACTGCGAAAAGCCCAGGGTGTGTTGGCTGAGGGAAGGGAGCCAATGCCCCTCTCTCCCTGGGACATTAATCTCCATCTGCAGGAGTGGATGGTGGTGGCAGCCCATGGGAATGTTAGCTTGGGAGTCAGACTCTCCGTTGCTCCGTTGCAGAGCTGGTTGGAGCTCAGGCACCTCCCGGTGCTGCCGTCCCCACTGCAGTGCAGAACCCAGGTCCCAACTGATGGGTAACAATTTGGCTTGTGGTGGGCCCAGCCAGTGCACAGAACTGCCCTTGGTTACAATTGGCCCCAAGCTGTGTCAGGAGTCCTCCATTCCCCTCCGGCTTTGCTTCTGGCCATGGGGGAGCCGAGTACCATGGAGAGGCAATGGGCAGTCTACTGCGAAGCTAATGTCTAGGATGAGGCTTTGGTGCCAAGAGCAAGACCTGGTGCTGCACTGGGCAAAGTCAGTTCCCAACAGGATATTTGTGTAGTGGTGAGGGAGCTGGAGTGGGGTTAAGGCTCAGATATGAGGGGACTTTGATTTGGACTGAGGAGCAAGCTGACAATCTGACAAGGCTAAAGCAAGCTCTGAAGATGAAGCAATATAAATAAATCACCATTTCTTTGTCATGACCTATCCCATCCAGTGTGGTGACTGGACTTAGAAGCAAGGAGAGATGTAAAAGCAGGACATGTGCTGGGGGGGTTCCTTATTTAGACACATTTTTACATTCCTTGCTCCTTGCAAGGCATCTCATCTCACTGGTAGCAGGGCACGCTGTGCCAGGCACGGGAAGGAGCACACAGAGAATCAGGAAACTTCGACATGCCTGGCATAGATGTAAACCCACAGGTTTAACTGAGGTGCATGTGATGAGTCAGATAGGCGAGGCCAGAGCAAGCCCCCCGGAGTCATCAGCAGAGGATGACGTATCTCTCCTTGTGCTTTCCTTTTGCTTCTCAGTGTTGGCCATGGAGCTGAGAGGATCAGGCTCCAGCAGCGGAGGGAATGGGATATAGGGGCTGTGCTCCTCATCCTTTCCTATGTTCTTCCCGAAAGGTGGAAAGCAGAGAAGGACTAAGTCTCTTAAAGAAGGAGCAGTACGGAATTGACTTAGGAAAAAAAAAAAAGCAGCTCTTTGAAGTCTGAAAGTTTAGCAAATATTTATTTTTGTACCTGGAGGCCGGTGATGTTTAAAATTCTTTTCTTACCCTGAGGCCAGATATGTTTTTGCTTTGATTTAAGCATTCCTTCTGTCCTGTATTTAAGCCACCACAGAGTAAACTATCACACAAGAGGTGCTCTTGAAAATGTTCATTGTGTATCCACCCTCTAGCTTCTATTTTATCACCAAGTGATGACAGATTGGAATTTAATAAAGGATGAGCCATAAAGCTGGCCCAAAGGGCTAGCACCGGTACCCGGCTCCTGAGTGCCTGTTTCAGGACTTTGTGGGGCTAGTCAAGCATGTGTGCCCAGCATGTTCCTGTAAGGTTTGGAATCCTGCTTCCCAATGAAGCAACAGCGTGGATAAGCTCCATAGGGAGTCCTCTCCAGACCTTCACAGCCAAGACAGACTGCTCTAAAAAGAAGCCTTTGGGGAAAGGAAATAACACCCTGGGCCATCCCACCATGTCCTACTGGAAACCTAAACATCGAGAGGTATTTCTCACGAACAGTGCAGTCCACCTGCCTTTCTGAGGAGCTCCACAGCAGTGATCAAGGACCACAGCCTGTAGGATGCTTAGGAACATGGATTTGGAGCTTAATAAAATCTCGTTGACTTCAGGTGTGATGTCAAGTGAGTGCTGTATTTTCAAAACCCTTTGCAAACGTACCTCTGCATTCCCAAGACGGCAGAATTGTCTAATGATTAGAGTAGGCGTTGCATGTCAAAACTGAAGTGTTTTTGACAAGATCTAGCACCATTAGCCGTGTGACTGCCTGAATCTCTTCCCTAATCACAGTATAGCCACTTGTAAAATGGATGGTATTTAGTTACATATTAGCTCATTTGAGTGGATCATACAATGTCCACAAGCAATGCTGAATCTCTAAAAAGAGAGGTAGCTCTTTTCTTCATTAAGCCTTGTATCAACAGTTACTCTAATTTTCCATCCAACAAGGCTATCACTTTTGCAGCACAGGTGTCAAAGCTTCAGTATAAAGGCAAGACTGAAAAAATAACTCTCCTTCCATGGTGAATCAAATGATACTTTATATGCGACTATTCCTGTGTGTAGCCACTGTCAGATTGCAATCCTATTTTGGGAAAAGCAGATTTCATTTGGGGAGCTGGGATACTCTCTGGCAGACACCACATCCCTACACGTTGCTGTCTGCTTTGCTCACAAGCAGTACTACAGGTGTTATATGCAGCTAGATGTTTTTCTAAGCAATCAGGATGCCACTGGAGGGTTGCTTCATGGGAAGGACTTTGCTGGAAAATTCCCAGTTCTTTTTCTCCCCTTCCCTTGACATTATTGTTTTAACTTCTGGGTTTAAATTCGCACTTCCCTTGATACGGTCATTCTTAGGACTAGTCAGCCCTGGAAATTTGCACAAGTGATGCAAGCCATGAGGATTACTTTTCACTAATGTTGTTCTATCTACAAAAAATAAGCTTGTGGATGATGGAGTTATAACATGTAAATAATAATGAATTATATCATGTAAATAATGTAAATGGCACGGTTGTCCCTGTCCTCAGAGGGTATATCTATATGAGAACAAACCACATCTGAATACCAATACAACTGTCCCCCTGGTAAAAGGAGTGTACTGCTTTGGTTTTAATCTACAGATTTAATACAGGTTTTAATCTATGTGATTACTGGCCAAGTAAACACTTTAGACAACCAGTATTCTTGAACTGGGATTTAAAGGGAACCTTTGGCTTTTGCAGACCACTTACCAAGGTTTTTTTGAAGAACCACATGATGCTTAAAAAGAAAACAAACAAAAAAACACCAAGATAAAACAGACAACTGAAGGCATAGCACCGACTACTGAAAGCCTTCAGGGTAAGCACTCAAGCCACTGGCTGAACTGAAGCTATTTGTGAGCATAGCCACCAGCTTTGGCCAGACAAGCCCCATGTCTCTGTCTCTAGGGCTTGGGAGGCTGCTCACACACTGATTACAGCACCTTGCTTTACCAGGGCCCATTTCCAGCCTTTATGAAATACATGATTTTGCAGATTTCCTTAGCTATCTCTGCACACAGCCATACTTGTATAGTTTGCCTTTTATTTCTTTTTGCTTTCTTGCTCTCTACAGCTACCTTAATCTGTGCCGGTCCCATGGTTTGGAAATTACATCTGCTGCCCGTGACCATCTGGGCTCACAGGATCTGTCCTGCATTGAAGGATGAATTTGACAGGTAGCTGTCCCACAGATCAGGTGTTAAACAGAAGCTAAACAAGCTGTTTTGGGGCAGCATCAAAATATTTAAGTTACTGTGGCTTTACTTGGCCCTAGTCACTTATCCTAGTGCAATTCAGTGATATTACTCCCTCTTCTAATGCCTATAAGCCAGGAATTCTCAATGTAAAGACATCACTTCAGTTCTAGATTCTCGACAATATTACATTTATATAGCTACGTGTCTCAGCAGAGTTTCCTTTCTTCTCTATGATTACTTGAGGCCCATAAACCAACTCTAATACCCACAGTGAGCTGATTTAAATCAAGATTCAAATCAGCAAGCAGGAAACCTTCATTTAAATAAATGATTTACTATTTTATGTAGTTGCAGATTCTAGTATTTTTTTAAAGAAAAAATGACTTTCATTGGTTGGTAACCATTGAAACGTCTTGATTTGTAAAGCAAGACAGTATGCAGTGAGATCTAGCTTTTTGTTAACCGAAAGCAGTTATCTTTGCACGGTTATTATGATGATAAATTAAGAATTGTTTAAGCAGATTCTTAATTTTGATATTGCTTAAAGTTAGAAAGTGGAGAATAATGGTGCATTTGTTTACAGATTTTTTGTTTGCTTTTGTGAAGTTGTGTTTGAATGGAAAGCAGAATTCAATTTTAAAAAAAGCCATTTTATACTTAAACAATAAACTTTAAAAGAGATAGGTATCAGAGCAAAAAAACATTTTTCAGACATGATTTTCTAAGTTAAGAAATGACTAGTCTATTATTATTAATATTATTAATTATATAATAATATAAGTACTATTATATTATTAATATAAGGATATATTTTTTCTATTTATAGATCGAGGAGGAAAAACAAGCCTTCCATTTTTTTTTTCTTTTTTAACTTTAATGTAGTTTCTTAACTTAAAATGAACTATTACTGAATGGAACTGAATAAATTAAAATTATGAAACCACTTGCACATTCAAAAAGGCCACTCTTCTACTAGCTCAGCAGATGCTTGTTCCAGGGAGCCAAGCTACTCCACCTGGCTAGAACTTCAGTAGCAGCGATATATTGCTGAATGCTGCTTGAATAAATGATGAACTTTTAGGCCTTGGTATAATAGTATTAATTTCACATTCAATTTAAAGTAAGTTTATTTTTAAAATGATTAAAAATGTTTAGTTTAAAATTATTTAATTCTCTTTTTATTTTTTTGTCCATGGTGACAAACAGCAGCATAGGCAGAACAGGCAGTGGCTTGTGCTCTGGACAGCTCATAGAATCAGAGTCATTAAGGTTGGAAGGAACCTTTAGAGATCATCTAGTCCAACCCTCTGCACATGCAGGCTCACCTAGAGCATGTGGCACAGGATTGTAGTTTTTGATTGCTTCTTGCAGCATGTGAACACAACTGGAGACAAGGCACAGCTAATACCTGCTGCCCTGTCCATAACTCCCCGAGATGAGAAACACCCATCTTCAGCAGGAGCAGCATCAAGCATTGTACTTGCTCAAGATCTTTTCTTTTTTTTTTTAATTATTATTTTCCTCCGTGCAACAGTATAAAGGAGAGGACAGAGGTTACAGTGGCAAATGACATTTGAAGTACAGGGCATTTTCAAGGGAATTAATGGCTGGTTGGGGTTAATGGCTCTCTGATTTCCTTTGGGCTATCAACTCCCCCAGCTACTCATTAATCCCTAGGAAATGCTCTGTGACTCAATTGCTATTGCTTAAGAGGGTGGTATGAATCAACACCATTCTGTGTCTGGTCCAGGTATTTAAGACAGGAATGGAAGGTAATAAATATGCTTTTATTATGAAAATCTGATGTAATTGCATTCAGAAAAACCTTAGTTCACCCTCTTAAGGTTGATCAAACATATTGAGAAAGGATTCCTTGTAAGTAAGGTGATTTTGAAGAGTGGCAGGATACAGCTAAAATGGTTCACTCCAAGGTCTTTTCACTTTGATTCTTCTATCCTGGGAAACCCATTTACAGGTTATTTTACACCTCCTCTTGAGTAGATTTTAGTTCATGGACAATTTTTCACGTTAACTAGTAGGAACTCACTTAGCAAGCAGCCAAGTATTGTGTTCTAGACAGGGATTATTGAGCAAGATCCCCATTTAGACCATCTGTCTGCTTTGCTGTTGGACAGGCCGAGAAGGATTAGAACATCAGCAGCAAACTCTTTCCAGACAAATCAGAAAGAAGATGAGGAGTGATGTGTTGCTCCTATCATGTGTCTTTGCCACAAGTAAAGAAATTATCTGAACAGGTACACTCAAGGCTGTAAGCTGTTTGTAGGGCAGTTACTATATAGATAGAGGAAAAGGAGGTGATACATCTTTATTGGGAAGAACACTTTATATTTTGCTTTATATTTTGGCTCTTTTTCTGTCTTTTCTTTTATCATTCTGAGATGGGAATTGCAGTTGAAGAAGGCAACACACACTGAGTTCCACTGTAAAATGCAGTCCCTTCTGTCTGAGGCAGGTTGAATTCAAAGCCTTATATGTGCATATTCTAATTTTGGTTCACACAGATACTGCAAACAACCTACCACAACATTAAATTCTGTGATGTTGCTATGAAAGAGCTCTGATATTATAATAGCAACACAAAATGTTTTTTTTTTCTCTCTATCACTCTTATTTATAAAGAGATATCTTTAGTTGGATCTGTACATATCCCTTTGTGGATGGGCCCTAATAAATCTACTTTTCAGGGCTGGTTTGGGCAACTTTAAATAAGAATTACATGAAAGCAAAGAGTTTATACAAGCAGAAGTCTAAGTCAGTTTAGACTACCTTACCATTTGGTTTTGGTTAAATGAGAATACCAGTGTGTAAGAGGATAAAGAGGAGAACAGTACAGCAGCCTAAGGATACACACGAGCCTTTTGAGGTATTTTGTCCATTACATACTTACTGCTGGAGCATCTCTGCAAAGTCAAAGCACCCTTAAGATGCCCTCAGTATCTATGTCCCTGGCATGAGTGATATCTTGGCTTAGGCCAACTAATAGTCAAATGCCTTGAGCAAACTTTTGGGGCTACCCAAGTCTCATAGAATACTCTTGATCTCAATCTATGGGACCTGCAAGTACAACTTGAGCTGCTGCATGGACCACATTTTCACTGCCTCACGTACATTACACCTTTCCAAGAGCTCTGCAGCACTCACAGGACCTCCAGCTCCAGCTCTTCTATTCCCCTGAGGTCCTGCACTACTCTTTACTGCCAAAGGCAGAGACTGGAACTGCTGGGCAGCTGAAACATGCTCAGCAACATGCTACTTCAAAACTCAGGAGCAGTCATAGTGTACGTTGACAGCAAGCTCAATGCAGAAGTAACCCCACTGGCAATATGGTCTCAACAGCTATTGTAACTGGCCATAACTGGTACTGGTGCCATCCTCTTCCTCGCCAAACTGCGGAGGACAGCTCAGCCTGCCATGCCATATCTGATGATGCAACAACACTGTCTATAGTCAACATATGTGTATGCACTCGTAAGGTTGGGAGAAGCTAAACAGAATTATGCTTTGCATGCAGATAATTATGTGGGCTGCAGAGACACTGCTCTTGCCTGCTTTTTTCGTCCTGTGTCCGACCTCTCCAGTCACCCCCTCATCTCCTGAGCAGAATAGCAGTGTGCCTCAAAGGAGCAAAGCAGCCAGAGCTGACTCACATCCAGGCGGGAGACTGACTGGCTTTGTCTGAATGCATGTCACAGGGAATTTAGAGTAGGCTAATGGTGCGCAGATGGTTCCTGGCAAAAGTCTGTGCAGACATGTTCTAAACCACCTCCAAAGTCATATGCTGGAGTAGAAGACTAAAGGGTACACCTACCTGCTGTGTAAGCGTGAAAGGCAGATGCCGGGTCTAAACTCTTTTCAGAAGGATTTGCAGGTTTTGTTCTTCCTTGTTTCCAACACGATGCGAATGGTTGCCCCTTGTTGTTCTTTCCAGGCTAATGGCTTGCACGTCTGAGCAGATAATCCTCGGATCAAATCAAATTCTTTCAGTTTGGCAGCTGATCTAGCAGAAGAGCACGGGTGGTCTTTTCTGGCAGACTCCAAGACAGGTCCTGTCTGCCCAGGTCTAGCTCACTCTTAGGCACTACGTATTTCAGAGAGCTTCTATGACAAAGTGCTCCGAGGACAGGGACTTACGCCACTTCTGCGGAAGAGCTACAGGGCAGCAGTCCTCTAGGGAGGCTGTTATTTGGGAGCTGGCTACACATTAATACCTGCCCCATGAGCAAGTGCCCTATGTATTTAAAAAGAGACCTGTGGCTTTCAAATATGACCTTTCTGCTACTACTACTATAGCCTAGAGCAGAAGAGATTACTCTGAAAGACAGAAGGAGGAGGTAGACTACATACATATATAACAAGAAAGTTGGATTCTCCTGATAGTGATATTGAGCACATACGCTATCAGAACTCATGTCAGATACCAGCAGCTTTGATGCAAGTTAGTGGTCCCCTAAACTGAGATCCACCTCTGTTCAGGAAGCCACATAGAGCCACATCAGTGACACCTTGTTTTTACAATGAGGGTTCACAAAAAGCAAATTTGGCGAACTCTGAAAAAGGCTGAAATTTGGAACTGGTTTGTAGTCCAAAAGTGTCTGAAAGCACTGGGATACATTATCTATCAATCTGTTGAGAGCCTAAGTGACACCTTGTTTAATTTCTCGATTTAACACTACCAGAGAAGGCCCATATGCAAAGGGAGTTTGATTTCTTGTGAAGGAAAACTTCCCACTTAAAAAAAAAATAAAATAAAAAAAAAAAAAATACACACACTCCAAAATCCCCAGTAATTCCCACATGCCCAGTGTTGGATTCACAGAGTTTTCTCAAATGAAATGTGCTGGTAACATGGACAACGGCCCTCTGAGCACCTGCTGGTTGTTGCCCTTGGATCCCATGCAGTTACATCAAGAGAAAACTGTTTCCCTTTTCCCTATTTTGCAAAAGGTTTTAGAAGCTGTTTAAAAGCAACTTAAATCTTCTCCTTACCCTTTACTTGGAGGTTTGCAGCTCCCTTTCTGTTGCAGTCATCTTCTTCCTCTTGCAGAAGCACCAGATTCTCACAAATCTCCATGGAAATCAAGAATGCTCTTTCCATGTTACCCTGATAAGCCTAGATGAACTCTTAGGAAGAGTACAAGGGTGTCATGTGGACCGTGACTTGACCTGTATTTATTAAAGAAAGAGGATGATCGCTCTATGGTCAGCAGATTAATAGTTCCAGGTCATTTCCGTGGCCCTTTCCGTGCAAGGCAAGACTGATGCCTGTGGTTTTGGGTAGGCCAGGATGCAGGGGCGGAACTGGAATCTGTCTGTGGGGTTTTGGCAAGCTTCTATGCTGGCTACAGGGAAACAGTGAGGCAAGGTGTGTGTTCTCTTCCTGCCAAGCCAATCATTTCTCCATGATAGCCAGGTAGAAGAAGCAAAGCTATATTATTTTTCCAAGTCTGTTGCTCTGAGTAGAGACACCTTCCCAACTCTAAACCCTCTGCTGATGTTGAGGACGTCACAGTGGCATTGCCTTTATGAAGGATCAAACCCATGGCCTCTCTGCTGCTGCTTTTTCCAGTCAACCTTGTATTTTTCTTTAATGGTGTAGCTGCAATAGTTAAAAATGTGTGATGTGTGTATTTTGAGGAGGCAGTTCCAGGACAAATCATAGAAGAAAGGCACAGATTGTTAGCAATTCAATGAGTTTACCACTTTTTTGCCTCTACTCCCTAATAAAAACAGCAAAGCATTAGCTTTTCTTTTATATCAGAACATAGGAATACTTTTATTCCTTAAAAGTAAGTTATCTAAAATTTTTCTACAGTCAGCATTTTTATAAACGTAATAAAATGTAATTGTCACTCTGCATGTCTCAAATCAAAACCTGTTCCTTTGCACTGCACTCCTGAGCTCTAGTTCTTAAATAAAACTGAATGCATTGAATTCAAAGGATTGCTGAGCCAAATTTTCCAACAGGGTTAGACCAACACGTACATGTTTTTTGATGTCTGGAAGTGTATGGTTTTATTTTATCAGTTTCGTGATGGTACATTATTAACCGTGATGGTCCATTTCTGCATCAGCTTGGGATACATTTACGAAGTTCATTAAGGTGGCTTGGGGGAAAAAAAACCAACTATGTGACAGACTAAGAAGTAAATGATGCTGCTAGGTTCAACATATTAGTAGCCATATCTGAATTAGAGAGATTTAGAAAATCATACTGCCAAGACAGATTGAGTGAATATTGATGCTGTGTTAGAGGAGCGTGTGCACTGCCCTTTGCTGTGCCTGTGACTGGGCTGTTAGGTGCACAGTATCTTCGAAATACCTGTTCTCAGATTGCAGCCATAAGTACTTTTTTAAACAGTCTTTCATGCAAAAAGAAAAAAAAAAAAAAAAAAAAAAAAGTGGTGGAGGGTTGAGGAGCCATAGCTGGGTTTCTGTTTATTTAAAATAAGCTACCAAAATATTCTTCTGGAGAAGCCATATGAAATCCATTCCTACACAATCCTCCCTAAAACACTGCCTAGACTCTAGACAAAAGAGCTTGTTGCTTAGCAACCCCACTAAAGCTAATCAACACAGCTTGGAATATTAATATTTATCACTCCCCCCCAGAAAAAAAACATTATTCTGAAATTTGAAAAGACATCTTTCCTCCCTCTCTTTTAAAGTTAATAATATATAAGAAAAAGTTACATTTTTGAATATAACTTATATTTTGAATTGAATATTTTTGAACGGGTTTTACCTGGGTAGGCCAAATCCAACTCTTGTGTAACTAGCTTAAAGGTCTAAGTAAAAGTTACTCTTTGGGGATGAATATCTAAAGCTCAGATAATATTCAGCTCTCAGTGTGTTGTAGATTCCCCTGAGGTCACCAAGGACCTACAAACACCAGGGCAGGCCTTGAATAAGCTAGAGTGAAAAAAAAAAAAAAAAAAAAAAAAAACAGAAAACAAGGTAGAAGGAGCTCTTGCAGATTACATTCAGAATGCGAAACGCATTTGGCATATTAGAGAAATGCCTGAGAAAATATACAAAAAAAAAAAAAAAAAAAAAAACAGAAAACAAGGTAAAAAACTCAACTATCCACATCAGGCCTAACCAAGCCCCAGGTATTGCTTGGCAAAACATTGTGCCATCGCAGCAAGAGCCATTTGCATGGCATGAGTGCCCTCCCCTGCTTGGGTGGAACTCCTAATGGAAGAGTGGATGACAATGTCTCTGGATGAAGTAAACTATTCAGTGCCTTGGAAATAATTTGTTTTGGCCTTCATTTTTCCATTTGTGTTAAGCGGCAGTGATATTAAGGGTTATTCACTTTTAAGCCTTTCAGCCTTTCCATTCAGCCATCCATTCAGGCTACCAGGAGAAATGCACACCTAAAGTTGTATCAAAATGCCATGGTTATACAGGGCCTTCGTGTGCAAAGGAGAAGTTGAACAAAAATAAGTCAACTTTGAGCCTCTACATACTAAGCACAGCTGAAAAAAAACCAAAAGGCTACTTGTACATATGCCTAAATATGGGGTTGGTGCTTGATGTTTTGGCTTTGTTTTCTTTGAAATCTTGGCCACAATATGTGATGCTCAGCAAGGCACAGATATTCTCTTTGGAGTAAGCAGGGATTCCTGAGTCTGCCTGCCAAAACCACTCAAGGATGAGGAAAGAACTGCACTTCTGGAAGCAATTTCTTTGCAAAATCATTTTCCTTTGGGAGTGGAGAGGAAATTATTTTAAAGCTAGGAGCTGATGTGTATAGAAAGCTAATTGCAGACATTACGGAGGTGCAGCTCTGTGAGCAGTAGGTGATATTGACTTCAGGCTCCAGCAGTGTCTTAATACTGTGCATTTTCTTTTTTGTCCTCTAGATTTCCCCGCTGCTTGCATACAAAGCAATAGTAAGAAGCAGTTCCTAATAGTTCTAGGTGTCTGCAAACACTTGAACTTCTTGCACTGATTCCAAATGGAGAGGAACTTTGGCAGATGCCTTTTAGCCAGCGCCCATCAATCTTTCCTATTTGTGAAGGCAGAGCATACCTCCAACTTCTACTTTCCCTGGACAGTTATACTAAGACCTATTTCGTGGGCTTTCCCCTCCCTTTCAAGTAAAACAGGCTTGTGCTTTGGAGAAGGGTTAATTCCACCTGGCCAGATCCTCAGCTGGAGCCAGTCAATATATCTCTATTGCTTTTATCAGCTACTCTGCCTGTGACAGCTGAGAATGACCTGTTCTTTATATCTAAAAACTTTCTTTCTTAGGAGCCTTGGAATCTGGAAGCTTCTTATTTTTGATTGGATTAGCCTCCATCCTAAAGAAAATCAGCTTACAATCTCTATAAATTGGCCATGCTTTGATTTTACTCATTTTTCACCGGTTCTGCCCTTCTGAATCTCCTTTAGGATCACTCCTCGCTTACACTGATAGAAGAGGGAGAAGATACCCCTAAGTACCCCTAAGTCCCCTCAGAACCAAAATGCAGGTAGCAATTTTAGGTGCAAATACCTCTAGGCAAAGTAGCTACAAATACAGGCAAAAGAGAGAAAGGAGATCGGGGTAGATGTGAGCAAGATGAGTGATAGCTGTGCAAAGGGCTATACAGATGTAGAGTTTAGAAAAGCAACAGGCCTATAACACCCTCATCTCCTCTTGTGCCAGCTGTCAGTGATATAACCTCACATTCAGGCTATAATCAGGCACCACCTTTTGGATGCAGGTTATCAGTGAACACATACTCTTTAGCACCTTGCAGAGAAAATATAGGCCCATTTGTGGCAGGAAAAGCCTTTACATAAACTTCCTCCAGTTTACTTTAGTCTAGGCTCAGCCTACTCATGCTTGGCCTTTGCTGCCATGGGAATAAAAGCCCACACATGGGCTATTCTTCTAGTGGATCTGGGAAGTCCAAATCCTGGCAGGGAGACAGCACTGAGGGTAATGATGCCTCCCAAAGGCAGGAACACATGCAGAAGAGGTCTGGTGGTCACTGCAGACAAGCTGTAAATGCTGCCTTTATGCTAAAAGAGCTAGCATCTTGAGAGGCTGTAGAGCAGCACTTAAAATAAATAGCATAATTGTTTTTGTCCTGCTCTGTTTACCTCTTTAAATGGCAGATTAGGAACGCTATTGCTTTTTAATTACCTTTTTTTTTTTTTTCTCCCTCTACCACTCAATTCAATCCTATTAAGAGCCAGGATGAATGGCCACTGGATCCTATCCTTAAGCGTGGAGGCTGGACCTGGCTTGGCAGGGGAAGTGCAAATTTGCTTCTCTTCCCTTGACCCCTTTGAGAGGCCCATCTGAGGCAGTGCCATCCTCCTACTCACTCTGCTGCGAGCCCAGCTGGGTTATTATGTGCACAATATGGCCCATGCTATACCTGCAGCCAGACCAGGTCCACAGAGGCCACCGGCCAGAGGATGTGACTGCTAGCTGACTATGCTGGGATGGAGCCAGGAACCAAGGAAAAGATCCCGCTTGTCCATCTCATTTTCACCTCAAATGGCTTCCAAAGGGCTGAAAACTTTTGCATTTGCCAACCTTCCTCAGCTATGCGATCTCCGTTCTTCAACATTCCTGGATCCTGCAGGTTTTGAGTTAGCTTATGTTCTTGACTTTTCTCTTCTTTATTTTTCTATATTTTTGAGCTTCTAAAGTCACTTCTGTAGGAGTAGAGGGTGTTTCCTGTAACAATACTTAACACGTGTGAAATGCTTTTCACCTTTCCAACAAACTCACTTAACAAATTAATCCTTGTAATATCCCTGGGAGAAAAGCAAACATTATCTCAGAATATTTCAGAATATTTCAGAATATTTATTTAAGGTTGGAAGGGACCTCTACAGATCATCTAGTCCAACCTTCCTGCTCAAGCAGGCACACCTAGAGCATGTGGCACAGGGYGGCATCCAGGCGGGTTTTGAAGACCTCCAGAGAAGGAGACTCCACAACCTCCCTGTGCAGCCTGTTCCACTGCTCTGTCACCCTAACAGTAAAGAAGTTCCTCCTCACCTGGAGACGGAACTTCTTGTGTTTCAGCTTGTGGCCATTATCTCATTTTCACACACGGGGAAACTAAGGCAGAGAGGTGAAGTGAATTGCTCAAGGCCAGTGGATAATTTGGTATTACAGCCAAGATTAAAAACACAGGGATGGTTACTGGCTCCTGGTTCTGCATTCAGGCAACTAGACCAGGTCCCTAATGGATAAAATAGAGTGCAGATGTGACCTTCTCCTTGAATCAAAAGTTTTGCTGTTGAATATGCAGATAGACTGAGGCTGGGAGCTGGCAAGATGAGAGGTAGGGACAAGCACTGACAGACAGACCCCTTTTTCATATCTGGTTTGAGTCCTGGTCCTTTTCTAGCTGTCCTTGCTCCAAAGAGGGAATGAGCTCTGTAACACATAAAGCAAGGGGAGTTACAGATAGAAACGGTGAAAACTTTATGGCAACTATGGCAAATCAGAACCTGCAGTGTGGAAGCAGTGCAGAAGATATGGACACTGCACCTCCTGCAAAAGAATCCCCACATAGGAAAATGTGCCATGCTTGCCATGCAGGAGTGTTATTAGAGTATTCCTCTGGCTAGCTTAGGGCTTTTTCCCCACAGGAAAAGATGCAAACAGCTTGTCTGATAAATATTTCTTTTTTTTACTGTTACTAGTGTCATCCTCCTTAAAACAGTTCCGCTTGTTCTGGAGCTATAATGAGCAAGCATGCATCCTTATCACAGTAAGGGTTCCTAGAGAGGGAACCAAATTCTGGCTTTAGTAGCAGTCGTGCAAACTGAGAGAAGCTGCTGCTTCTTTGGAGGAGTTGCTTGATGCCTCTATATCTGAGCACTGAACAAGCCCAGAGTATCCATCTCTAGACCAGAAGGGAGAGGAAAAATAGAGAGTGTGTGTATCACAGGCAAGGACAGCAAGAATGCTACTCCATCGGCCAGCACTATCAAAAGTGCTGCTCTAGGGAAGCCTGCACCAGCATGTCAGCGTTGCTATTAATAATGAGCTCTTTCTGCTCTAAGAGAGTTGGTGGTTGAAGAATCAAGACTGTCCCTCCAAACTCAGCAAACACTCCTTCTGGAAAAGAGTTTCAATATTCAGTATTTTGTTTCAATACTTTGAAACACAAAGAACAGCAAACATACGTGCCATTTTTAGTTTTGCACTGAGGCAAATTGTGCCAAGCATTTTGTGAGAGAAGGACAGAAGAGGACAATCCATCAGTGCAGAGTACATCAACATATTAAAAAAAAAAAAATGCAAGTAGTGGGGAAAGCTTTTAATTTGAATGATATCAGTGCCCACAAGCACGACAATAATTAAAGGTCTGCCAGCATGGCTATTATACATTCTGGTTTAGTGCATTTAATATCTCAGCTGCTTCAAATCACATCAGCCTGATGGCTGGCAAACACTTTTCCAGTCTGGATGCAAATCAAAACCTCATATACCGTTCCGAATCCTTACTTTAAGACTAGGACTGTTTGCAACAGGACAGGACAGGCCGTCCTTCGTCCTTGCCGTGCAGTTCAGTGATGCCGCTTTACGTTCACTGCCTGAAAAAGAAGGGAATAAATTATCTTCCTCAGAGCTAGGATGAAGTGATATTGTGTCCTAATTCAGAGCGTTTTTTTCCACTTCTCAAAACTTTCTTTCTCTGCTTTCCCTGAGAGATGTGTCCTCCACCAACCGGCTGGGACGCTCCCTCCTGCTTTGGGTCAGAAAAATAGTAAGTGAAGGGGTATGGTCCACCCTTCCACTGACAGGTCTAACAGGACCCTGCCAGCCACATGAGGGTGTTTAGGGTGCTGTTGCTGGGCTTATTACTAACCTGGTGCCCCCAGTGACAGGGGGAGGTGGGAGAGCACCTGCTCTTCCTCCTACACCTCCGTCATCTTCCAGCGCTTCCGCACCGCGCTATCCTGTAGAGCCTCAGAGCTCCACAGGAAGAGCAAGCGTAGCCCGGAGTAGCGCTGGCACAGAACCAAGGCGGATGGAAGCAGACGATCGCTTTTGTAAATAGTAATTTACTACACTCAAAAACAACAACAACAAAAAGAAAATGCAGCAACTTATTTTATTTTTATTCCACAAAAAAAAAAAAAAAAAAAAAAAAAAAAAAAAAAAAAAAATTTTTATTCCACAAAAAAAAAAAAAAAAAAAAAGTAAATGAGAGAGACTAAGAAACTCAGTGGCTAGCATTTTGCTAGATGTTTGCCACTCGCTTTCACTTTGCTCTCCCTTTTAGCCCATGACCTTGCTAGTGCAGGATCAGTACCTCCGTGCGTGTTTGTGCAGGGTGGCCTTGATCCTAGTCAGGACTTTCTGACACTTCTGCAATGATAGCAATGGTGTTTTAGGCTGAGATGGCTGCCAGCATCAACTTGCAAGAGGTCAGAAGTGCCATAAGGGCCAGGGCAGGTGGCACAAGGGGAGAGTTAAGGTGAGAAACGATTAGCTGCCCACAGCTCGGAGTGCTAGGTCTGGATGACCAGGCCAAAGTGCGAGTGGCCCTGTTAGGATTAAGGAGCGAAGGGTCCAAGTGGGCCTGCTGGCATAGATGAGGGAAAGTGAGAGGGCAAATGAAGGATTTATGTGGATAGATACAAAGATTTAAAAAAAAAAAAAAAAAAAAAGAAAAAGAAAACAAAACAAAACAAAACACAGCAAACAATGGCAGTTTTCTTTGCCGGTTTAGCATGTGCTATTTTATCAACCCAGTCTCTTGGAAGTCACATCTGACCACTTTTTCCTTCACTTGGAGGCATAGTAAATGACTGTCTATGCACTTCTAGACCATGGCAAATGCAGGCTAAAAGCATTTCAGGCAAAAGTTTCACTGTGCATTTGCCGTGCAGTCAGACTGGACACAGCAGTGGTTGTCCCACAGCAGCTGAGGGGCAGGAAGCCCCTCCTGCAGGGGTAAAGCAAGGCTTAGGAGGTGCTGATTTGAACTCTCATGGCAGCTCTGTCTGCAGGGTGCTCTCAGGTATGGCCTCACTCCTCCCTCAGAGATGTTAGTTCATAGGGTGGCCTTGCCTCCTCTAAGGACATTAGTAGTTGCTCTTTCTGTCTGGCTGCCTCTTCTCACATCTATGTTGGAAGCCAAAGGATTCCAAAGTTGCTGGGAGGAGGGTGTCTACCTTAGCAATGTAGTGTGCTGGAGGGGTCCTTTTGGTGTAAATTTTCCTCATGTCCCTACTTGGTCTCTTGGGGTTGCGTACCAGCACCAATCTAGTCATGGCCATGACCAACTCAAAGCCATTTCCACCTTTTGGGCACACTGCTGGAGTTGCAATAGAGACAAGAGGCCCTTCATCTCTTAGTGCTCTGTGTGTGCATGCCGTGTTGTGTGGGAACTGGTGCAAACTTCGAGCCTGGCAAATATGTAACATGGATGTGCGGTCTTGGAGCCGTAAGGGACAGCACCAATGTAAACCACGCTCATTCCCTCCTAGCATGACACTAGTTGGTCATGTAGATGTGTCCACACAGCATCCAAGATCATGTAAGTCTTGTTTCCAGGAGACACCAGACTAAGAACACTAACCCAGTCAAGTGCTGTTAGCTAGATTCAGTTGTTAGCTAATGAATAGCTTGAACGAGCGTCGGTTTTAGTACCTATGTTGTCAATTGTAGTAAGAGAGTTTTGTTTTATGCTGATCTTTAATGATTAGTTTAAATATTGCTGTCTGCTATTAATTGGTGCCTGTGCCGTCTGCCTGGCTACCTCCTGCCAATACACACAGTTTGATGTAGCTCTAAGCCGACTCGTGGCAGGAAACCTTGCCAAAAGAAGCCCAAGCGTAGGCAGGCTGCTCAAAGAGCTGCAATCTGAAATGAAATCAGATCAAACAGGCTTTCATTTGCGCTGTGCTCCTCACCCACAAGATCCTATTACCCAAACCTGGGCCACAGTTGCAGTTATAACTGTTCTCCAGTGTCGCAACTCAACAGCCCAGGCTCATACTTCCTACTCCCTGTCATTCCTTGCTGCATCCAGTGTAAGGAGCCACCTGCTGCCTTTTGTTTGCTGGAGCTGTCCCAAGCCTGCTCCCACTCCGCAGCTCCATGGAAGCTCCCATGGAAGCTGCTGTCCATACGTGGTCCTAGCTGGCCACAGGAGCACAGCAGATTGCTAGTTAGTATCTGGGGAAAGCTCATTGTTGGTATTGATTTGGGGGAATTCATCCAAAACCAGGGTCTGCATCAAGGCACCTGGAAGGGACAGTCTAGTACCTCAAATGTAAGTCTTTTTGTCCAAAAAAAACCCAAAAAAACTACCTATTTTTTATACAAAGCTGGACACCAAATTGTGAGACCACCAGGTAGATGATGCTAATTGGAAATGTGGCAAAACCTTTTCTGTCGGCCTTACTATAAGGGCTACTGGTTCAAGACAGGGTACTAAAGCAGAGCTGGTTCAAGTGCTTGTGTGGGAAGCAACGGGGAAGGACTGGGGAGGAATCAGAGCAGAAGACAGATAGCATGAGAGGGGATTTATCCCAAAAGGAGCATACCAGAGCAGCATGTATTAGAAGATCCTGAGAGGGGATCACAACAGCAAGAGGAATAATACAGCGTTTTTGCTACAAGAAGAAAAGAGAGCTAGATTGACATGCAGATATTGCTGCTGGCAGATATGGTTTCCAGGGAGTTTCCAGCAGCACTATTAATAAATAACACTTTTTATTATAAGCTTTGCACTTCAGAGCTATTGCTGTTCGCACTGCGGTGGTTCTCTCTTTTTAAAGGCACAAGAGCCTTTCTTGGCCACCAGTCATTCTAATGCATAAAATCAATGTTGTCTTCTTGTGCCTGCAGCTTGCTGCTTTGGGGTAGACAATGTATTTTGGGTCTAATTTTTATGTCTTTCAGCATTTGGACATAGCATTTATTTATTCCTAGCACAAGGAGCAGACAGAAATTAGAGAAAAAAAATAGGGAAAAAGAAATCACAGAATCACAGAATGGTTAAGGTTGGAAGGGACCTCAAGAGATCATCTAGTCCAACCCCCATGCTCGAGCAGGGACATCCAGAGCATGTGGCACAGAGTGGCAAATATAGAGAAAAAAAATCTGGAGAACCAGAAAGAAAGCAGATTCTGCTGGTTCTCAAGAAGTGAAGGGGTTTTATATTCCCTTTAGGTATGAAGTAAAACAAGCCCCAGGCCTATCCAGTCCCACTCCTGTTTGGTTTGTGTCTCTCCACAGAACAACAGAGATCCTTGTAACTTCTTGGTCTCCAGAATAAAAGAGATGACAGACACGCAGGGATAACTTTGAAACAGTTTACCTTTGTGCTCCCAGTTCCTTTTTAGTCTTAGGGATACGTAGATTTGATCTTTTGCAAGAATGGGATTTCAATTGAGCAAAGCAGCTACAGGTCCTCCTTTGGGGAAGACGGCAGCTGCAGAAAAGCCAGTCCTAACCCCACTAAATCTCCCCTGTGAGCCTGCATCAAAATCACATCAGGGCAACACATTTGTGAATTACGTGCTTGTGATCACCGTGTAACTTCCATTATTTTAAATGTAATGGTGAAACCAATGGGCAGCACGGAAGATGAATGGGGAATTGATCATCTTTTCTGGACAGATCCCCACCGTACACTGAAATCTATGTACACTGCCTAGGTACTGCAGTGATAAATGCCTTGGAAATGTTTATAGGTTAGATGAGACTCCCGTTGTTTAGGACACAGCAGCTGAATTTTGAAGCTATGCCTCTGGAGTTTACGGCCTACACTGAGCTTTCTGACTAGCACAGTTCATTCTTTTTTAATAGATTTTGCTCCAACAAATAGCTCTAAATGCCAGCAGTCTTAAAACTTCACAGATAAAGACTGCACAGATTTATTCTTTTTTTTTTTTCCTGGTCCTCCTGCAGCAGGTCACCTAAGAAACTGGTAGCCACCGTCTGGGCATGCCACAGGGCCACGAGAGACCTGATGCTCCAGCCCATGCTCTGTGGAAAGGATGATGCTCCCGCTGGACAATGTGCCCCTCACTGCATTCCCTGCCTTCCCCCTTCCCCTCTGCAGCTGATGGAGTTGAGGGCCCCTTCCACTCCCCACACCACGATGGGAGCTTCTGTCCCAGCTCTGGGGTCTAAAGTCATTCATCTGGGTTCACTTCCCCAGCCCCATGTGCAGCTAAATCTCCTTGAGGAAGTGAGAGTCCTCTTTTTGCAGCTAATTGACCCTTGAGAAATCAATTCTGCTTTTATAGCACCTTTCTCCGTGGCAGAGATTTGTTAGTGGGGTGTTGCTTCTCTTTACACACACAGAGATAGCCACGCTGGAGGGTTGCCCACGGTGTGTGGTAGGCTGCAAAGGATGCAGCGCCTAGACTGAACTGCTCTGCCTTTTCCAAGGAACCCTACCCACACTGGCCTGTGGTAAGGGAGAAAGCAAAGCACAAGACCATGGTTATAAAACCAGCAGACAACCTGCCTTTTCTTCAGCAACAACAACAACAACAACAAAGAGATAGAACTGCCTGCCTATTCTGGGACCAGAAAGTTGAATAATTCAGATGAACCCAGGCAGTCTTGCAAAGATACGTGCTTCCGTTTGTGGATTGTCAGTCTTATTTGGTTCATGAGGCATGCACACTGCTTTGGGACACATCTCCCAGCTAGAGATATGCACGAACTACCAAGACCCAAGGGGAAATACTCATGTTAAAGCAATATAGAAGTCTAATCCTCAAATTCATGACATTCTGTTGGATTATGGCACCATTACAATGTAGATTAAAAAGCATTTGTTACATTTATTGTTTATTTTATGGGCTAGATTAATGTCACTATATTAGTTGTTTTGCCAAATTGAATAGTCAGTTTAAAAACTCCAAAACATGCACATGAAAAATGTCCGGCGGAGGATTCGCTATGTAAGATTAAGTTCTGCGTTATCATTCATGGTTAATTTAGGAGCGTTAATGATGTGTGGGTTGGACATAGGTTTTCAGGCATGTGTTATTTTATTACCTGATCACATAATTAAAATGTCACTTATCAAAGGACAAATTTTAATGAAGTTAAAAG
The DNA here is from genome assembly GCF_003342845.1 of Nothoprocta perdicaria. Lineage (NCBI taxonomy): Eukaryota > Metazoa > Chordata > Aves > Tinamiformes > Tinamidae > Nothoprocta > Nothoprocta perdicaria. The sequence continues at coordinate 70,502 of NW_020455550.1, read as the reverse complement.
TAACTTGATGACATTATTTGACCTGTTATAAAAGAGGATTATTTCCTGTCTGTTACTGATTGAGTTTCTTTGATACTATGAAAATAACTGTTTTCCAATTAGCTTTTTCTTCAGAGAAGGGACAAAGCTACATACTACAGTTTTCTTATTACCTTCAAGACCCCTGCTAGCTGGGTGCACTGGGAAGACCTTCTGGTTTTACACTTTCAGTTCATCAACTCATTGAGATGCTAAAGAAAGGGTAAATGTTGTTACTCTGTGATAAAATGTGTGAGAAGGGGGTCAGGAGGAAAGGTGTGTAATTACAATGATATCTGCCGAAAGTCATTTAAATTGAGCTCTATTCGGGTAGGACTGGAGGGACTGACTTATGAGGCGAAAGAAAAATGTCAATCTCAACAAGGTGACAACTAGTAGGCAGGCAAAATCACCACCAACAAGCTTTCAAAAAAGGAAAATGCCATTGGAAAGAGGTGAAGTTGACAAGGTGCAAGGAGCTCTAGTGAAGCATAATAGAGTAACCATGAAAACTTTTATTTACTAAAGAGGCTTCTTATCAGCGCCATTTAGGTGGCTGCTGAGTACGGCTGGGTGGGCGAGGGGTTCCTTTTGTTTGGGTAGTTAAAGTTTGGATTGATCATTATAGAGTTCTGGTCATCTATTTGACTTGGGTAAGTGTTAAATGGGTTCGTTGTCAGTCTACTTAGAAGAAAATCTGACGCAATTCATTTGGATTTCAACAGTGAATTAAGCCAGCTTGTTCATTTGCAGTCATAGCTGGCAGCGCTAGGAACTCTGATGGGTGACAAGGGATGGGACAGTCTCTTAGAGCAGATAAGATTTAATAGGGAGGGCAGAGTTGCAGAAAAGATCAGGAACATGTTTATTCTGATGGTGTAGGACCTCCATGGGGGTAGGCTGCATCGAGCTCTGACCAGCCCTACGTGTTAGGACACTCATCCCAGGGTATCCAGACGTACTTCTAGTAGGAAGGGTCACCACAGGCGTCAAGACCAGCTGGTTCTTTCAAGGACTGTGTTAGTTATACAGCCCCCACTTTGGTTCCATGTAAAGGCTTGGTGGGCTGCAGCTGACCACAAGCCAGCTCCCCTCCCATTACCAACACTGCTTTGACCTCAGCTAGACAAAGCTCAGCTATTTGCTTCTGCTCACAAGATCCAGCAAAATTTGGAAGCCATGTTGTCCATGGCAATAACAGATTTAATAGAAGTCCTGGTCCTGCATACCAGTTTGTTTCAGAGCACTGAAAACTCATTTGAACAAACAAAGCAGTAGCAGGGAACCACCCCCAGCTACTTATTACATACTAAAGATTTCTTTCCTTTATGAAAAACATCCTCTTCTTTTCAACAAGCTGCCTTCTACTCTCTCCCTTGCAGCTCTTTATGTCAGAGACCCAAACAATAAGAGCATCGCTCGCTGCTAAATGTCTAGTTTCAATCTGGAAAACGTCACAGATCTCCACTCATGTGGGCAGGATGCTGAACTGAAACATATATCCTGTCTCTTCATTCAAGATTTCCTGCAGAGGTGCATTTTCTCCCTCCCAAAATCACCATTAATTTAAGCATAATAATGCTTAAATGTTAATGAGCACTGTTAATGATACCAGCCTCTCGCTGACAGAGAGGAGGATGCAATTGTCCATTTGTGCTCCCAGGAGACCTTTGCTTCACTGTGATAGGCACCAATGCTAGGACCTAGATAGCAGGGGAAATTGTTAACTTTGTCCCAGGGAATCACAGTTATCATTTCCTTGAAAGATGAAAAGGTCATTAAACTGACTGGGAACACAAAGCAACTGTACTCAGGCTGGACTGTATCATCTTCGCCCATTTCAACTGCGTTGTTCCTTGTCTTATTGGTGGTATGCCAAAGAGTGCTAACATTTCTTGCAAGTAGACTGCTCTTGAACCCAGGATGTACAGGAGGAACAGAGATGCTGGTTTGTATAAGCCTTAGGTGCACAGAAAACCTGATCCTTGAAGGTATTATAGGCATAAAGATGTCTACAAATCCACCTGAATTGTCTTAATATCATTTCCAGTATTTAAAAATAGGGCAGTAAGATTCCTGGTCACTGTCAGAAAATAAACTTCCTCCAATTACAGGGCCTTATAAAACACAAAGCTGTATTTCTCCTAGAAGATTACCATGAGGTTGATTTTTATGGTTATAAAGAACCTGTGTTAGTTTGTATGGATAAATTTCCCCATAATGACACCGGCAATTTTTTTTTTTTTTTTTTTTTTAATTATTAGGAGCTTTCGATAGAGCATATTAACCAAATAAGAAAAAAAGGATGGATTCACTACAATTTTTTTCCCATTTTAAAATTCATAAAAAGGCATTATTGGTGTGTTAACCTTCAGCCATATGGGATACAATACCAGAAAATGATGATAGGAGACATGATCTCTGTAGGAAATTGCCTCTCCAAGAAGGGGCAGCTGAGAAGAAAAGTTTGTATTTTGGATCTCTGCAACATGAGAGCAAGGGAAGACATGCACCGGGGTAGGAAAAAAAAAGGCAACTTGAAAGAAACAGGCTCAGGGCTTTTCTTCTTGGGATGCTGAGAAAGATTTGTGGCTCTCGAGTACCAAAATTAAGGACTCAGGAGAGACTGCTAGGCAAGCGCATGGAAGAAACTGGGAGAAAACAGGTTAAGAAGATATAGATGTAGGAGAGTGATTTATTTTAACTTTTGGGGAGGTAAAGTGTGGGAGGTATTCCTGGATAAGAAGCACTTGAAATCTGAAGCACTCACTGTGATGTGAGATCGGCGCCTGCACTCGGTTCTGCCTTCCCACGAAAGGCACGTGGCCAGAGCAAACAGCTTTGGGGATGTCTTGCTGCACCGTTAATATCTTTGTGTTTAATTGCTCTTTCTGCTGCTGGAAGACACATTTTATTTCACCAGTATTTGTATGGGGTTGTGGTTGCATTGTATGGGGTTGTCATTGCATTAAGAAGTAGTGTGGACCTTCCAGAGGACGCTCTGGGGGCATGTAAGGAGGGTGTTTTATGGGTAGGCATGCACATCTGGGTGAATCCTGTCATCATGCAGACTTAATTCAAAATACATTGGAGGAAGACATTATTCAACAACTAATAGATGTTATACCATCAACATATTCTAATGGGCTGATTAGCAATTTTATTGTATTTAATTTGCACCATGGCAATTCAGTGTCAGGTGGAAGAGCTATCAAAATGAAAGACTGCATTAAAATTAAAAACCAATAGTCCAACTTCCAGTCTGAATGAGCTCCCCGGCAGAATGATGAAGTGTGGTTATCCAGGAGACCGTCCTGCACATCCAGTAAAAATGGCCTATGGAAACCCATGCGAGATGGTGGAGCAATTAGTTGTGCCAACTATTTTGCACACAGGCTTAGCAAACGTGTCACTCTGGTTTTAGGGTTTCTCCTTTTAATTCTATTTTCATGAGAACAAGAGTGAAAAGTCACAACCCTGCATGTTTCTCTTCTGAGAATGCTTCCTCCTGCATTCGAAAACAGTCAAGCTTAGCTGCTGCTTTTCAAACTACGAGCTTGTGAGCAAGAGTTTGTCATCCTTTGCTCTCACTTCCACACCTATAAAGCAGCTACCTTGTCTCTCATCTGCAAAAAGTGGATATTCAAAATGCAGCTGAACGTCCCGCACGTAGGATCACAGGTCCCTCTGCTATGGGGGAAAACATTTGGATTTTGCATTTCCTGGGTGCTCCCCATCCATAGCCCCTGTGCACTTGGTGGCTTCCCTGGTGGAGGTGGCCAGCGAGGACTCCCATGCGCCCACGTCCCCACAGCCTGTGCTCACACCTCCTTAGCTGCGATCTCCCAGGTGACCAAGACGACACAGTTAAATATACCCATCCCGAGGAGAGAGAAGATGGATTTGCAGCAGATGGAACCACAGCTGCCTCCCCATGTCCCGCTCGGCCGTGGCCGCTCAGATGAGTGCTCCAGCTGCAAACCTGGAGGGCGCTCGCTGCCCGTGGGGCTGGAGTAATGCGGGGTGTGCACGGAAGGGAAGCGTGCCTGCAGCTGCCGGCCTCGCCGTGGACTCGGCCACGTCGTCTCGCTGAGTGGGTGAAAATGGATCCCGCCGTCCTTTTGCTCTGCCGCCTTCCTGCGAGATCAGCAAGCGACTCCCTCGGACACACTGAGCAGGGCAGGGGCCAGAGCCAGGCCCAGAGGACGAGGGAGGAAGGCAGGAAGGTCCCCTTTGGTGGGAATGCCCTCTCAGATCAGTGTAAGCCAGTCACAGGAGGCTACGCCTTTAGGAAGTTAGGGAAGTTTTGGACAGGCACTTCTTCCCTCCCTGGTACTGAATCCACCAGACCCAAGGAGCATTAGCATCCATGAGTCTAGGACATGCTTTTGGGTAAATGAACCTTTTCCCTGTACATTTTCTGCAAGCCCATACTCCTTTGGCACACTGTTTGTCAAGGACAGTAGCAAAACATGACGTTTAGCATGGCTATCATTTCCAGGAACGAAAAGCCTTTGCAACGGGAGGCAGGGATGGAGCTGCCGAGCGCAGTTCCCTGCAGCTGCTGGAGCTGATAGGAAAATGATAGGGAACTCCCAGCTTGAACAGCACCGCCTGGCCCTCCGAATCACCACGGAGAGGATATTTGGATGTAAACTCAGGGTGCAACACCCTGAAGCCCCAGGTTCTCTGCACTTGGGGGAAGGCTACACGTGAAGAGAGAAGGGGCATGTCTGAACTCACAGTTTCTGGAAAAGAGATAAACCACCTAAAACAGAAGCTGGCAGCAAACCACAAGCGCCAGACTAACTTATGCAAGGACAAATTCTGTGAGTCACAGTGCGATGAACAACACTTGACATCCGTCTAAATCTTCCTTGGAATTAAAATATTGTCTTTTTTTTTCCTCCCAAAGAAAAACATGTTCCATTGTTACTTAAATAACATATATTTTTGTAATAGCCTTTTAATGCAGGGCTGTTTTTCTTTAGGCTCTTGGATATATGCAAATGAAAATGAAGAGATGAACTTAAGTATATAGCAAGCACCAGAGTGTAGAAAAAAAAAAACAGAGGGATGAATGACTCTAAAGATCAATTGGCAAAGCAAGCTTTGGGGGAGTTTGGGAAAGAAAATGAGGGTTATTAATTGCCAAGTGTCTCATCCTATGCGAGTATAACTACCTTATTACAGTAGCTCTGCAGAAGTCAGAATATGTGAAGGGAACAGCCTCCACTGGAATAAGTGATACAAATCAGAACGTTTCCATTCCCTCAGTGGTGATGCCATCAGACTCGGATAGTGCTGTTTAAATAAGAACGGCATCCTGTTTATGTGCATATCAACAATATGTATACCAGCAAAGGCTTGCAGAAATGCAGATCCTGCTCAGCATAAAAGTCTTTCCCACTATGGCTTCCTGGCAAAATAGCACGGGGACAGAAATCAGTAACAATTACTACAGCTGAAGCCAGTAATGAGATGAAATACATATGAATGTGTGAGAGGGTGAAACCTTGGCTCTTAAACAGGTACCAGTTAGTGCCTGGTGATAAGAGTTCCCCCGATGCCTCTCCCACTCCGTCCTCAGTTGCACGTGTGACTGCGGATCCTCTCATCCTGCTTCCAGCACCTCGGACTGGAGAACCTTTCAGAGGACAGCGGCTGCCGGAGCAGAGGGGCTGGAAGCAGCCTTGCTGCACGTGTGCGGCTTGAAGCAAAGGCAACGCTGGCACTTGTTTGGAATGAAAAGGCTGTCGAAACACAGACAAGGGAATGCAAGCTGAAAGCCAGCCCTGTGGTATTAAGCAGATAGATCCTGTCTGAGCAATGAATGCGTTCACTTTGCCCAGTCTCTGGCAGCATTCTGTGCATTTGCCTTTACAAAAAGTTGCTTGGGAGGATCTCCAGGACATAGTTTTACAGGGTTATGTGCTTGGTTATTTCTACTCTGTTATCCCTGGAAGGGTCATAGAAGGTCACCATGTCATCTCTATAAGCAGGATGTATTTTTTTCCAACTCAGAGGCTGTTTTAGTCTAATGCTACTAGCTGTGTTGGAAATTCTGAGTAAATAAGTTTTGTTCCAGACAAGAGCTGTCCAAAAGTTTATTCATGAACATTCATTCAGAGAAACCCCCCAAATTTGCTTACAGTTATCTTTTCAGCAGCATTTGCACAAGAGATACCATTGTATTTGCCAGGCTGGTGGAAAGCACAACCTTTGCAAGCGCACCTGTGAAAGTATTTGCATGTAAGTTCATGGAGGAATTTTTCTGTCCCCTAATCACTTTTGCTGTTTCACCGCAGAAAGAACAGAAGGAGATCCCCTCTCGGCCACTATGCTCAGCAGGGGCTGTCTTCCTGTCCCTTATCTCTGAATTGTCCTCCCCTCCCAAATCACACCACAAGATTAGTCCTACATGCTTGTGCCAAGTTTCTGTTAGAGTCCATCCAGCCTGCAGAAAGCAGATCTAAAATAGGTCATTGGAGCACTTCTATAACAGCAAGAAAAGTGCCTTGCTTTCCAGGTTATCCAGAAAGCAGCTAACTAGTAGAAAATCATTTAACTCAAATTTCTCTCCAGAACTCCCTAAAATCACCTATATCCTGAGCATGGATAATCTTAGCCAGAAAACAGAATCTCTGAAAAGCAGGAAGTTTTTTTCTTTTTTTGGTATAAAGCAGGAAATTAAACTCTCTGCAATTTAAACGATTAGCAGTTTTACAACCCAAACTAGCTACAAAGGATGCAAACACATGCAGCCCTTCTGACGAGCCTTGTCTCTGTCAGTTTGCATTTGATCCCTGAACAAAGGACCGTTGTCTCACCCGCAGCGAAGAATCTTTTTGACTTTGCAGTGACATGAATCTTTTTATTATAACTTCTATTATTTAGCTCTGGAATATTATTGAAGGGGGTTTTTTTGTGCTTTTTTTTTTTTTTTTTTTTTTTTTTTTTGTGCATTTTTTGTCTTCCAAAGTGTAATTTGACTACACTGCATTGAGAAAACTTCCAGAATTAACATATCACCTGAGAAGAGAGTTAATGATTATATGATCCGCCAATGTGATCCGCCAATTACGATGTGACTGCTCCTTTGACAACAGAATTACTGGGCTCTGCCCGGGCAAAGGCCTATGAAGCCTGGCACATTCGCGGGCTCGGGGTGCCTGGGGAAGAACCCCACAAGTGGGGCTCTAAGCACATGCCAGAGCCGAGGGCAGCTACTCACTCTGTTATTAGCAGAGGTTGTGCTGAGGTGCCTTCCCCCATGGCTCGCTAGTCCAAGGGGTTTGTTGCCAAACAGTTGCAAGGCTCGCATGGCACAGGACACCACGGGGATGAGCAGGATGGGTGGGAGGGCAGGGCTCAAAACATTTACCCAGCACCAGTAAGCTTCAAGCAAGGCAAAATATGCCAGTTCCCTGGGTTAGGTCCTTCCCTCAGTGACCTCCCCTGTTTTTCCCTTGTCCCTGTCCCACAGGAGCTCCTAGTTCCGCCTGGATGCCGCCCTGTGCCCCATGCTCTGGGTGTCCCTGCTGAAGCAGGGGGCTTGGACTAAATGATTTCTAGAGGTCCCTTCCAACCTCAACCATTCTGTGATTCTGTGATTCTCTGCAAGCCAAACTCTGCATCCCGAAGGATGTTGTGCCCTCTGTCAGCACCAGCACAGTCCATGGGCTCTGCTTTCCCCTAGTCCGAGATTTTCTACTCAGGTGAGCTTGGGCACTTCGGGACACTCAATAAAAATGCCCCCTAGATCCCCAGAGAGAGGGGAGCTTTTCTCAATTCTTTTCTCATGTCCCATTTGCCCAGGGGATATCAGATGTGGCCGTCGGGACACGGCAGCCGTGCCGCGTTCCTCGCTCCGAGGTGCGGCTGGATCCGCCTCTCTGCTTTGCTGCTCCATCCTCTGGAAGAAAGTAAACTCTCCTGCCACTGCGTTATTTGTATCCACTGCTTTCATGTGCTCCGTGCGGCTGGAATCCCGAAAGCTGCAGTGATTTAATGGCAGCTGTATACATAGTAAACCAGAGCGTGCTCTTGGTCACAACCCCTACAGTTGGGACTGTAAAACAATTTCCATCACTCCCTTCTCTCCCCTCTCACCAAGGCTGAATAAAAGCTTTCACTCTCTTTGAATGGTTCTGTTCAGGGGGTAAGTTGCTGCAGACAGTTCTCTCTGCTCTGAAAGCTGCCGTCATCAGGCTAAGAAATCACCTCTAAAAACTAAAGTAATCAATCTACTGTATATACTTATACACAGGAATAATTTCTCTCTTCATGGGACAGCTTACATGAAAACACTGAATCTAATTGAAAACTTGAAAACTGGTATTATACATTCATGCCTAGGCTGTAATCAAGCCACAGCTTCAGGTAACGTGTTATGACTTTAAAGGCTCAATCCAGTTGTCAAATACTTGGTAAACATGCTGTGATTAAGAAACAAAAAGTATTTATTTACTTTCATCTGCACATTTCTCCTTTCTCCACCATCTGTTTTACGCTGTTGATGTTATATGCTGAAGAAATCCCAGCTCAGATATCAACTTAACCCTCAAGTTCTAAAATTAAAAGGGTGCTCAGGTGGCTACAAACTCCTGGTAAACATCCTTTACTCTCCTGGTGGCTTTAAAGCATGGCAAGAGTTTAAAGCAGGGAGAACTCAGCCTGACGGTCCCTTCTGCCGCAGCCCCTCAAGTCACCCGGAGATGCTCCTCAAGACCCTCCTCTGGCTTGTTGGTTGACTTGATTTATCCAAGACAGGGAAAAGTCTTAGGAGGAAAGTCGCACAATACTGAGCACTGCTGAACAGCTGCCAAGTTCCCCCTTAAGGACAGCACTTTGCCTGTCCTTAAGTGATTATTTCATTATCTAAATACAGGATATTTCTGTGCGGACAAGAATATGACAACGCTAACTTTATTTTTCATTAAACTGAAAAAATGAGACTCAAAAGATACATTAGGAAAAGACAAGGGCATTACCATCTTTCAGTCAATTTTCTTATCACCTCCTTAAAAGTATGAGGAGATTCATTATAGATCTATAGTTTAAAACTGTGTCAGCAGAATAATTTAGGTGTTATCCAGATTTAACAAACCCAAGCTGTTACTTCTCCCAAAGGTTAGATGGGGTGATTTCTTTTTTTCCAGGATGCCTAGGTAGTACTTTTCACAAACTTTGCCTTTGGGGAAACTCTGAAGACATTTTCATTGTTACTAAACTTAATTTTCGATGCAGTCACCAAAGCACGATTAGCACATATGGTAGTGTGAAGATATAGAGTGCTTTTTTTTTTTTTTTTTTTGGACAACTAGGAGGTGGTGCTTATTTTTTCCCGGATTTCCAGGAATGCTGGTGCCCAGTCATGCAGACATGCCCGCGAATACCTTAGCTCTCAGGACCCTGCCTGCTCAGCTGGATGAAGAGGGAGCCTCTCTCACGCGCGTAGGTGTTGGCAGAATTTGGGTCAGCCAAATTCTGGCTTTGCCCGCAGCTCAGCCCTGAGGCTAAGCGGTGTGGTAAGAGCAGTGCTTGCTTCCTAAGCCGGCGCGGGCGGCTGGTGGCCTTATCTTGCTGGCGGCACGTGCACTAACGCTCCTTTGAACTGCGGCGCTGTGGAAAATGCAAAGTGCACGTGGGCTCCGGGCTGCCAAGGCCTGACATGAAAGGCCTGCTCTGGGCCCCAGCCGGCTGGGCTCCGCGGCGTGGCGAGCGCAAGGGCATCGCAAACGGGCCCGCCGCCTCCTGCCGCAGCAGCCGCGTGTCCCGTGTGGCCCTCCCGGCTGCCACACGGCCGCCCTGCATCTGCCGGGTGAAGGAAAAGGGGGAGAGGAGCCGAAGGTGAAGAGCTCCCAAAGCACTCGTCGGCCTGCAGAGTGACCAGGCCGCGGGGCACTAGTAAATGATGGCTATAGTGCATGATACTAACTGAAGAAAGATGTAAGAAAGGCAAAATAAGCACCTTTGAAAAGCTGTTCTTATATGCAAAGAAAGAGATGATGAAGTTTCTGCTGCTGCTTCTCCTGTTCATAACCCTGTATTACTTTAAAGTTTTCAAGTTAATCGAAAACTGCATTTCAGCTCCAGTCTCCAAACATTATCTTCTGTCAACATTCAAATGACCATAGCTTTACATCTTGTCATGCTACTGAAAGGGAAGGAGCGCTGTAAACTGAAATGCAGTTTCTAATTGCCTAAATGTTTTACCTTCTGTTTACCCTACTTTGACAATGAGTGGTTTATGTCAGCCGAAAGAAGTTGGAGATCTCAGCCTCTTGCTTTTTTTCTTCACAAATGACTCTGTGTTGGCAAGTCAATTTATAAAGGCTAAATTATAAGCAATAGACCAAAAATGGAAGAGCCTATATTAGATAAAATAGGTAATACAGGGTATAGTTTTCTGTCTGAGAACCTATCTGATGCCAAACTGACAATATTCTTGCCTGGCGGAAATTATGAGTCTTTTTAAAAGTGTATGACATGGCACACCTTAAAAATGGCAGTGTGAAAGACAGTGTCTGCTCTTCAGTAACCACAGGTAACTACGTAGCACTGTTTGATGTCCAGGAAGGAATCCTGCCCAGGCATGAAAGTGGGCCAGCCTTTAGGACAGAGCAGAGCATATCAGGTGACAGCACCAGATTTCATACAGATAGATGTGACTAATCACAGAAATATGCTTGCAGGGTAATAGCAGTGTAATTAGTTTTCAAAACTTGCAAAGGTCACCGAGTGTATGTATACAATTTTATCCAATTAACTAAAATTAGTTATGTGTGTTGCCTGTCATGAGTGTTTGCAAGGTTGTTTCGGTAAAGACTGGAATAATTGCTCTAGCTGAGCAGGCTGTTAGGGCTTGAAACCCTGATTCAGCAAAATATTTCAACACGTGCATAGTTTTAAGCATCTGAGAAGTCTCGTTGACAGTGGGACTACCTGGGTGTTTCAAGCTGAGTAACTGCTAATGTTTTTTGCTGACTATGTTGAATAAATGTGGTACAGGCCTGATGCTTTAAAATCACGTGTTGGGCAGAGCAAACAGTTACTGAACACCAAGTTTCCATCAAACATCCTGCTCCTCTGCATGGTGAGGGAAAATTTGAAGTTGTTCTGCTGTATGGAAGAAAAGTCAGAACTGACTGTAATTCCCCATACAGGCTTTTCCTGTTCTTACCAGATGCCTTTCATCTCTGCTGTGGTAGTAGTTTTGTATTATCTCTCCTTATTTTGAAACGACCAAAAAAGAAGTGGCTCACAACCTAAGCTCAAATTCTTGCAATTCTTGTGCGGTTTCATTCAAATGAGGGGCCATCAACATGTCCAAGACGCTCGATCTGCAGAGGGACCTCAAAGACTGCAAAATCCTATGACAATTCATTTTTTGTTTCAACAGATTGAGTCAGAAGCCGGGGAGAGGCAGGGGTGGAACACTTTCACGGTAGATATTGCATTCATGAATCCAGCCCTTTGTTCTGCTGGGTGCTGGATGCTGACAAATGCCCCGTTTCCTGAAAGCCACAACATCTTTGTCCTGTGTCCAGGTGCAGGAAGTAGGGTACAGACTGGAGCAGCCTGTTTCTAAACGGATTTTTTTTTAAATCATTTTAAGATTAAAAAAAAAAAAAAAAACTCAAGCCATCCTTAAGATCAAAAGGACTCCAGCTCAAGAAAATATCAGAGCCTCTTTTCATTCCATGGCTAGATGTCTTTCTCCACTAACAAAGTTGGGTTGAATCCAGCTATTATTTATCCTTCAGCATAGACACTGCCTTGTTTTTCCTTATGAAATCTTCTTTATGGTCATTAGGTCTACTGCAAGCTGCAGATTAGGTAGTTGAATGTGTATTGAGATACCATGTCAACCTGCTTCTTAGGTATGGTTGACACAAGACCAGTTACATGGCACTGGCAAATAGTCAAGAATTGTAATACTCTAGATGCTGAGCTCTCAGATATTGTCACATCAGATCACTTTATCCTGGAATTACTTCAAGACCCATGCTAATACCCAGTCAGTCTCTTAGTTTCAGACAGCACCGCCCAGCTTCAAAATCAATAGGAGGTAAATGGAGAGTAGTAGGGTCCCATGGAATATGACAACTTAGTATTGAAACACAGTGCACATCTCCTAGATGCTCAGACACAACTTAGACACTGCTGTTCATAAAAGTGTAGAGGGAAAGGTGTCTTCTCTCGGCATCAGTGTACTCACCTGCACTGCAGAAAGTCATTTCTCACACTCAGTCTACCTGATTCTGACCCCTTGAAGCTATTCACACTAGTCTACGGAGTGCTGGGTTGATGTTTGAGCTCTACAGGTCCTGGATCAGCAAGTAAGCATGCTAATTACTAGCCTGTGAGATTATTTTGAGTGTTTAGTTCAAAGGGTGCTCAAGGGTCCCCCTCTACTGAGCGTAAAACCTCCTGCAGGACACAGAGAGCATGTCCCACTGGCATATTTGTGGCCCTGCCAGCCAGAAGCTACTCTTGACATGGACAAGAGCCTGGTTCTAATTATCCTTCCAAAATCAGCAGATAAGGCTTGTGAATTCAAGATTCCCACACGCTAGGACTGTGCCGTATGCTTTGAGCCATGGCAGACCACAGCCACTCCCCAAACAGTACAAAAACAGCTTGGATATGCTGAAGTTTCAACACTTCCCCTTTTTTTTTTCTTTTTTAATTTGTGATAACTATTTTTCGTGTGACCTAAAACTCCATTTTTGAGCAATACACTGTTTTGGTGACAAGAAAACAGACCTACAGGGAAGTAGTTATTATGATTTTACAGCTGCATCTATTGCTGGACTAATGTAGAGCCCAACTACTGCTGGACTAATGTAGAGCCCAACTATCCCAGACTCTGACACTGAATTGAATGTGCCTTGGACAAGCCACAAAATCGCCCACAGATCACATATAAGAAGACAACATAAATAAAAGATTTACATACTGAAATAAAGTTATTACAATTGACCCAATCAAAACCAAATATGTTCTTCTTGTGCTTCTTCATACTGCTTACTGTTTTGCCACTCTGATTTCTGACCTGCCCTAGAGGAATAAACTCTGTGTTAGGTGTCAGCAAAAGTTGGGTTCTAATTACAGTGTTAATTGAGATGGGCTAGGTAGACCTGGACTAGTTATTTAACTGCTGTAGCTCATCTGATGCCTGGATACAACACAGTAGGGCTGAAAGGAAACTCTCTTAACTATCTGCCCTAAAGGAAACCATAAGTTCAGTCCTTGTATTCTCAGCAAGCAAGAACATCACCACTATGCACTTATGGAGGGAAAGGACCACACTTCAGGGCAGCCAGTGACTTGATGACAAAATACCTGAGAAAGTGGTAGGAGATCTTTGGTGAAACTTGTAATGAAGATTTATGAAGTTATTGCCCACAACTTTCTACTCTGTTAGTAAATTTGAATCATTGGTTGGGTTTTTTTTTTTTTTTTTTTTTTTTTTGTAGAAGCAGTTGAGATATCTCTGCTGACTTTGAGTGAGAGGTGCAAGTGACCCTGGGGGGAAAGGAGCAGCTGCATATAGCTTCAAAGGGCTGAGTAAGAGCCTGCAGAGTTTCCCTGATGATGGTCAGGGTGAGTTTCACAGCACACCTAGAAACTGTATGAACTATGAGTATTGCCTTACAGATGGCAAAATGGCAGCAAAAAGAGCCAATGGCACCAATAGGAGCAGAATCTGCACAAGTATCTTCCAGCTCCTCTCCCACATCTGCAAGCAAGGGGTCATCTCCAAAGGAGAGCTGAGTGCTTGCAGCATGCCTCGAAATCCCCGGGCATGTCACACATTCAACTCATGTCAGGACTTAGATCTGTACAAATAACAGGATTCCTTTAAACACAACAGGGAATTTCAGTACTTCAAAATCTTGTCCCCTGTTTGATCTTCGCTTACTTAATTAGCCTATTGCAGAATTCTGGGGGTGGAGTGCACAAAAATCAGGCTTCTGGATTTTAGGCATGTGCTAGTATATAATTCACTCGGAGTGCTCAGCAAAGGCTCCCCTCTAAATCCCGTGCTGAGTCCCTCATTTTGCCTGAGACATCAGCTGTGTCATTCCTGAGGGATCCTCCCAGGCAGGGCAGTAAAACACCCAGAAACTGAGCACCTTCTTTGGGGCTGACTTGCTACTGTGCATTTTACCTGAAATTGCTCAACATTGTCTATCTCTCTGTTCATCAAAGACTATTAGAAAGCATTATGTTTTCTGAGCTTACGGTTAAGAATTTGCAGCTTTCACGCCCTTTGCCCATTCAATACAGAGCAGTGACAAAAGGAGTTTGTCCATTTGACCAAGTCTGTTCTTTAATCTCCAGGACTTTGTTCTTTTATTCTCCTTCTCTTCTCTAGGAGTGCTCATCTCCTTCTCTTCTTCTAGAAGAAGAGAAGGAGATGAGCACTGCACATTTTGTTCAGATTGGTGGGGCTGGGGCAAGAGGACACAACCGAGAATACCTTAGTAGCAACTAATTCATGCAGCTCTCCTTCCACGAGTCCCTTTTATACCTTTAAGGAAGAGAATTGAGCCAAGAAGGAGCCCACACAGGCCCGTGGATGAATGTATGAACACATTCACTTATCACCTTTTATGCCCTGAAGTCATTTGAGTCTTCTTTTTCTTTCTTTCTAGAGAAATGCCAGGACATCGCATGCCCATGCAGCCTTGTCCCTTCACTGGTTGTGAGCCCCTGCTTCCCAGGTGTTGTAGGAGTTAAGTGTAGGGACTGGTGTCTTACAGCTACAGTGGGAGAAGATACTCTGCTATGCGAGCCGTTACCATTAGATGTCTCTAGTCCCTTGGTCTTGGGCAAGGAGGAAGTCAAGTGTGACAGCCAGTGGTTAGCAGAAGAAGATAGACTTGGAAAGCGGTCATTAATTAGCAAGGGAGAACTCACATACAGCAAGCAACTCTTTAGGAAGCGCATCTTGGACAGCAAGCGAATTTTCTAATAAACCAAGGTCCTCACTGACCTCTGGTGGAACTGGTCTAACGGTTTATCGGGAATGGTGGCCCTGGTGGAAAGCATTCTGAGATCACGGTGTTCTGTGTCTTATAAACATGCACCGACAGAATTTGCTTCACAATTGTTGAAGAGGTTGCATTTATTTTCCTCCGTTTAGTTTGCTTATTTAAATGACACAATGGATTTTTCTTGTCTCTCCTCACAGTACGATTAACAAGGATTTTTCGAAACAATAGGGCTTATACTGTCTAAAAGACGTACCGAGCATTAACAAATGGGACCAAGGCTTCTATTAAGTCAGTTGGGGCAAAGACCTTTAATACGAACCAGTTTGTTATTTCCGTTTTTTTTATATGCATAAATCAGCCCTAAGCAAAGTTAAATTGTTTGCCCTGGCCACTAAGCAAGTTAGTAGACGAGCTGGAATCTGACTAAATGATCATTCCAGTCAGTCTATGTCTTTCTAATATTTGTACACAGTCACAGAAGAGAATGACATGTCAGCTCTTTGTTGTGGGCTCAGTAAAAGTAATAAAAAATGGAAATAGGTGTTAAGATAGGTGTTAAGATGAGTGAAGATCTCTAAGGCAGAGAGACATGGATAGAGAAAACTGCCACGTATTAATTACACCAACTGCGATCAGTTACTGAAAACACTCTCTTTCCTCCCTTCTCTGAGTGGAAGAGTTTTGGAGAATTCAGCTTGTGACCCATCTGTGGTGCACAGCAGGGCTACCTGGGCTTAAAGGGAATAGCAAGAGTCAAAGCAGCAAGACGGGACCAGCAAGAATCAGAACGGCAACACTACATCAAACCTGGGGTCTGCATAGCCCAGAATCCCATCTTCAAAAGCAGGGGCCTGAGGGTGGTAGGAAAACACAGCAAAAGTGTCCGGACCTCCTGAGTGCTCTCCTCCATCCCTGTGTGCTGCAGGCGTGTGGTGGATGCCTCCACCACCCCTTTGCCCCCCAGTCCTTGCTCTCATGGGCACATCTGCCCAAGGGAAGGGTCCCTCATGGCTATGACAGTGGGCAGCATCAGGCTTGTCAGTGCTGTGGTTGGCCACATCAGATTCACGGTCGCTTACCATGAACAACTGCAGGGACATATAAATAACTAGTCATTTCAAAAATGACTAGTCGCTGAACCTCTCATTAAAAAAAAAAAAAAAAAAAAAGTTAATGAAGATTGAATGAAACACGTTCTAAATGTTAGAGATTTATGGTCAGCACAATGACCTTCCTTTGAAACCATGTCAATGTCATTCCCCTTGCTGGCTGAGTGCATACACACACACACACACTGATTCTCTGTGACTCTCCCAGCTCATCTGTTTTATTTTGTTTCTCCACCCTGATTTATAAGGATGTGCCATATCTACATGTCTCAGGGCACACACAGGCCTTCCAGTAAACATACACAATGTGGTTCCCTTTTCTTCCCAAAAGTCAAAAGGAAAAGGCTCCTTCCCGCAAAACAAAAAACCCACCCACCCAATCCCTCAAGCAAATATATAGGGAAAGATGACAGGCTTTGCACTGCGCCCTGAAGCTCTTCACATTGGCTTGTTGCAGAATGAGCTCCACCATTGAGGTCCATCTCTGGAGAATAATTCCCGTGAGGCCTGGGTCTCTCTGCCACAGATGTGCTGGTGCCGTTTCTCTCTCTGCATCCTGGAGAATGAAGCAGTCTCCACCAGGACCAGATAAGGTCCAAGGAGCCAGGCTTTTCCAACTGTACTGCATGCTCTGTAGAAGCTCTTCTGGTTCCGGACGGGCTCATACCAAGCAATCGCTGTGCCTGAAATGTCTTTACAACTAATGGTGTGATGTGGTTTTGATTTAAAAAAAAAAAAATCCATTGACCTAGAGACCTTGAAACTTGTCCAATCTGCCTTACAACCTGACCCCAAGACCATTAAAATCAGTTTGAAGCCTGGCTTTGAATCCATTGTGCCTTAGATTGGCCCTTGGCAAATGTTTCAATTAATCTTTGCCAGGTTTCATGTTTGTAATGAAATCTAAATTCATGTTAGTTTTGTGCCGGCCCCATTTTTATAGCAAATATTCCTCATGGCCTTGCTTCCCATCAAGAAATGTGATGGGAACACATCTACTTGTTCTACAGAACAAGTAGAGCCTTAGATAAAAGGTATGTCAGTGGCCACATGAGACTTAGATTTGCAAAGATACCAAAAGTATGTCAAAACCAGAATGGTTATTTATCAGAAGGTCCCCAAAATACTTTTAACCACAGGACTGTGTTTATCCCTTTACCCTTTGTAAGAGATCAGTCCCACTGCTGGGGAACAGCACTGGTCCCGGTGACTCAGTTACCTGAGGAGGCAGCAGAGAAGTGCAGCACGATAAGGGTTGAGATAGGTGATGGCACGAACATCCAGGCTCAGCCACAGAAACTAGAAACCCCTGGGGAGACAGTTGCCACCAGCCAAGCTGCAGCAGATACCAGCCTACACACCCGCTCTTAGACTGCCATGAACATGAGGCTGGTTGGATCAGCGTGGCCCTCCTTGGCCTGCTCCCGCGCACGCTGCAGCTGGAGTCCTCGGGGACACTTGCTATGGCTCAGCAGACACCTGGCAATTTGCTGCCCTGCAGTAAATTCTTGATAGATTCGAGCCCGCAACCCGCTCTGGGAGGTGCTCTGCAGTGTTTTGGAGGCTGCCAAGCTTGCAGCCCAGCACTGGGATGCTGTTTATTTCTTTCTAATGCCTCTTTTTATTTTATTAATTATTTTTAAAAATACAGTCAGCACTGCGCTTCCTGCTACTTTCCATTAATTGTTGGTTTTTCTTATTTACCTGTTAAGAGCAGTGATTATTTCCAAAAGCCCTTAGCACTTGCCCCACTCTTCGCTCCAGCTTCAGGACTGTCATTTTGGAGCTGCTCCCCACTGGAATGACACTGTGTCTGGTAGCATCATCAAGTGGGAGTGAATCACTCCCAGACAGGTTGCTAAAACTTTGCCTTCAAAACACCAGTGGTAGTGTTTTTATACCGTAGCAGCTTGTTTTGCATCTCTTGTCCATCTCCTCCTATGAGGTATGTCCAGAAGTCCATCAACCTTGAGAGGGCTTTAATTAGCTTCCAGGGACCTCAGGTGCACATCACATCACATCACATTCCCCTCCATTTGATTTTGATTTTTAAGGTTGGACTAGATGATCTGTAGAGGTCCCTTCCAACCTTAAATATTCTGTGAATCTGTGGATACATCCTTAGTGGCACCGGTTCACCGATAACCCTATACGTTGCATTGGGATTAACTTAAGATCAATCAAGGTCCCTTCCATCCTTAACCATTTTGTGATTCTATGATTCCATGAAACACAAAACACATCTATGGATGACAAGTTGGATTTCCCATTGAAGGAAGGCTCACCCTGGGGTGAGCCCCTCTGAAGAAGGGGGTGAGCCCCTTTCTTCAGAGGAGTGAGCCCCGCTGAGGAAACATCTCCAGCAACGTGGTGCTCAGCCCTTCCTATTACACGGGAGTCCTCCGAGGGATGGAGCTGCTGCGGTGCTCCGGTTGCCTTAATCTGCCTTCCGCTTCCACGTGCCCTTGGGGTTCGTGGGCTGCACCCAGTGCGGGTTCGCGCAGAATTAGCAGCACGTGCTGATAAGGAAGGAAGGATGGTCTGTGTGTTCTGCAAAGGGATGACTGAATGTGTTGGAGCTCCTTGCTGAGCTGCACTTCGGGTGCCTTTCTTTATCTGAAAGTCAACTGCAGATCCTGAATTAACACAGATAAGCCGAGCTGAATAAAAATTCCTTTCACTCAGGGTTTAAGGCCCCGTTTCTTGAGGAGATAGACAATTGTGTACTAAAAAGCCAAGTGTTATCCCAAAGTGCTTACCATCCTGGCTAAAAGCCACTGCAAAAGATAGATTTAACAAATGCATGGCATTTTTTTACAGGCTCCAAAACAGTGTGTTGTGCTGTGTTATGCTGTGTTAGAGAAACCCTTTTGGGACAAGAACAGGTTCAATACAAAGTAGATCCTTATGTCTGACTCATGGTGGTAAATAAAATAAAATAAATAAAAAGCAATAATTACAAGGACAAACAGGAGCAGAGAGTAAAAGCAAATGCAAAATGCACAGAGTCCTGGAAAATATACCAATGGAGAAAAAAAGCTATAAATACCTCTGTCAATAAAGCAAGCTACCAGCCCTCATTTAATTAGCACGTTTTATTAACAGTGGTTTGTTGACTAGTGTACTAGTTTACATAAGGCCTACGTAAAAAGCAATACAATCAAGAGATAGTGGCATTTTAATCCCTTTATTCCCAGTGTGGGAATGAAAGTGCTAAAGTGGTCATTTGTGTCTATCAGTAGATGGAGGCACCAGAGACCACCAGTATCTGCCATTTACTGGGGGGATGGGACACAGAGCCAGGGACCTTGGGCTGAGCTGTAGCTTTCAGGTTGGCAGGAGGCAAAACGACTTTGGGCTGATGTTGCTTCACTTGTTGTGTGTGGATTCATAAGCATGTGGCCAGCAACAAGACTGCTGGCTCCAAAATCCACCTCTTCCTGCTGGCAGTGTAGCAGGATGTGAGCCTGAGGTCATGTGTTTTATTTGCAATATATTAAGTCAAAAAAAAAAAATTAATTGGAAAGCCAAAATTGAGTTTTCCTACCAGGCTAGAGGAGACTGGGCTGCTGGGGGTGAATTGGTGGTGTTTGGATCCACCTCACTGGTTTGTTTGCTGCAGTGCGTAGGCCGTGGTTTACCACCCCTGCTCTGTCCATGGGCCAAATAGGAAGCTACATAGGCCACGATATTTTTTTCTCTCTGGGCACGGGTCAGCAGTTGGGTTGAATTCTGCCCTGCTATGCACGACCATGCTCTGTTGTAACCACCTTGCAGCTTCTCCGAACAGCCAGGCTAAAAACTGTCTTACTGGCAGCCAGCTGCATGGCGCAGCAAAAAAACTGGCTTCTCTTCCATCTTGTGGCCTTCCTCAAAAGTGACAGGGAAGGAGCGCCAGGTCTTGGGCTCGGGGACGATGCGGTGGCTGCTGTGCTCTGTGTAAAGCACACCTGGCAGCTTTAATGACCTTTATCTCCACGAGCCGGGAGAGGAGGGATAACTCACAGGCCTCTTTAATGGGCGGGCATAAATATAGCGGGGATCTGCAATCGTATAATTATCTGTCCAATCTGTCCGTCTGTCGTACACACACGTTATTGATTACACGCACACACACATAACATATATCTGCAATATGTATATATATTTGCAAAGCGCTTAACAAATCATCCCCAGGCTGGAAGATTTATCCTGCTTGTCAGGCCTGTTCAGGTTACCATTTCCACTGCAGCTGCTCCTTTCCAGGGCTCCGAAGTTCCTTCCGCCCCGCGCTTCCTTCCCTTGGTGTTTGAACACTGTGCTTCAGCACACAGTTTGGAGGGAAAATCTGACGAGATCTCGTTCAACCACTTTTAGATTCAGGAAGAATGAAAAATTATTTTCCCCTCATTTTTGTTTTAATAACAAACTCCTCTGCTCAGCCTGACTGATGATGAGAGAACTTACCTGTGGGGCCTTACAATTCTCTTAGCAAAAAAATGCAAGAAACTTCTCCCTGGTCCTCAGTGCCTCAGGGGAAAGGAAGAGCAATAAGCAAATAAGACTCTTTCCTTTGCTGGGAAATGATAATAATAAAAAAAAAAAGGTGAACAGAAGGAAAAAAAACCTTCTATATTAGGGTCTGTCAGCAATATTTGTAAATGTTCTCCAAGCTTGAAGCTTCTTCCTTTCTTCTTTTTAATAAAAATGTGGGGAGAAATTTTGTCTTGTTCCACTGCAGAAACTTATCTGCTTCGTTGCAGTGGCTGCTGCTACCCTAGGGCTGCAGAGGAGTCCTGCCCGCCAAGCAGCAGTGCTGGTGTGGGGACACGTGTGTGGGGACAGGTGTGGGGACACCTGCCTGCCAGGTAGGGCCGCGGTGAGAGCATTCAAATGCTCCCAGAATAGTTGTATTTGAGCAATAAAGAATCCTCATTATTTTTGCCCGTGTGTTCTCCTCCTGCAACAAATCAACACGCAACAAAATAGAGGCACTGAACTGAAATTTTGAGGTGACATAGTTTTAAAAGATTAGAATATATATGTCTATAGCTATATGTGTATATATATATAGCAGCAACATTGAATTGGCTGTTGTATTTCTTTTCCCTTCCTGATCTCAATAGCAATGTGTAGAAGTAGGGGTGCTCTTAAAGGGAAACTGAACCTGTGGGGTGCTGGTCTGTGGGCTGCCTCGTGCAGGAGCTCGCGCAGGATGGGCAGACACTTCTGTCTGCGCTGGAGATCTTCAGAGCTGGGAGGTGTAAATGAGAAGTACTACAGATGTGCCCGTGGCCAAGATAACATTGTCCTATGAGACTTAACTCTTCACATTTCCTGCCTTCAAGTTAACAGGTTAATTAAGTAGCCCTAATGGTTTCTATCAGCATAGTGTTTCACACTACATAAAGTGGATAAGCTAAAGTGCATTGGAAGGGGAAGGGAGGGAAGGAAAGAGAGGGGATGGGATGGGAGGGGTAGGGAGGAGAGGAGAGGAGAGGAGAGGAGAGGAGAGGAGAGGAGAG